>NC_139697.1:98237966-98625466 GCF_964188405.1 Protomyctophum parallelum
TATAGAATTCAGGGGTAAACCGTCCCACATTGAGTCTATACACACTGTCCATATAGATATAGAATTCAGGGGTAAACCGTCCCACATCGAGTCTATACACACTGTCAATATAGATATAGAATTCAGGGGTAACCCGTCCCACATTGAGTCTATACACACTGTCAATATAGATATAGAATTCAGGGGTAAACCGCCCCACATTGAGTCTATACACACTGTCCATATAGATATAGAATTCAGGGGTAAACCGTCCCACATTGAGTCTATACACACTGTCCATATAGATATAGAATTCAGGGGTAAACCGTCCCACATCGAGTCTATACACACTGTCCATATAGATATAGAATTCAGGGGTAACCCGTCCCACATTGAGTCTATATACACTGTCCATATAGATATAGAATTCAGGGGTTAACCGTCCCACATTGAGTCTATATACACTGTCCATATAGATATAGAATTCAGGGGTAAACCGTCCCACATTGAGTCTATACACATTGTCCATATAGATATAGAATTCAGGGGTAAACCGTCCCACATTGAGTCTATACACACTGTCCATATTATAGATATAGAATTCAGGGGTAAAACATCCCACATTGAGTCTATACACACTGTCAGTATAGATACAGAATTCAGGGGTAAACCGTCCCACATCGAGTCTATACACACTGTCCATATAGATATAGAATTCAGGGGTAACCCGTCCCACATTGAGTCTATACACTGTCCATATAGATATAGAATTCAGGGGTTAACCGTCCCACATTGAGTCTATATACACTGTCCATATAGATATAGAATTCAGGGGTAAACCGTCCCACATTGAGTCTATACACACTGTCCATATAGATATAGAATTCAGGGGTAAACCGTCCCACATTGAGTCTATACACACTGTCCATATTATAGATATAGAATTCAGGGGTAAAACATCCCACATTGAGTCTATACACACTGTCAGTATAGATACAGAATTCAGGGGTAACCCGTCCCACATTGAGTCTATACACACTGTCCATATTGATATAGAATTCAGGGGTAAACCGTCCCACATTGAGTCTATACACACTGTCCATATAGCGGTCACAAATACCAGCTCTTCAGTGTCTTAACCCATTCTGACCCGAGATCAGATTCTAAAAATGTCTTCTACATCCTGACTGTTTTCTTGAAAAAGCTATGTTTTTCTATCTGTCAGTCGTTCTCAAACACTTTCACGTCACTTTTCACGATTCTTCAAAAATAGCAGACCTATACAAGCTCATAGCGCGCCACTCGCGCGCTATGAGCTTGTAGATCTGCTATTTTTCAATAGCTAAAGCATGACATAATGCATAAACACCAAAAGGGGTCCCCGCCCCAGAATGGATTAAGATGTTCACCACATGACTTTGAACAGTTTGTCCTGCACATAATATTTTATTTTCATTTTATAATGGATGTGCCAGCTCTTTTGCTTTAAACTGTACAAACTGGTAGATCAACATGATCACTTCTGAGGATAATTAGAGATCAGATGTCATCCTCTGCTCTTCTCTCTCTGTCCCCGTGCAGGTCACGGCATCGGTTCACGTTTCCTGAAGATACTGAGTGAGGTATACAATCGTTTTATAGTTCCTCATTTGGTAGTGAGCGGCCGGGGGGGGGGGGGATTGCTGTCATACTGTACTGATTATCTACTTACAGTCCTAATCAGTTAACGTGATGCACGCGACCGTGGCAGACTATCTGACACCAACACGGGAAGCCATTAGGGATCGCTGCCCTCCTATTCAACATCAGGGGTCTTGAGCCCCATGGCCTGCAGTGTTGTCATAGCTCCGCTGTCACGCTGCAGTATGTCTGTTTAGGATGGCGCACCTCGTAGCCCTCCTAGCTATGGCCTGGGTATCGCCTGGGGTCCACCTATATGCTTTCTATGGCCTGGGTATCGCTAGGCGCAGCTGCTGGACATGAGACTAAAGGCCTATTCATAGTTTGGCTTTTCGGTGGTGAGGTGACCACCGCTCCGGTGGTGAGGTGACCACCGCTCCGGTGGTGAGCTGACCACCGGAGCTGAAATAACGTTGAGCGGTGGTGAGTAAAAACAGAGAGAAGGGCTGGAGCGGTGGCGGTGGTTTGCTCTTCACCGCGGCTCGTGACGTCATGTTGTAGTTCGGTGGTCACCTAACCACCGAAAATCCAGACTATTATTCATTAGAGCGACAGAGAGAGAGTGGAGTGTGTGTGTGTATGTGTGTGCGTCAATTTAACAAAGGTGCAAACGATCAGAAATCAGCAGAGAGTGATCGACGTTTGCGCTACTCTATGCATGAATTGAAGTGGACTCGGTCCCAGACTTTTTCTTTTCTCCCTCCCTGGAAATAAAAGCGTCTGGGTTTCCGAGGAGTGGCTCCCTCCCACTGTTCTCAGACGATGTAATAGCCGTCATCAGCCCTTATCAAGACCAATCAATGGAGCCGGTATTTCCTACATATTGACGTTGTTGTCGGCCATTGTCCGACGTCACGTTGGTTTGCGTTGTCCGACTCCTACCCCTATTACTAACCCTAACGTCCCAGAAACCTAACCGACTCGTACCTGAAGACCTTGACCCAGTAACCTATACCTCTAACTCTATAACCTCAGTCTTAAGCAGCCACGTAAGTAAGTAAACATAAATGCAACGTTGTTGTATAAGCGCGGTTTCACGTCGTTTTCGGCTTCGGCGGCAGTAATTTCACATCCGCGTTTCCTAGTCGCCTACTCGCGGTATAGGCAGTAGGAATTTAGGAAATGTCCAATTATTGCTCCATCGCATGGTCTGATAATTTGATTGATTGAAAACTTTATTTCAGACACAATGGGTCCATATACAAACAACAAGGAAAAACATGACAGTAAATACAAAACAACAACACAGAGATAGCCTATATGTATCAGGCTATTTTCACTCCAGGCATGCAGTCCTTGTCAATTAAAAACATATAAACATTGCCTCCAGTGTTTCCAGAAACATGAGGAGAAGACAGTATCACTCTGTGTGATCCCTGTTAAGGCCATAATTAATACATTCTTTGATTCCCTCAGTCTACACATGAATCTGAACATAAAATTCCTCAGTACAGCATGAAGGGTGGGTACAAACATTTCACTTGCACTGGTCCATCTTGGGAGTCTCAGGAATATTCGAAAAGCATCATTATATGCCACCTGAAGTTTTTTCATTTTCGCTTTGCTATATCGGCACCACAAGTGAGCTGTATAAAGTGGAGTGCAGTAGGTTTTAAAAAGTGCTATTTTGACATTGTCTGTACAATTTACAATTTAGGCATTTAGCAGACGCTCTTAATCCAGAGCGACTTACAATAAGCAAGAACAAAAGCATGGGAATACATCACAAAAAAGCATTTATCATAAAGCATGCGTAAGCTAAGAAAGTAACAGTGGAATATCTATATTATGAGACTATACATATAAACTATATACTACTATGCTATACATATGTACTATGGCGTGCTATGACTATTATACAATGCAATTATAGTGCTGTCTACATAACATGCTATAAGTCTGTATCAGATGCTATCTAAGTCTACAGAAATGCTATCTAAGGGGGTAGGGTAAGTGCTATGGGCCATGATGGAGTCTAAAAAGGTGGGTTTTCAGACTACGGCGGAACACATATGAAACTTTCGTTGCAGACAGCGGTGAAGGCCCGTTGCAGTGGCATGCACTTCCTGGTCGCCGAGAACAACCAGCAGTCCATTGAGTTCTACAAGCGACGCGGAGCGTCGGATCTGTCCGTGGAGGAGGGCTGGCGTCTGTTTGAGTTCGACAAGGACGTCCTGGCCAAGATGACTGCTAAGTAGAGCCGAGCGGGACTGACTGGTGGTGGTGAAAAAGTCCCCGCTTTTTTTTGTTGTTGTTGTACACTATTTTGTATAGTTTCAATAAAGATACTTGAATGAATTCTGCTGGTCGGTTGAATGGAAATTGAAATGCATAGCAAAAGGACCTACAGTTACGCAGCTTTTAAAGGACCACTTCACCACTTTTCAACCTATCTTCATATACTAGGTCCTCACTAATAATCATGAAGAAATGGCACGTTTTTTTTCTACTTGGTCTGTGTCTCATAGGAGGGCTGTGGGCAGTTTAGAAACCGTCTTCCAGTGACATCATCGATGGGGAATACAAGCTAATAGAAACTGCAGGCTTTCTAGTCCTGGAAAGTGAAACTGCAATGTGAAAATGGAAGCCATCGTTCTCACGATTAAAAGAAAACGAAACATTTTTGTAAAACGGTTTCTAAACTGCCCACAGCCCTCCTATGAGACACAGACTGAGTAGAAAAAAATCATGCCATTGTATCATGATTATTAGTGAGGACCTATTATATGAAGATAGGTTGAAAAGTGGTGAAGTGGTCCTTTAAGGTATTTCTATAACTTACAATAAAACATTCATGGCTCCGACCTTTGGTCCTTAAATTGAACCTCAGGAAAGGAGAAGATACCCTGACATGTTCATGTATTATTTAGCTAGTAATTGCAGTTTTTCTTCTTTTTTTTATTTTATTATCCCAGTTCATGTTTTGATTCGTGTACCCTGTGCAGAATGCTTGTGAAGGCCAAATGCAGACGTGTTTTGACTGGCTTTGACGAAAGCAGAAGTTGAGAGAACACACAGTTTAAAATGTGTGCAATGGACTTGACCTTAGTCAACCTAAGTGTACATGTTCAGGGTGTTTTTAACACGTGTTTGTTTACTGAATTAAACAGGGGTTAAGTGCTTGATAAGCTTGTTTGAGTGATGGGGCAAATTCCCATAATTAAATGAGTTGCTTTATATCATCATTATTATATCATTGGCTATTTTAACCCCACGAGATAAGGTCCAGACATAACAGAGCTTCCAAGGGGTCAGATTCAATTCCTGGTGAGGAAATGGAAGAGATTTAAAGTGGCACTGTGTACCTTTTTTTTTAAAACAAATAAAATGTGTATTATAATAGAATACATGGTCAATTCTTGAATAACGCCAGCATGAAGCTTTGATTCCACTGCTGAACTGCTACCAACTATCACTCTCAACCTTGGTGTGCCTATTTTGCGCATGACATACTTGGATTTGTTTTTTAAATACAAATTAGTGAAAATAGCCAATCTAAAGCATTGTGAGCTTGTAGATTGGCTAACTCTGAATGTGAAATTTGATGTATGATTAAGTAGGCCTATAGGCCTACACGGCTTGTTAAAGGGTGATAAAATATATAATGGTAAATGGTGCATTTTTATTATGACTTCATCCCTATATACCTGTAGAAAGCGTAGATTGTGCATTACATTCAACTATATTCACACACCGATGGTGGAGGAAACCATGCACGGCACCAACCTGCACCAGAGTCTTGCTCAAGGACACTTGGACACTAGCCTCGGTCCCTGCAGGCTTACTAAAGAAAAGCCTGGTCACAACGTAAGGCAGAGAAGCTATTGGCGGATGTATTCCCCCCGGATATTTTCCCGACCAATCACAACACTTGTTTCATTCGCGGAGAATGTAAACTGATTTGTAAAGCATCAACGTTCATTTCGATACTTCCGCTAAAATCCCGCAACTGCAAGGGTGCTTCGACACGAACTCTGAATTAACCATGGAGGCAATAAAATGTTAATTACTCCAAAGGTCTGTTGAGGGAATTAAATTAAAAAGCCTCCGCCCACCATCAAAACTTTGAAACCTTAAGATTGATTAGTCAGACAACCTGTCAATGATTTGTGGAGAGAAAGATGACCTTGTCATGAAATTAACCCATTCTGATCTGAGATCAGATTCTAAAAATGTCTTCTACACATTGACAGTTTTCATTCTGAGTTTCTGACCTGAGATCAGATTCTAAAAATGTCTTCTATGTCAGTCGCTCTTCGATTTTCAAAAATAGCAGACCTACAAGCTTGAGCATGAGCTTGTAGATCTGCTATTTTTAAATAGCTAAAGCATAACGTAATGCTAACACCAAAAGGGGTTCCTGCCCCAAAATGGGTTAAGAGCGTTACATTTTTACTTTGTCCCATGCAGTGAACGCTCATTTAATTATACCAATTAAAGATCCTTTGGTTTGTGAATCAGATGTCCTAAACATTGCATCATAAATCATTTGAAGTGTTATTAATTAGCATTGATTGGTTGATTTTATTTTATTTCACAGTATGTAGAATGAGTTGAATATGTTTCTTTTCCCTTTTTACCTCCCTTATGATGAATTCCTGTTCTGTTCTTTGGCTATATAGAAGTGTCTATTTGTACGTCTCTAAATGTTTTGATGAATTGAACAAGGTGGACCCTCTTGTAAACAAGTCTAATGCTTTATTGGGTCGTCCACTCACAGTTAACAGTCTTTGAATTGAGTTGTGCTTGTACTGTAAAACTGTTAATAGTATACATATTTCAGTCAATCAATCAAACAGTACATTTAAAAACGAAAGCACAAGTCAATACAAAAACTGCAGGGTCCACCATTTTCAATTCATCATAACAATTAAAGACGTACAAATATACACTTACAGTATATGAAAAAACAGGAAATCTGTTGTGGGTGGGGGGGGGGGAGACTCTTTTAACGGGGCTCGGTTTTGAATTGCAGCCGTCCGTATAGGTGCTCTTTGAGAGCAGTTGAAGGAGTCTAGGGATTCACATTTCTAAATGACCGTTGGTGGGTGTTCCACATTTTATAGTAGCATATAGGAGCTAAATTAATTGAATCCCTTGTTCGAGCTGAATCTGGGTTGCACGTGGTTTGTTGAACTCCCTCTGGTGTTGTGAGTGTGAACTTCGTTGACATTAAGGAAGTATTTAGACAGGTATGGGTATCTTGGTGGTGTAGCGAATCTTGTGGACCAGACCCATTGCAAGATGCCTTACTCGCCAACGAGTCGTCAAGCCATTCCGGCCTATCAAAATGGGCAGGAGAGCGAGGTGTGTTTTGGGAGTGAGGCCAAGGAATAGCCTGACCAGTTTCTTTTGGGAAGTCTGGAGCCTTGTTTTAAGGGCCTTTGAGGTGCTGTGGACCGGTACCAAGAGGTGCATGCATACAGTATAGTCGAAGAAACCTTTACAAGGCTCTCCTGCTAATGTCTTCAAGGTGTTTTTCTTGACCAGTGAGGAGATCCTGTACAGGAATCTTGTTAGCATTGTATAGGTATAGCCAGGTAAGAAATTGGTAAGTATACTTAATGTATTCACATTCATCCCTGAGGGGAAATCTATAAGAATAGTCAACGTAGATCAAACACTACTATAAGTCAGTGGCTTGATTTCAACATCCAAAAACAAAAGTAATGCACAATGCACATCCTCTGCCAAACTGCACAGCCTATAGCTATAAACCCTTGGCTTAACCCATTTTGACCTGAGATCATATTAAAAAAAATGTCTTCTACATCCTGACAGTTTTCTGAAAAAGCTATGTTTCTATGTCAGTCGTTCTTCGATTTTTTCAAAAATAGCAGACCTACAAGCTCGTAGCGCGCCACTCAGCGGCGCGCTATGAGCTTGTAGATCTGCTATTTTGCAATAGCTAAAGCATAACATGATGCTAACACTCGCCCAAAATGGGTTAATTCCTTTTCCTTGATTTCAACATCCTCATCCTAATCAGCCTGATCAAGCCAACTACAGAGCAGTCTATTAGGCCTTATATACTCTTATTGCACCAGGGAGAAAAGATCTCTTATTGTGAAACAGTCTTTTGCTGCAGGAGCTGCTCTTCTCTGATTGATTGATTGATTAATGATTGATTCATTCATTGATTGAATGAATACTTTATTAGTCAGAAATGTATAGCTTCAAAGCCTTCAAGATACGATTCAATCATCAGACATGAGTTGGACATAGTTGACGTGAGCTCGAGACAAAACTATATAGCACAAATACATAACAGCATGTAAAACCAACAAACTAAGTATTTGTGTGTGTGTGTGTGTGTGTGTGTGTGTGTGTGTGTGTGTGTGTGTGTGTGTGTGTGTGTACGTGTGTGTGTGTGTGTGTGTGTTATGTGTGTGTGTTCATAGTTATGGCTCTATACATTTGTTATTTTCAATCATGTGTAATATGACATTCAAGCCTACACCATACTCAAGGTTATGTGCACTGTAATATATATATATATATATATATATATATATATATATATATATATATATATATATATATATAGTTGCACAATAAGTGGTTATGGCAAATGTTGCAGAAATGACGTGTTTAACACATAACATACTGAATGTAGGCTATATCAAATAAATCAGGATATTTCTATATCGCTGTAGGCCTACTTGTTTTTGTGTGCAACATAAAGTGTATAGGCTCTATGAAATCCAGTTAATTTGTCCATTTGTATCTCAGACAGAGACTACGAATATACCCAAAGTACTTGCATGTGTGACTTGGTCTACCCTACAACATATTATAAATTATAAATATCAAATGTTTAAAACAACCAACCAACCAACCACCCTGGCCTAGGGCCTGCATAAACAATAACAAAAGGAGTGTGTGAGTGTATGTGGTTTCTTGTCAATTCAGTTCAGTTGATATACACGTTTACAGTTTTCTCATTACCATGAGAAAACATACGTTTGCATTGCCAAAGCAAGTGTCATAAAACTCAAAATATAGGCCTACAGCATCAGTCAACAGAGCTATGTGTGTCAATTCAATGTTCAATTGAATGTAGGCCTATGTCACATCGCATACACATTATAATATACATGGTAGGTACTAGGCCTATAAAAGCTTTTGGAAACGAATAGCAGCAATATTTTTGTGGACAAATAGCAGTTATCACTGTCACCATGCCATGGCCTGCTGGTTATAGTCTGCCCGGTCTGGTGTGGTGATAGTACAACCACAGTAGTAGCAGCAGTAGTCTACAAAAGCCACCACCATTTATTTTGGACTTCGCAGGAGAATCCTTCCGCATTTTCCCCGTGTAGCCCAGCTAGTGCGCGGCGGCGGCGAGGCCAGTGACGTTAGTGCTTTAAGCTGACGGGTTGGACGGGATACGAGGACACGGCCCTACGTTATGTCGGCCTCGGGAGCGGAGCGGAGCAGAGCGGGGGGCTGCAGTGCATGCATGCAGCGGGAGGGACGACCAAGTAGCTCCGGCTGCGAGTAGCCCTGCCTTGCCTTTAGCCTGGAGGATACTTTACACTAACACAGCATCCACAGACAGACACAGTACTACTACTAGGTCTCTGCTGCTCGCTCGCTCGCCTCGCTCGCCTCGCTCGGCCCCTCCTTCTCTCCTTCCCCGCCCAAAATACACACGCAGGCTCCCGGTCGAATCCCAGCCCGAGTGACGGTGGTGGGGGAACCACCACAGCACGGCCCTGGCGCGGTTGGAAAACTCAACAAGGCAAAGCAAGCAACAAAAAAACAAAAAAAAACAGAGGAACGACTATTTTACCCTGTCTCTCTCTCCACCACCAGCCAAAGAAGAAAGAAAAAGAGGTCCCCTTCCTCCCCCCCCGTCCGTCCCGCTATAAAATCTGGTATGCGGGGTTTTGTTTTTGCACGTTTTGCACGCATTTATTGGGCTTTTTTTCTGTGTTGTGTCTTTGTGTTTGCATGCGGATACATGTTTTGTCGCGTTGTTGTGTGTGTTGTGTGTGCGGCGGAGGCCGTGAAAGGGCCTTTTCTCCCTCTAGGCCACAGAGAGGCCTTTCATACACACAGAGGGCCGTGGTTAGCCTTAGCACGGCCGGGCTAAGCGACTCTTTTCAAACGAAAACCCTTTTTTATTAGTGCGTGTTTTTTTTTTAAACGTGACTGTGTTTTTTTTGGGGGGGGGGAGGGGAGCGAGGTCGTTTTGTTGCAGCAATGTCACGCTATAACCGCAGCGGAGTTGCAGCGGCGCGCGTTCATTTAAAAAGCTTCGCCATTTGTGATAATAATTAAACGTTTTTTTGTTGGTGGAGATATCGAGGCTAACAAAATGGCGCAGGGCCGCTGGGTTAATGAAAACCAATAGTGGGGAAGGCGTTCCTGTTTCCTCCACCACCACCAGTGAGCCATGATACAGACATGTAGCTAGCAGCTCCTTGTGTGTGTGTGTGTGTGTGTGTGTGTGTGTGTGTGACTGACTGTGTGTGGGGAGGAGGGGATCTGGAGCCGCGGCTACATTGCAACTAATAATGGCTACATTGTAACGTATAATGTCCAGGTTAGGTCATCATCGTAGGTGCAATTATTTTGTGCAATTAAATAAATGTGCCTTATTTTGAGCATAATATTATGCGTTTGGTCTCTCCGGTGTGTACCCAAATCCCATGGCAATGCATGCAGATGACCACCAGTAGCCCTACATGACAGCCAGGGGCGTTACGTTTAACCCACTTGAACACTAGCGTGGGGGGGGGGGGGGGGGGGGGGGCGATCATTGGGCGAAAAATAGCAGATCTGCAAGCCCAACTGAGCTATTTTCAGAGAATAGATGGTGGTGTAGTCTGAGGGGAAAAAAACATTAAACCCCTGGGGGGGTATTTGGTATAGCCCCCTCTCCCCCATCAGTGGGTTAAGACAAGACAACCGCCTAACCTCTTGAACACAATGGCAACAACAATGCTGTCAGATAGCAGTTACAGTTACATTGCGCAGACTGTTGTTTATGTATGGTAATAGCACCCTAATACATCAGGAGGACGTACGTTGCTCTGCTCGCGTGTGTTCAGTTTTCGTTTTGTTTGTGTACGTCAGATTTCGGTGTGACACTGAGCATGCATCTTTTAAAAAGCACACACACACACACACACACACACACACACACACACACACACACACACACACACACACACACACACACACACACACACACAGTCACAGACAGTGGCATTTTCCCACCTGGAGGTGGGGGGATGGTGTATGCACTAGTGCAAATTAAATGGCATCCCCCGGCTTGCTTGCTAGCATGCATGCATGCATGCATGCATGCATGCATGCATATCTACTGTTTACATCTTGTTACTATGTTACCGTGCTCTGCACTATAGACAGTGCATCATACATGTTTGCATCGATTGCACTCCCTGAAATTTGACATGTAAAGACTTCACTAGGCAACTGAGGCATCATTATATATACGTTCCCGTTCCCCCCCCCAAAAAAAATAATCTGCACTTAATGGTTATAAATGTATAATATAATCATGTAATAGCACTAATTGTTTTATTTGCTGTTACATGAATGACTGTTGTGTCAGTCACTGGTTTTCAACCTGTGGTCCTTGAGGGGGGGGGGGGGGGGGGGTTCCAGGTGGTCCCCAGGTGGTCCCCAACTAAATGATGGACAGTTTGGTATTGGAAATGCAAATGGGCCCTTATTAGATCTTTAACCCATTTTACCTGAGATCAGATTCTATAAATGTCTTCTACATCCTGACACTTTTCTGAAAAAGCTATGTTTCTGTGTCAGTCGTTCTTCGGGTTTTAAAAAAAATAGCACACCTACAAGCTCGTAGCTATTTTTCAATAGCTAAAGCATAACGTAATGCTAACACCAAAATTAAAAGTGTTGAATTTATTGTTAAACATCTGCGTTACTAGAAGAAGAAGAAGAAGTGTACACAATCATCAAATGTAGAATAATTGTCATTTTGATCGTTTGCCTGTTGTCTCTCCTTATGGTACCAACATGCATGAAACATGCATACATAACATACAGCATGAAATCTGACGACACATCTATCTACAAGCTCACAACGCGGCGTAAAACGCATGTAAAATCAGGCATTGCGACAGCATCAAGGCCAGCCAGAATACATTTTAGTCGACTAAATCAACTGTAGTTTTAATCGAATAAAGTCTTATGATATTTAGTCGACTAACACGACAACATTCCAGGTGACTAAAATGAAAACCATTCAGAATTGACACTAATAAGCCCGCGGACCCCCATTTGAAAAGATATGCCAGGGACCCCCATACGATTGTTTAATACGGCTCTAGCAGTGATTGTCGAGGACCCCCAGTTTGACATGCATTAGGCTACGGACCCCCATTTAATGACATTTCTATCCCTGGGACTCCCATAGTAAAATCTATGTTCATTTAACTTAGAGTGTACAAATGTACATTTGTACATTCTCAAGAGTTACAGAGCCATAAGCGTCCATTTGGTTACAAACTATCATTTAGCTGGGGACCCCCTGGAACTGCCTCAAGGACCCCCTGGAACTGCCTCAAGGACCCCCGGACCCCACTTAAGGCCTATTCATAGTCTGGATTTTCGGTGGTGAGCTGACCACCGCGACCACCGCGAAATAACGTTGAGCGGTGGTGAGTAAAAACAGAGAGAAGGGCTGGAGCGGTGGCGGTGGTTTGCTCTTCACCGCGGCTCGTGACGTGACGTCATGTTGTAGTTCGGTGGTCACCCCACCACCGAAAATCCAGACTATGTATGAGCCTTTAGAGAGTCTCTGGAGGTCTGTAGACACAGTGAATATATCACTCTCAATTACACTAATTTGTCAGTAGCTTCTGTAGGCTAGGCTACATGGGTTCATGCTGCTTTGCCTTCGCTTTGGTTGCAGCTTGTCTGTCCTTTGTACCAGCCCACCACCAAGGACCGACTAAAGAGGACGAGACGCCAAGACCGTAGGGGCGACGCCATGTTGCTCACATGGTGCTCCATGGAAGGAAAGAAACATGCGCAGTTGAGACCCAGGAAGCTGAACGCGTTGGCTGAAGTGTTGGCTGCATAAAGCCCATTGCGCATGTTTCTTTCCTTCCACGGAGCAACATGGCGTCGCCCGTACGGTCTTCGCGTCCCGTCCTCTTTAGACAGTCCTTGCCCACCACCAGGAAGTTGAACTGGATGACAGTGTACATGACATGCATGTAATTGGGCCGTGTGCATCAGACTGCCATAGAGCAACACAGAGTTATGACATTGAGGGGGCAGAAAACTGAACGCGGCTCGAGCACTGATTCACGCAGCCTGAACGGGGACAAGCTGGAGTTTTTTAAATGCATTGTTTTCAACGAGGGCGGAGCAAATAAGAGCAGTTTTAGACGCGTGTGCATTTGTGCCACATGACAACTGTTTTAACCCATTTTGACCTGAGATTAGATTCTAAAAAATGTCTTCCACATCCTGACAGTTTTCTGAAAAGGCTATGTTTCTATGTCAGTCGTCAGTCATTTTTCAAAAATAGCCCTACAAGCTCATAGCGCGCCACTCGGTGGCGCGCTATGAGCTTGGGCTGTTAAAGCTGGGCTGCCCATTAAACAGCCCATTAAAGCTGGGCTGTTGCCTCTGTCCGATGCATTTCTGCCAACTTCCGGTCCAGGACTTGTCCCGATTTTATTGTCCCCATTCAACAGAAGTCTATGTAGAAGAGCCGCCATTGGACTGGCCCCCATGGCATGAAGTGAACGGAGTTGTCGTAAACTCTTGTCTTACTCTATGGGCCGATTCATACTCCTATTTTAGAGCCGTGCATAACGTTGTGATCTGTTGTTGTGCTGATCACAGTACAATCACAGTACGATCACAATGGCACCAATGGTTGTTGTGCTGCTTGCCTGCCTGGCTGCCTGCCTGCCTGCCTGCCTGCCTGCCTGCCTGCCTGCTCTGCCTGGCGTTGTAACGTACTGCATGATTGTGGAAAAACAGTAATAATAATAATACATGATTATGATAAAGTTTTTAAAATAGTAATATACATTTTAAAGAACTTTAGTTAGTTACCGTGCCATGATATAACGCCAAAGGTGGGCAAGAAGAAATCAAAAAAGTTTGCTCCGCTGATTAGAAACTGCCTCCCCCTGGCCAGCCGGGGCGCCTGATAGAGGGGAAAGGAACTGGTTGGAATAACGTGTTCCTTCCATGCGCTACGTCCAACCAGGGAAACTCCCCCCTGTCAGGTGTAAAGGAGCAACTTTGACACTCAGGCATGAAGGAAGCACGAGTTCAAGTCCGTTGCTCTCCCCTTGTCCCCCATATATGGGGACTAGGTTGGTGGAGGGTGTGTAGAGCCCAGGATCACATTAGATGATTGACACAGGGGTGAAAAATGGGTTACAAAATCGTGGGATAAAAAATATATTAAAATATATTGAGCATTCAAAATATGTTCCTCATTGACTTACATCAGGGGTTTGGACTAGAGAGGGGAAATGGTAATTGGTAGGATTTTGTTTGTATGCAACTTTGTAATGCTACTGTCTGAAAACAAAGTATTGCATTGTGGGTTTGAGCTTACAGGCCCCTTTTGATGTCAATCAATCAAGTCCCCTTAATTCAAGGTGTGAATTCCGTTTGTGTCAGAGCATAGGCATGGCTGAGGCCTGCCTGTGATTGGTCTGCTGACCCTGCCCGTCTCTTGACTGTCCTCCGAGACGCCAGGTTACTCCGTGGTGAGATTGAGAAATAAATAATGGGCTACAGAGAATGACAGCTTGACACGCGCGACAGAATCCATCCTTGTAACTAACTTGTACGTTTTATTTTTGTAAAAGAGGCAAACTAATATTGTTTATGCCATTTGCTTTGATTGAATAACACCTATGTTGTACTATGATTTGATTTGGGTGCGTTCTAAATAATTGATTATCGTGTATTAATCTAATTATAGTAAACTAATACTATTACACTAAAATGGATAAAGATGAAGGGAAAATCGATATTTTTTATAGTACAATATTGTTTAATAAGTTTACACAAATTACACAATAATCAACACAAACGCACCCAAATCAAATCATATTATGCCATATGCATATTGTTTATGCAAACGGCATAAACGATATTAGTTTGCCTCTTCTACAAAAAATAAAACGTACAAGTTAGCTTTCTCTTGTATCATACCATACTACTTGTATAAAGGAAAGGAAAGGAAAGGTACTATGTTTACCCAGGGTAACTGGACTAAGGAAAGGAAAGGTACTATGTTTACCCAGGGTAACTGGACTAAACTCAAGAACTTGTTTACAGCCAGGCCCTGCTCATAGAACATTTCATGGTAGGGGTTCAATGCCTTGTCCAAGGGCACTTATTCAGCGGTGGTAATTTTAACATGCCGGTCCGGGGATACGAACTAGCGACCTTCCGATATCAAGACCGCTCCGCAAACCGTTCGGCCACCGCTGCCCCCATCATTTCCCACCACGGAGTAACCTCGCATCAGACTATCCAGCATATCCACCTCGTCGGTAGGCCAATCACAGGCAGGCGGGGCGTTACCATGCCTATGCTCGGACACAAACGGAAATCACGCTATAATTCAAGTGACAGATTACATTTCAATTATTTACGTTTAGGGGCATGTCACGTGGTCTGCCCGCACGCACACCCTTTGTGATCTACTGGTAGAGCACAATCTACCTTTTTGAGCACCCCTGACGTGCACTGTACGGTGAAACATAGTGACTTTGAGTGGAGGAAACGGCTTGTTTCTAAAGCTCCACGCAACGCTTCGACCCTCTCTAGGACAGGTCTTCATCAGGCAAATGTTCTATAGCCCCGGGATTGGTTTAGGTTGTTCCCACTCCCAGGTGTTATGGATGATCAATGATCTTTGTATAATATTTGTTCTGTTTTCTGTCATTATAACCTTTGCCCGATGAAGACCTATAGACAGGGTTTAAACTTGAAATTGCATTTTCCCCTTTAATAAAGTAAGTCTTGTGGGAGCTCTAGAAACAAACAAAGTGTGCAGATGTTTCCTCCTCTTTGATGTTTCCTTGACATGGAGCAACCTGGCCTAAATACAGGCAATGAGAGATGTGCACACAAACGTCTCTGTTGTGTGAGAGCGGTTTCACCGTACAACATGTAAGTCAACGAAGGAGCATATTTAGTTTTCTAATTTCTAATCAACGGAGCAATTGTTTTTGATTCATTTGTCCACCTTTTGGAGTTGGCATTATGGCAAGGTAACTATTAAAGTACACAACCCAAACCTCTACCGTAAGCGTTCTTGCCCTTTTTAACCCATTTCGACCTGAGGACGATTCTACAAATGTCTTCTAAATTCTGACACTTTTCTGATAAACCCTATGTTTCTATGTCAGTGGTTTTCATTCAAACATATAATTCCCCAAAAATATATGAAATTGACCGCCGACCCCCATCTGAAAATATGTTGTTCCAGGGACCCAACCCCCCAGAAGCAAAGATTTGAGTTAAAAAAAACGTTTGCTCTGAAAGAATACATATATTCAAAGATTTGCGCCACATTTTCGCGCAATTTTCTTTTTTCTTCAAAAATAGCAGACCTACAAGCTCGTAGCGCGGCACTCGGTGCCGCGCTACGAGCTTGTAGATCTGCTATTTTTCAATAGCTAAAGTACAACATAATGCTATGAACACCAAAAGGTGTTCCCGGAGGAAGCCAGGTGTTCTGTGTGGCGGTGTTGCAGAGTGCATGCCTTTCGTCCGACGGGGCATAGGTCCGATCCATTGGTCCCATCGACTACCTACCCCACACCCTCACCCTAACCATAACCGGTCCCATTGACTACCTACCCCAAACCCTCACCCTAACCATAACCGCGAGCACGGGGCAGCACACCTAAACCTAACCCCCAACCCTCTCCCGACTTCCAGCGCAGACCCTCACCCTAACCTCCCCCGGGGCAGCACACCTAAACCTAACCCCAACCCTCGGACCAATGCGCGTCGGATCATTGCTCCGTCGGATCATAGTATGTTTCCCGGTGTTGCATGGAGATCTGCTGTTGTGAAGTTGCACTGTGACTGTTGGTTGAGAGGGTGTTGGGCGGGCGGGCGGGGCAGGTGTGTAGCCGTGGACCCTGTCACCTGACCCCTTCATTGTTCTCCTTTCAGCTCTCCATTGACAAATGCAGTGTGAGGACAATGGATGAGGATGACACCAGGCTTGCAATCCATTCTCAAGAGCCTAAAATAATATTACACGGATCTGGTAAATAAATCACCCATTAATACATTACCCAGGGGTTGGGTTGGGGGGCACTGTTAAGGTCTCCGTAGTAGGGTCATGTTCTGTACTTGCCCAAAAGGTCATGCCCACTTGCCCCAAAAAAGTAAATTGTCCATTAACCCATTCTGACCTGAGATCAGATTCTAAAAATGTCTTCTATGTCAGTCGCTCTTCGATTTTTCAGAAATAGCAGATCTACAAGCTCATAGCGCGCCACCGAGTGGCGCGCTACGAGCTTGTAGATCTGCTATTTTTCAATAGCTAAAGCACGACATGATACTAACACCAAAATGGGTTCCCGCCCAGAATGGGTTAAAAAACTGACAGGTAAATTTTGAATTACCGTTCAATTTAACACTTTTCCTTTGTTTTTTGTACCTAGTTCTTTTTGGAAAAAAAAGGTCCTACCTCAATTTGTATGCCAAATACCTGTCCTACATAGCTATGAATATGACTATGGGTTCACACTCATTTAACATTTAAGCAACAGTAAAAACGGCACATTATAGACCAAATAATGCTCTTATTTTACATTCTCCACAGAGTACAGACCAGAGAGGACTCGTGTTGTGTTTATAGACGGTTGCGTCCCCTGTCGGGCAAAGCAAACTCTTACCGGCCCCCGACAGTTTTATTTACCTGCAACCCTTAGCGTCAACGCCGCATTACTGACTGTTCAGTTGTAGTACAGCTCTGTGTGTTTGAGTTGTCTAGTTTTGGTAAGAGTTTCAATAAAACGTATTTGGTTTTGTGTGGAGATGTCTTCATCGGAGCCACGCTTAAACTAACAAAAAGTATTGTTTCTAATGAAACCAGTAAAACAACATGGGTGTGTGGATCACTTGTTCTCTCTCGCTCTCTTTTCTCATTCCGCCCAACATTCAAACCAAGTTTCTAGGTACATCACGTCCTGTCTAAGCTAGGCTTCAAGATGTGCTATTTGAGATGGTTTTTAAGAAAAAGTGTCTTTTCGGCTTTGAGATGATGTTTCTTTATTACTTTATTATTAGGTATTATTTAAACACGTTTAGCCCTATTTCAGGGGTCAATGTTCTTCAGGCCAAGGACTCCTAAAGGCTCATTCATAGTCTGGATTTTCGGTGGTGAGGTGACCACCGCTCCGGTGGTGAGGTGACCCACCGGAGCTGAAATAACGTTGAGCGGTGGTGAGTAAAAACAGAGAGAAGGGCCGGAGCGGTGGCGGTGGTTTGCTCTTCACCGCGGCTCAGTGACGTCATGTTGTAGTTCGGTGGTCACCTAACCACCGAAACATCCAGACTATGTATGAGCCCTTAGCTGTGAGAGAGATGTAGCAGGGACCCCCACTACTACATGTTGTATTCATGACATTTTCAGACGACGCATCTATGACACTTAACTTTGTGAGCTTTTATGTTGATAGTGAATTAGTGATAGTGTGTTCAGATACAATAGAGCCGTTGCTGTTCTTAAAATTGCTTTATTAAAAGTCCCCACTCCAGCATTGACAAACATCTGACCAGCACTGCCCCCTCTGGGTTTTTAATGGTGTATTCTGTATCATTACGCCATGCAACTTGCAACATTTGCATACTAGATGTCTTTTAAGAGGATAATAAAGTATAACATATTTTTATTTGTTTGCTACAAGAGAGAGATGTTGTCCAGTTTAAAGCCACAGTCGTTATGGCTCCAGGTGCCACATTTTGAATGTAGTAGTAATGTTCAGCAACTACAGACTAAAGACAATACATATTTTCATAGAAAAAATGTTGAGAATTGTGTGAGAATCGTGAACTGAATTGAAATCGAGATTCACATTTGAGCAAGAATCGTACAGCACTAGTTTAGAGCTTAGAGTATATATGAATAGAGTACTATAGATAGAGTACTAATAAAGTACTCTTATTGCAGAATTTGCCATTTCACAAGTTCAAAATGTGTACAAACGACGCATTGTGAGCTTGTAGATCTGCTATTTTCAAATGGCCGAAATGTATAGGGTTGAAGTGGTTACTGTATGTTTTCTAATCAAATTTAAAATCGCCAAACTAACTAGTAAGTAAAGTTTTCAAATAATTCTAGTGGAGTTTAAAGTACAAATTTTGGCTCCGAGATGTAGTGGAGTACTGGAAATTGGAAATACTCAAGTGAAGTACAAATACCTCAAAATTGTACTTAACCCATTCTGACCTGAGATCAGATTCTATTCTGGCGGACAGTTGAAATGTTGTTACAGTATGTAATCCTCTCCGTTAGGGGGCACGTTGGCACAGTTGGTAGTGCTGTCGCCTCACAGCTAGAAGGTCCTGGGTTCGATTCCCGCTCGGGACGCTGTGGGTGCTGGCGGCGTGTTTCCTCCTCCGCGTCATCAGTGCCCATACCCGAAGGCGGGGTTGGCGAAAGGGCCTTTCTGTGTGGAGTTTGCATGTTCTCCCCGTGTCCCCTATAGGGTAGGTACCCTCACAAAAAACATGCAGTAATCCTGGTCACTAAACTGCCTCCCCCTGGCCAGCCGGGGCGCCTGATGGAGGGGAAAGGAACTGGTTGGAATAACGTGTTCCTTCCACGCGCTACGTCCAACCAGGGAAACTCCCCCCTGTCAGGTGTAAAAGGAGCAACTTGGACACTCAGGCATGAAGGAAGCATGAGTTCAAGTCCGTTGCTCTCCCCTTGTCCCCCATATATGGGGACTAGGTTGCTCTCCCCTTGTCCCCCATATATGGGGACTAGGTTGGTCTCCCCTTGTCCCCCATATATGGGGACTAGGTTGGTGGAGGGTGTGTAGAGCCCAGGATCACATTAGATGATTGACACAGGGGTGAAAAATGGGTTACAAAATCGTGGGATAAAAAATATATTAAAAAAAGTGTGTAATCCTCTCCGTTCCCCAGATGAGGGAGGCGCTGGCGGGCAGGAGTTTGTCGTGGAGCTACAAGAGACGGTGCTGCTTTCGGAGGGCGAGGGCGTCGGAGGAGGAGGAGGAGGAGGAGGAGGCGGGACCAACATGGCGGTCCACAGGTTCGCCCCGGACGAGCTGGTGATCCAGGACGCCGTGGAGGACGTGGTGTCCGAGTACACTGTGCACTGTGAGGACGACGAGGACGAGGAGGAGGAGGAGGGGGGGGAGGGGGAGGAGGAGGGGGAGGGGGAGGGGGAGGAGTGCGAGGAGGAGGACGGGGGCGTGGCCGTGACCATGACCCTGGAGGAGGGGGGGGAGGAGGACGGGGGCGTGGTGGCCATGGGGGACGAGGAGATACACGAAGAGGACGGGCTGGAGGAGGAGGAGGACGCCGAGGAGGAGGCGCAGGACGACGAGGACCAGGACGACAGCTGTGGAGACTACCTGATGATATCATGTGAGTGTGTGTGAGAGAGCGTTAACCCATTCTGACCTGAGATCAGATTCTAACGCACAGAAGAATGGTGGTTCTTTAACGCATTTTGACCTGAGATCAGATTCTAAAAATGTCTTAAATCCTGACATTTTTTCAAAAATAGCAGACCTACAAGCTCGTAGTGGCGCGCTATGAGCTTGTAGATCTGCTATTTTTCAATAGCTAAAGCATAACGTGATGCTAACACCAAAAGGGGTTCCCGCCCCAAAATGGCTTAAATCGGCCATCACACACCCTGCAGACTACAGCATTGACCCTTAAAAACGTCCAAAGGGGTTTGGATTTCAATCAAATTGTTCCGAAGTTATTAACTTTCTGGCGAGGCTAGTACTCACATCTGGCTTTTTAGAGAGGATACAGAGGTGTCCGTTTCTGTGTGTACCTGATAAAGTAGTGGGGTGCTGCTGACAGAGTACATACTGTAGAAACAGGGTTTAAAGGTATATTCAGTGATTTCACTCAAAAAACCTTAGGTTTCGTTTTTGGCTGTGGGACCCAGCCTTTCGTCCAATCAGGATAGAGAGTCAAAAACGAAACCTAAGGTTTTTTGACCCCCAGGGGTTAACTGGGGACAGGGAGGAACTCCTTATATGGCCAGCACACTCTATAGTAGGGAGGATTATCACAACAAAACAAAAAAATAAGTGATATTTGAATTAAGTGAAATCACTGAATATACCTTTAACTTAACTTTCCGAACGAAAATGTTGTTGTATTCTTAGAATAACCATATCTATCTATTAATCCACCGAAAGATGTCAGTCAGTCATTCTGTCTGTATAGCCCCTACACTGTCTTACACTTCCTTACATTAACCTGACTCCGCCAGACGGGGCTCTTACTGCCCCGTCCGGCGAACATCATTTGCTGTTCATATATTCAGAACGGGTAAGGACTAGTTGTTTTAAAAGTTAATAAGTCAATGTTTGTGTCTGTGTGGTATAACTGCCCATGTAATCAAAATGTTAGACGTGCTTACGTACTGTACACAATCATTTATGAATCCTTGAATGGTCCACTTCACCATTTAGTTAATTAAAAAGGTGAAAAATAATGTCTTATCTAGAGACAGACGGTCACACTCCCTCTTTTTCCCAACAAAGAACAAGAGCTCTTTCATTCTTCAAGGTCTGTCCGTACAGAGAGAGAAACGGGGTATTGTTAAGCCATGTGAAAAGATTTCAAAAGTCTAAAGCAGAGAGTTGTCGGCGAAAGCAGAGCATTTAACATATATGTTAAATATACTGTGTGTTCTGTTTCTGTGTGCTCTCTCCAGTGGACGAAGCCGGTAAGATGGTGTCTGACGACGGGACGGAGGTGACGGTGGAGGGGACGGTGGAGGACCAGGAGGTGGAGAAGGACGAGGACGGCCAGGAGGTCATCAAGGTGTACATCTTCAAGGCCGACTCGGGCGAGGACGACATGGGTGAGTTCACCACGTCACGACCGTCAAACTGTCCCAACGACAGGCACATGCATGGATGGAAGTTCTCGCTGAGTTCACGTCACGGTCAAACAGTCCCGGCGCTAGTGCTGCACAATTAATTAAAAAAAAATGATCGCAATCTAGATTCAGACACTATTTCAGTTCCTCAATTTGAGCATGACTCATGCAGGCTTGCAGCACTAGTTGGCTGTCCAATAAAATGTAGTTACTCTTATGTTTTTGCTACAAGAGAGAGACTTTAAGAGAGGTTTAAGTCAAGCACTTTGATGTCTGTTTAAAGCCACAGTAGTTATGGCTCCATGTGCCACATTTTGAATGTAGTAAATGTTCAGCAACTACAGACTAAAGACAATACATATTTTCTTTAAAAAAAAATGAGAATCGGGTGAGAATCGTGATCTCAATTCTTGTGGAAGATTAGAATTGCAAGGATCGCGCAGCACTACCGATTCAAGTTGTCAGTCGCCACCACTGATTTCAGTGGGGATGCACCGATGTATCGGCCACATAATCGGTATCGGCTGCCATTATCGGTCAATATCTGTATCGGCAAATACAACTGACATTAACCGATGGCAGTAGCCAATATTTATCTGTTATTGATATAAGCATACATTTTGCGCTTGCTATGTTGGCGGGTTGGTCATCTACAAGCTGTAGATTCTGAACATTTTCAAATGTTCTTTCTTAATATGTAACAAAATGTAATAAGGATAGGCATTTGCCGCATTTATAAGCTACTAGCATCTACCTATACTTTTTGATCACGTCAGGGGAAAAATGTCTCACTGGAAAAAATAAAAATGAACCATTTGTTAATTTCTTGTATTGAAGATGTATTAGTTTCCCTGGCATAAAAAAGGGGAAATAAAAACAACAAAAACTAAATATCGGTATCAGTTATCTGCTAAATTGTTATTTAATCGGCATTGGCCAAGAATGTCCCTATGGGTGAATGTCCATATGGGTGAATGTCCCTATGGGTGAATGTCCATATGGGTGCATGTCCATATGGGTGAATGTCCCTATGGGTGAATGTCCATATGGGTGAATGTCCATATGGGTGAATGTCCATATGGGTGCATGTCCATATGGGTGAATGTCCATATGGGTGAATGTCCCTATGGGTGAATGTCCATATGGGTGAATGTCCATATGGGTGAATGTCCATATGGGTGCATGTCCATATGGGTGAATGTCCATATGGGTGAATGTCCATATGGGTGAATGTCCATATGGGTGCATCCCTGTATTTCAATCATTTGGATTCCATAGAAGCAGCATGTATGTATTCTATGGAAGCATGTTGCTGCAGCGGAAATAACCGATCTACAAGCTCTCAATGCACATTCATTCTGGCTAAGATTGGAGCATTTTGGTTATGTTTTAAGATTGGAGCATCTGAAGTGGTCAAACTAGCAATTTATGTTCAGAAGCATCTTCCATAAAACCTTTAGTGTGACACTAAACCTTTAGTGTGTACGGCATTCATTCTTTTTGACAAGATACCTGGCCGAAAGCAACAAATAACACGTGCTGTGTGTGATGGTTCTGGCACTCAATTCTTTCTAAATGTGGATGTGGATTTTTAGTTTTTTAGTTTTTACAACCAGCCTCCTCTCCCTCTCTCTCCGGTCAGGCACGTCCATATGGTCGTATCTCTTCGGTCACTGTACATTCAAATTGAATGTAAAACTAAAGTACTGGGTCTGTTGTCATTACTCCTCTCTCAACGTTTGCAGGCGAGTCGGTGGACATCAGCGACGGCGACACGGAGAGCGTGGCGCTGACCGAGTCCTCGGGCCAAACGCTGAGGGAGAAGATGGTCTACATGTCTGTGGGAGACTCTCATCCCAACCAAGGGAACCATGGTGTGTGTTTAACTCTGCATCCGTAAGAGTAGGCTGTATGCATGGCACAGAGATGACTGGTACATGGTGCATTTATAAAGCGCCTTTGTCCAAGGCGCTTTACATAGATTGTGCATTACATTCACACACACATTCATACACCGATGGCAGCGGAAACCATGCAAGGCACCAACCAGCACATCAGGAGCAATTAGGGGTTCAGAGTATTGCTCAAGGACACTTGGACACTAACTCTGGGGGAGCCCACAGGGTTTGAGCTGGTAAAATTCTCCATTCATTGTCAATGGGAATTTAATGTTTGTTTAAGACGTTACGTTTGTGGACGACGGTAACCAAAAGCTGGATCTAGGAGGGGCTAAAAAAAAAGGCAAAAGTAGCTGATCTACAAGCTCAAAACACGGCATGTTTCGGGCTTTGTGACGTTGTAGTACCTACGATCGAGTAGGCCGTTAATTCACGAGAAAAGACGAGGTTTCTGCCCGACAGCAATGATATACAGTAACAACTAAAACGGATGCTTTCCCAGACTTAAACGCATGACACCGTATAGCATGTCTGAATGTCTGGGTTACAGAATTAGCATATTTTTGCATCTCCTCCTTTGTGTGTGTGTGTGTGCGTGTGTGTGTGTGTGTGTGTGTGCTCGGCTGCAGGTGGGTCCAAGGTGACTGATGAGGTTTATATGGAGGTGGTGGTAGGAGGGGAGGAGCCAGTGGGTCACGAGCGCTCGTCGTACGATAGGAGCGTTTCTCTAAGCAAGGACTTCATGCCCGTGGCCTGGGCTGCTGCTTATGGTCAGTAAACTAACATTACCTCCTGAAATCGGAAGGAAAAGAATGTTCACACTGTCCTCCCTTTTTAAAGGAGAATGCTAGAATGTTTTCTTATCTTTCTTACCTTTCTTTGTAGTCGTTACGTCCCCACCAAAGAGGTCCAGGTGTTTTTTTGTGAAAAAACTCCTTATTGGCTATTTTCCCTACCATAAGCCCTCAATGAATTGCATTGGATTGAATGGGAATTGAATGGGGCTATGGGGTGTTATGCTAGTTCACTTATTTTGATCGAAAGAAGTAGTAAAGTGTGCCGCTTGGGATATTATTTACATTATGAAGAGAGGATGTATACAAAGAAATTATGATTTTGAGCGATGGAAATAAGCTAATTAGCACAACACCCCATAGCCCCATTCAATTCAATGCAATTCATTTAGGGCTTATGGTAGGGGAAATTGCCAATCAGGAGCTTTTGCACAAAATAACACATGGACCTCTTTGGTGGGGACGTAACAACTACAAAGAAAGGTAAGAAAGCCTTTTAGTATGGAATTCTCCTTTAAAAGTAAAATAGCCAAACAATTTAGAAATGACCTAAAGGGGGTCGCCATTTAAAAGGTGCTAATAAAATGCACGATAAATTGCGATAAATTGTGTCTCGAGATTGCTGGCTCAACACTCCGCACCCAGGTCTTCAAATGGACCCTTGCTCTATAGCCTGTGAAGTAAGCGTTAAAACCAATCTTCATAGAGACAAGTCTCCTGGACGAGGTAGTAATTGGACTAGAATCCAGAGACGGATTCTCTCCCCGCTTCTCAGTCTGGAAATCATGCTATTTCCAAAGGGGCAGAACGGGCACCCTGGAGCCGCTCCGGCACCCTGGAGCCGCTCCGGCTTTTGGCAGTGGCTTCCAATGTAAAGGTCCGTGGGAGGAGGAGCCTTCCTGACTTGCAGACGTTTTGTAAATCCAACTTTAAAAGACAACTTTCGTTTTTTTTTCCAACCGAGGTTCATGTTTTAGGTTGTTAGGTTTAGGGTTGGTAAAAGATCACAGGATCTACTGAATGTGTCAAATTGACATTGAACCACAGTGTGGCTTCCACCCAGT
The DNA here is from genome assembly GCF_964188405.1 of Protomyctophum parallelum. Taxonomy (NCBI): domain Eukaryota; kingdom Metazoa; phylum Chordata; class Actinopteri; order Myctophiformes; family Myctophidae; genus Protomyctophum; species Protomyctophum parallelum. The sequence continues at coordinate 98,263,492 of NC_139697.1, forward strand.
GCCACCTTCACATTCAGTAGATCCTGTGATCCTCTGTAGCCAGATGTAATTTCCTGGGGTCTATTAGGACTTTCATGTTAGGCACCCTCAAATTGACTTATTATTAGCCCGCTGGCCCCCATTTGAAAATATGTGCCAGGGACCCCCGTAAGAGGAGGTTTTTAGTGGTAGCAGTGGTTCTCAGCCATCTTCATTTCAAGGACCCCCAGTTTTGCCCACACATTAGGACACAGACCCCATTTAATGGCATTTCTAACTCTGGGACCCCAATTTATATATATAAAAAAAATGACAATTTAACCCTTATGTCTGAGTTACAGGACCTAAGGGTTAATTTGGTTCACTAACTATCTTTCATTTATCTGTGGGGAACCCCTGGAACTCCCTCAAGGACCCCTGGGAGTCCCGTCCCGTCCCCCCCTCCCCGGACCCCACTTGGAGAGCTATACCGCTCCAAACGGTGTGACTTTCGGCCCTTTCAGCAGAAACTGCGCTAGGTAGCGCTTTTCCATAACATAACGGGCGGACAGTCTGTGAACAACACACCCTTTTAGACAACAGATATTACAGCTTGAGGTTAATTCAGATGGAGGGGGACCTCCTTCCTTAGTCCATCCATTGATATTTCCAAGTATTTAAAGCAACTGGTGAAATATGGGCAATGCTGCAAGCCAAGCTCTTTGTATTTCCGACCAGACTTTCATGTTTTCAGCGCTGTCTGAATGCCATGCGACTTGCATCTTTCTGCAAGGGGTTGAGTTGTAGAACTGCAGGTGTCTGTATGTCATCGTTGACACCTCTCTCTCTCTCTCTCTCTCTCTCTCTCTCTCTCTCTCTCTCTCTCTCTCTCTCTCTCAGGTGCCGAGGACAGTGAGAGCTGTGAGAACAGGAACGGCGCGGCCAGCGCTCTGCTGCACATCGACGAGTCGGACGGCGTGGACGAGCTCAACCGCCAGCGGAGCAAGAACCGCCGGCGGTCGGAGCCGCGGCAGGTCCAAACCGGTGAGCGCCGGTCGGCAGCGGAACCGCAGTGTTGCGGTGTAGATTAACCCATGTAGATTAAAACTGTGACGAAAAATGTTCGTCGACTACCTTTTTTCCACTGAGAAAAACTACATGAAAATTAAATGAAAAACTAAATAAATACTAAGTTGTGATGACTAAAACTAAGACTAAATATAGTGACAATTTCGTCAACAAATGTTAGAAAGGGACTATAGTGGACAAGAGATCCAGTATAAGTCATTCTACACTTGGGTGCATGCTGAAAGTAGCCGATCTACAAGCTCACAACGTGTCACACTGCGACACGATGTGAGCTTGTAGATCGGCTATTTTCAGCAAGTGTACGACGGCATCAAGGCCAGCCAAAATGCATTTTAGTCGACTAAATCAACTGTAGATTTAATCAACTAAAGTCTTATGCTATTTAGTCGACTAAAACTAGACTAACACTAAAATATTCCAGGTGACTAAATTAACTATTCACTACTCATACTAGTCTATGACTGAAAAACGGAGGATTTAGACGTTTTTTATTATTATTTTCCCAAAAATTTACGGATTTTTTTTTTTTAATGTTCGAAAATCATTTTTTTATGGAAACGATTGACGATTATGCAAAAGATAAGTGCCGTTAGGCGATGATGTAATAATGGTGACATGGGCCTATAACCATGTACCTCTGCAAAGCGCGGCGTGTTGGTACCGCCCCACCGTCTCATCTCCCTCCCTCTCTCTAACTTTATTTTCTTCCCACTTCAATTGTTCTACTAAAACAACCGCCACATAGTTCATAGTTCTTAGTGGGGAAGGGACTGCTTGACCTTCATCAGTTATTTATTGCGATACTATAAACTGTGAATACTCTAGCACTTTTTAAATATTATATACCTTCTCTCATTGCAATTTGCACTTCTTCTGTGATACTCTTGTGACTTGTACTTTGCTGCTACTGTGTATTGTCTTTTGTGTATTGTCTGTCTGTTTTAAAAAGCGTTGATGCACTCATGCACTTTTGCCCGAGACAAATGTCCCAATAACAAAATAAAATAATAAATAATAAAGTATATCTCATCTCCTCATCCTCTCTCCTGTGTCCGTACAGCCATCATCATCGGGCCGTACGGCCAGCCGCTGACCGTCTACCCGTGCATGCTCTGCGGCAAGAAGTTCAAGTCGAGAGGCTTCCTGAAGCGCCACACCAAGAACCACCACCAGGACGTGCTGACGCGCAAGAAGTACCAGTGCACGGACTGCGACTTCACCACCAACAAGAAGGCCAGCCTCCACAACCACATGGAGGTGCACACGCTCAGCAGCAGCAGCAACAACAACAAGGCGCCCTTCGAGTGCGACATGTGCGGCAAGGAGTTCCACCAGCAGGCGGCGCTCTTCTCCCACCGGCTGCAGCACCACCACCGCGGCGGCGGCGAGGCCAAGAACCAGCAGTCGCCGTCGTCGTCGCCGCCCTCCTCCAACGCCAACAAGATGCACAAGTGCAAATTCTGTGACTATGAGACGGCGGAGCAGGGCCTGCTCAACCGCCACCTGCTGGCCGTGCACAGCAAGAGCTTCCCGCACATCTGCGTGGAGTGCGGCAAGGGCTTCCGCCACCCGTCCGAGCTCAAGAAGCACATGCGCACGCACACGGGTGAGAACAGGGGTGGGTTGATGAATATCGTATATATTTTACCGTTTAGACCTGATGTTTTTGGAAAAAAAAAGTCTTCTTAAGGCCTATTCATAGTCTGGATTTTCGGTGGTGAGCTGACCACCGCTCCGGTGGTGAGGTGACCACCGCTCCGGTGGTGAGGTGACCACCGCTCCGGTGGTGAGGTGACCACCGCTCCGGTGGTGAGGTGACCACCGCTCCGGTGGTGAGGTGACCACCGCTCCGGTGGTGAGCTGACCACCGCTCCGGTGGTGAGCTGACCACCGCTCCGGTGGTGAGGTGACCACCGCTCCGGTGGTGAGGTGACCACCGCTCCGGTGGTGAGCTGACCACCGCTCCGGTGGTGAGCTGACCACCGCTCCGGTGGTGAGGTGACCACCGCTCCGGTGGTGAGCTGACCACCGGAGCTGAAATAACGTTGAGCGGTGGTGAGTAAAAACAGAGAGAAGGTCTGGAGAGGTGGCGGTGGTTTGCTCTTCACCGCGGCTCAGTGACGTCATGTTGTAGTTCGGTGGTCACCTAACCACCGAAAATCCAGACAATGTATGAGCCTTAAATCCGGAGAGTTTTCTGGAAAAAAACCCTCATGTTTCTATATCAGTGGTGCTCAGTATTTCATGTCAAGGACCCCCATAAATTTATATGTAATTGGCTGCCAACCCCCATCTGAAAATATGTTGTTCCAGGGACCCCCCCCTCAGAAGCAAAGATTTGAGTTAAAAAAATCTCTGAAAGATTTGCGGCACATTTTCACGATCTTTCAAAAAATAGCAGCTCTACAAGCTCGTAGCGCGGCATTCGGTGCCGCGCTAGTAGTTTGTAGATCTTCTATTTTTCAATAGCTAAAGTATAACATAATGCTTAAAACACCAAAAGGGGTTCCCGCCCTGAATGGGATATTGTGATAATAATAATAATAATGGATTGCATTTTGATAGCGCTTTTCTATGCACAAACGTGCCTCCTCAAAGCGCTTTACAACGGTCCATTCATTCATACATTGTGAATGCACATTCTATGATTTGCAGTTCTATACCTTAATTTATACTTTCCTAGAACGATGGTTTTGTAAAGCAAAAATTGACATTTTGTAAGTATTTTGGTCTAAATGTCCTGTTACTTATTTTTCTGTTTAGTTTGTGTTACCTCGTCGTAGGTGGTTATACTGTGAAGTAACTTGAAGAATAACACAAAAAAACCCGCATGAAAACATTTCGTGATCATTTTTTTTTTGTGACCAAGTTTTTATTAAGCATTTTTTATTTTCATTACAAATCCCCCATCGCCCCACCCTCCCCAAGGTTCCAATTATCATTGCAACAAGAAAAGACATTTCCTCAGTTAGTTCGACATTTTACAATATATAGGCATCTTGGCTGGTAGACTTTACAAGTAGACATACATACATGCATACAAACTGTACATACATACATGTAAAATTTGGCATTATAGTTGTGCTTTGACCTTTTCTACAGCCTCTGTAAGTGCTTCGATAGACTGCCTTTTTGCTCCATTAGCTCTCGCAATTGATATTTCCAACCCTAATGCATTCAGAAATAGTATTTCTTTCACATTTCGTGATCATGTATCTTGATACTGCTTGAAAATATTTATGTCAGAAAACTGGAGGATTTAGAAGATTTTTTATTGTAAATTTTGAGGTCAGATCTAAAGTTAAGTTGACGATCATGTATCGTGATACTACTTGAAAGAATATCGTGATATTATATTTCGTTCCCTGTCCCCCCCCATCCCCCCTCCCCCCCAGGTGAGAAGCCCTACTCCTGTCTGTACTGCGACTACAAGTCGGCCGACTCGTCCAACCTCAAGACCCACATCAAGACCAAGCACAGCAAGGAGATGCCCTACAAGTGCGAGCGCTGCTTCCAGACCTTCGCCGAGGAGGAGGAGCTGCTGCAACACGCCGCCACGCACGAGGAGAACAAGACGCACCACTGCGCCCACTGCGACCACAAGAGCTCCAACTCCAGCGACCTGAAGCGCCACATCATCTCCGTGCACACCAAGGACTACCCGCACAAGTGTGCCGTGTGCGGCAAGGGCTTCCACCGGCCGTCGGAGCTCAAGAAGCACTCGCTGGCGCACCGCACCAAGAAGCTGCACCAGTGCCGCCACTGCAACTTCAAGATCGCCGACCCCTTCGTGCTCAGCCGGCACATCCTGTCCGTGCACACCAAGGAGCAGCAGGCCTCGTCGGAGAAGAGCCACGAGGCCAAGATGTCGTCACGGACGGTGGTGGTGGTGGAGGCGCCGGTCGCCCCCCTGCAGCCGGCAGCCACCCCCGCCAAGAAGGCCCCGGCTAGCGGGGCCGGTGGTGGTGGTGGTGGCGGTGGTGGCGGTGGGGGAGGAGGAGGGGGGAGCTCCACTCCCCCGGCCAGGGTGAGCGCGGCCAGCCTGGCCAGCAGCGTGACGGTGGTCATAGGCCAGGGCCAGAAGGAGAGGCGGATCTACCAGTGTCAGTACTGTGACTACAGCACGGGGGACGCGTCGGGCTTCAAGCGCCACGTCATCTCCATCCACACGAAAGACTACCCGCACCGCTGCGAGATCTGCTCCAAGGGCTTCCGTCGGCCGTCGGAGAAGAACCAGCACATCATGCGCCACCACAAGGACGCCGATGTGGTGCAGGAGTAAGCCTAGTGTGGCCCGCCCGCCCACCGGGGGGGTGGGGCAAAAATACTGTGCCACCCACCACCGCCCGTCACGAACACTCTGTTCACCTCACTGCAACCTCCTCCTTGTACTTTCAGAATAAAACGGTGCCGTATGCACGAACGATGCATATGACACTTAGGGGAGTCTGTTCGGGTTCTTTTCGCTCTTTTATTTTTTTATTCTTTTTTTGTTTTAGCAACCACCCTCAGGCCTCAGCAGGCACCAACCTCTCCCTTCCACCCTCAGCAGGCACCAACCTCTCCCTTCCACCCTCAGCAGGCACCAACCTCTCCCTTCCACCCTCAGCAGGCACCAACCTCTCCCTTCCACCCTCAGCAGGCACCAACCTCTCCCTTCCACCCTCAGCAGGCACCAACCTCTCCCTTCCACCCTCAGCAGGCACCAACCTCTCCCTTCCACCCTCAGCAGGCACCAACCTCTCCCTTCCTTTGTTTTCGGATATGTATAAACATGTACATAAACGTCCGTCAGAGTAACATACTACTAGGCAACAAGAAGCCCTTCATCGAGTCGCACTTTTTAACTGCATGTCCCTCGCTGGTAACTCCAGTGTGCTGGTGACCCCAGTGTGCTGGTGACCCCAGTGTGCTGGTAACTCCAGTGTGCTGGTAACCCCAGTGTGCTGGTGACCCCAGTGTGCTGGTGACCCCAGTGTGCTGGTGACCCCAGTGTGCTGGTAACCCCAGTGTGCTGGTAGTAACTCCAGTGTGCTGGTAACTCCAGTGTGCTGGTAGTAACTCCAGTGTGCTGGTAGTAACTCCAGTGTGCTGGTAACTCCAGTGTGCTGGTAGGTAACTCCAGTGTGCTGGTAGGTAACTCCAGTGTGCTGGTAACCCCAGTGTGCTGGTAGTAACTCCAGTGTGCTGGTAGTAACTCCAGTGTGCTGGTAACTCCAGTGTGCTGGTAGGTAACTCCAGTGTGCTGGTAACCCCAGTGTGCTGGTAGTAACTCCAGTGTGCTGGTAGGTAACTCCAGTGTGCTGGTAGGTAACTCCAGTGTGCTGGTAGTAACTCCAGTGTGCTGGTAGTAACCCCAGTGTGCTGGTAGTAACCCCAGTGTGCTGGTAGTAACCCCAGTGTGCTGGTAACCCCAGTGTGCTGGTAGTAACCCCAGTGTGCTGGTAGTAACCCCAGTGTGCTGGTAATTCCAGTGTGCTGGTAACTCCAGTGTGCTGGTAGTAAACCCAGTGTGCTGGTAGTAAACCCAGTGTGCTGGTAGTAACCCCAGTGTGCTGGTAATTCCAGTGTGCTGGTAATTCCAGTGTGCTGGTAACTCCAGTGTGCTGGTAGTAAACCCAGTGTGCTGGTAGTAACCCCAGTGTGCTGGTAGTAACCCCAGTGTGCTGGTAGTAACCCCAGTGTGCCTCGCTGGTAGTGTGCATGGCAGATGGTGCAGATGTCTCTGATCTCTTTGTAGATACACCGTTTTACCACTTCTTGTTTTTAAGCAATCAATTCCACATCGCGGCGATCCTAATTATGGATTTATTATATCCTTGTAATGGAGAAAAGATAATAATAATAATAATTGCATAACGGTAATTATCTTGAAATTGATTCCGGGGTCCTCCTCCTCTCTCCGCAACACAGCAGCAGTATATAATGTGGTTGTGAGGAACTTTGCTTCCAGTAGCACTTCATGCCAACTTGGAGTTTGAGGAGAATACACGTTGGAATGCATTTATCCAGTTCTGTTCTGATGTTTATGGAGAGAGAGAAATCTATCCACAGTGCTTCCCTGGTTCTGTGACAAAACATTCACCATTTTGCTTTTCTTTTTTTTTTTACCGAAAATGTTCAAAATGCTGCTGTTGTGTGTGTGTGTGTGTGTGTGTGTGTGTGTGTGCGTGCGCGCGTGTGTGTGACTGTGTGTACAGCAAAGATAAACAATCAACTCATACCTGCCGATAGTTAAGGAAATAAGAGAGAAAACGGCGTGCTACTGGTTCTGTCCTGATAATAGTTATATGCCCTGAAGGATTGGTTGCATATTAACCTATTTTAGCCTGATATCGACAGTTTTCTGAAATACCTGTTTTCTATGTCAGTGGTGCTCAATATTTCATGTCAAGAACCCCAAAAAAAGTATGTATTTGGCCGCCGACCCCCCCCCCCCCATCTGAAAATATGTTGTTCCAGGGACCCCCCCCCCCCCCCCCCCAGAAGCAAAGATTTGAGTTAAAAACGTTCGATTTCAACAAGGTTTTACCACGAGCTCACATAGCATAATTAAATGCTATGCTATGCTAATTAAAAGCATAATTATGAACACCCTGCCTCAAATGAAAAATGTAATTGCAGCAAAAGTAGGGATGGAGCTCGTTCATTTGTATTGACACCTTATCGATCAGGCTTATCGAGTCCACTATCAAGCATTTTATATTAATTTGTGGAAAGACGGGAGACTTTACTAGGGCCTTCAAATACAGTACTCTTCTAACAGACGGCCAATAAAATAAACATTAAAGAAACTGTTAACCGGTTAATATATGTGTATACCGTCACTTCAAAACTGTCATTTTATGATTACCCGGACAGCGCTGGCTGGCAGGTATCAATACACTTTTTAGACCGACATGTTTGTGCCAGCATGGATGATTGCATTTATTTCTTGATCGCCTCTTGTCTTGATTGTTTAAACATGACGTCATGGGCCGCTATGCTCTAGCCTGGTTAATAAACCAGGCTAGAGTTTATTAGCCTGGTTTATTAACCAGGCTAGCTATGCTCTTCTATAACATAGCTTGATAAGTCCAAAGCGTATCGATAACGGGTACTCGATAAGCTTTTATCGGATTTTGTTTTTGGGGTGGGGTCGCGGCCTGAAACGGTTGAGAACAAATGGTGCCAGGTATGGTGTGTGACAACGACAGAACATATATTAAACACTATACTCTTTTTTTTATTTATTTTTTAAAGCTCTGGGTCTTAAGGAATGACTAACGACACAATCTAATTTACATTGCAGACTAGTGAGCACATCATGCTTCTCGTGCACCGTGTATCCATGACGACAAAACGACCGTTAATGTCTGGTTCAGACCATAACGTAGGTTGGTGTCCCATGGAGTCCATATCTGTCTCTCTACCATAACACGGACGTTGCAGTCAGACCTCTGTCTGTTGTACGGCAATAGGCAATAATGGGGATTATGGAATGCAGTATAACTCACTTATCTTAGACATAACATTCTGCCTAACCTTTTTGACCACTTCTTTTTCCCGGCTACACCCAAATGTTGTGACTTTCTCCACAGACTGCATCTCGAGTAACTACCAACAACCGGACTCTTTTATTCCCCTCTTACACACTGAGCTCCTTTTGCCAGCGAAAAAAGGCAAGATCAAGTCTCTCTAAAAATGCAACTTCAGAGGGCTGGTGTTGGTGGTAAAAAAAACAAACTAAAAAACATTTGTACTACGGCTTTTTACATTTATTTCACCTGTGATATTATTTGTTTTGTTTTTTTTGTCTTTATATTTATTTTACCATTTACAACTTGTTGTATAGTTAAGTGTAACTAGCCTTCTATGGGACGTAAATTATTGTTTTGTACACAAATCTGTAAAAAGTGTGTAGATGTAAACACTTGATAAACGCGGAAGAAATCAGAATTGTGTTGTTATGGATGTACTTCAATGTATTTGTTAAGAAAAAGGTAATAAAAAACAAAAGTATTTTACCGGCACGTGAAGCTTGTTATTGGGTGCGTTGATGTGTATAATATACAGTATATGGGTATGGATTGGATGCCCATCAATGATATACAGTGTATCGTTGCTGTAACTCAATTTTTTAGGTTTTTTGGCATAAATCGGTGCTATTGAACACCCTTTACGTTTTTTCGAAAATATTGAAACCCATGGAAAGTAGTAAAAAGTGCTTTGGACTAAACATCTTAACTCCATTGGACCCTCCAAATGTCTGCTAAAGCAACTAACTCCACCACCTCTCCCCCTCTCATTTGTCAGTAATTGACTATATAAAGTCACAACTTGTCACATAGTTTGAAATATACTGGTCAAGGATCGTATGATATTGCATTTACATCTTCCCTCTTTCTTAACGGAAAAACAAAATGTTAGAATATGGAGATACGGTTGTTCTGCCCGACGTGATCCCGTCTTGATAGGTATACCGCATAATAACGTGTTTCAGATTGGGTTAATAAAAATCACATGTTCTGTGACTGATAGGACCCCATAATGTAGCCTACCTGCATTCATTTTCTTTTTATGTTTTTATTGGTAGAAAGTTTCAACAAATTCAAACAGTTGGAACATACCTTTTTTTTCCATTTTCTCCCATACACCATCCCCCCCCCACACACACACACACACACACACAGTTATCGTCATCATTTTTCCCCCTTTAAGACAATATAAAAATAATAATAAAGTACAGACACAAAGAAAAAAAAAAGAACATGTCCCATCTTTTGAGATGGTGATCGAGTGTCTCTGGACTGTTAACTTGAGCCATAGAAAGGCTGCAAGAAGAAGGACGAATCGGGGAGAAAAATGCACAATAATACTAGTAGTATTTTATTACACAAGTTGGGGAAATGATAAATTGGTGGCAGATTGGAGACAACAAATACAGCTGTGTCGTCGAAAAGCTTCAGACAGCATGGCTTCTCTCTGAACACCAGAGAGGAAGGTTAGGCGGCAGGACACTCGTCTAGGAGAAGACAGATTGACATGTGATGTTCAGAGAGTATAATATAACATCATTAACCTGACTCCAAGGGTCTCTTCCATCCGGCGGAGTCAGGTTATAACATCATGCAACACTAATCTAATGATACTAAACTAATACTAGTCAGTCTCTGTTCCATTCTGGTTAAACAGAGTCTGTGTTAATGATACTAATGAAGTCTCTGTTCCATTCTGGTCAAACAGAGTCTGTGTTAATGATGCTAATGAAGGCTCTGTTCCATTCTGGTCAAACAGAGCCAGTGTTAATGATACTAATGAAGGCTCTGTTCCATGCTGGTCAAACAGAGCCAGTGTTAATGATACTAATGAAGGCTCTGTTCCATTATGGTCAAACAGAGCCAGTGTTAATGATACTAATGAAGGCTCTGTTCCATTCTGGTCAAACAGAGCCAGTGTTAATGATACTAATGAAGGCTCTGTTCCATGCTGGTCAAACAGAGTCAGTGTGAATGATACTAATGAAGGCTCTGTTCCATTATGGTCAAACAGAGTCAGTGTTAATGATACTAAATGAAGGCTCTGTTCCATTCTGGTCAAACAGAGTCAGGCCGCTGATATTGTGCATGTTGGCTCACTGGAAAGACTCTTGCTACACAGTGGGTCTCAAAGTGTGGTCCAGAGATCCTCATTGTTCCTTGAGTGGGTTCCAAATGTCCCCTTAGGGGTGTGTAACTCTGAGTGTACACAATGCCAATGGTACCAAATTCACCCATCGTATAATTGTAGTATAACCTGGAATTTCTTTCCAACATGTCAGCTGTGCTTAGAGAGAGCCTATCATTCACAGCCTATACATACCACTTCTGGGGCAGGAATCAGGATAGTGATGTTTTCACAGCCTACATACCGCTTTGGGGCAGGATAGTGATGTTTTCACAGCCTACATACCGCTTTGGGGCAGGATAGTGATGTTTTCACAGCCTACATACCGCTTTGGGGCAGGATAGTGATGTTTTCACAGCCTACAGACCGCTTTGGGGCAGGATAGTGATGTTTTCACAGCCTACATACCGCTTTGGGGCAGGATAGTGATGTTTTCACAGCCTACATACCGCTTTGGGGCAGGATAGTGATGTTTTCATAGCCTACATACCGCTTTGGGGCAGGATAGTGATGTTTTCACAGCCTACATACCGCTTTGGGGCAGGATAGTGATGTTTTCACAGCCTACATACCGCTTTGGGGCAGGATAGTGATGTTTTCACAGCCTACGTACCGCTTTGGGGCAGGATAGTGATGTTTTCACAGCCTACATACCGCTTTGGGGCAGGATAGTGATGTTTTCATAGCCTACATACCGCTTTGGGGCAGGATAGTGATGTTTTCACAGCCTACATACCGCTTTGGGGCAGGATAGTGATGTTTTCACAGCCTACATACCGCTTTGGGGCAGGATAGTGATGTTTTCACAGCCTACATACCGCTTTGGGGCAGGATAGTGATGTTTTCATAGCCTACATACCGCTTTGGGGCAGGATAGTGATGTTTTCACAGCCTACATACCGCTTTGGGGCAGGATAGTGATGTTTTCACAGCCTACATATCGCTTTGGGGCAGGATAGTGATGTTTTCACAGCCTACATATCGCTTTGGGGCAGGAATCAGGATAGTAATGTTTTCACAGCCTACATACCGCTTTGGGGCAGGATAGTGATGTTTTCACAGCCTACATACCACTTTGGGGCAGGATAGTGATGTTTTCATAGCCTACATACCGCTTTGGGGCAGGATAGTGATGTTTTCACAGCCTACATACCGCTTTGGGGCAGGATAGTGATGTTTTCACAGCCTACATACCGCTTTGGGGCAGGATAGTGATGTTTTCACAGCCTACATATCGCTTTGGGGCAGGATAGTGATGTTTTCACAGCCTACATACCGCTTTGGGGCAGGATAGTGATGTTTTCACAGCCTACATACCGCTTTGGGGCAGGATAGTGATGTTTTCACAGCCTACATACCGCTTTGGGGCAGGATAGTGATGTTTTCACAGCCTACATACCGCTTTGGGGCAGGATAGTGATGTTTTCACAGCCTACATACCGCTTTGGGGCAGGATAGTGATGTTTTCACAGCCTACATACCGCTTTGGGGCAGGATAGAGATGTTTTCACAGCCTACATACCGCTTTGGGGCAGGATAGTGATGTTTTCATAGCCTACATACCGCTTTGGGGCAGGATAGTGATGTTTTCACAGCCTACATACCGCTTTGGGGCAGGATAGTGATGTTTTCACAGCCTACATACCGCTTTGGGGCAGGATAGTGATGTTTTCATAGCCTACATACCGCTTTGGGGCAGGATAGTGATGTTTTCACAGCCTACATACCGCTTTGGGGCAGGATAGTGATGTTTTCACAGCCTACATAACGCTTTGGGGCAGGATAGTGATGTTTTCATAGCCTACATACCGCTTTGGGGCAGGATAGTGATGTTTTCACAGCCTACATACCGCTTTGGGGCAGGATAGTGATGTTTTCACAGCCTACATACCGCTTTGGGGCAGGATAGTGATGTTTTCACAGCCTACATACCGCTTTGGGGCAGGATAGTGATGTTTTCACAGCCTACATACCGCTTTGGGGCAGGATAGTGATTTTTCATAGCCTACATACCGCTTTGGGGCAGGATAGTGATGTTTTCACAGCCTACATACCGCTTTGGGGCAGGATAGTGATGTTTTCACAGCCTACATACATAACGCTTTGGGGCAGGATAGTGATGTTTTCACAGCCTACATACCGCTTTGGGGCAGGATAGTGATGTTTTCATAGCCTACATACCGCTTTGGGGCAGGATAGTGATGTTTTCATAGCCTACATACCGCTTTGGGGCAGGATAGTGATGTTTTCACAGCCTACATACCGCTTTGGGGCAGGATAGTGATGTTTTCATAGCCTACATACCGCTTTGGGGCAGGATAGTGATGTTTTCACAGCCTACATAACGCTTTGGGGCAGGATAGTGATGTTTTCACAGCCTACATACCGCTTTGGGGCAGGATAGTGATGTTTTCATAGCCTACATACCGCTTTGGGGCAGGATAGTGATGTTTTCACAGCCTACATACCGCTTTGGGGCAGGATAGTGATGTTTTCACAGCCTACATATCGCTTTGGGGCAGGATAGTGATGTTTTCACAGCCTACATACCGCTTTGGGGCAGGATAGTGATGTTTTCATAGCCTACATACCGCTTTGGGGCAGGATAGTGATGTTTTCACAGCCTACATACCGCTTTGGGGCAGGATAGTGATGTTTTCACAGCCTACATACCGCTTTGGGGCAGGATAGTGATGTTTTCACACAGCCTACATACCGCTTTGGGGCAGGATAGTGATGTTTTCACAGCCTACATACCGCTTTGGGGCAGGATAGTGATGTTTTCACAGCCTACATACCGCTTTGGGGCAGGATAGTGATGTTTTCACAGCCTACATACCGCTTTGGGGCAGGATAGTGATGTTTTCACAGCCTACATACCGCTTTGGGGCAGGATAGTGATGTTTTCACAGCATACATACCGCTTTGGGGCAGGATAGTGATGTTTTCACAGCCTACATACCGCTTTGGGGCAGGATAGTGATGTTTTCACAGCCTACATACCGCTTTGGGGCAGGATAGTGATGTTTTCACAGCCTACATACCGCTTTGGGGCAGGATAGTGATGTTTTCATAGCCTACATACCGCTTTGGGGCAGGATAGTGATGTTTTCATAGCCTACATACCGCTTTGGGGCAGGATAGTGATGTTTTCATAGCCTACATACCGCTTTGGGGCAGGATAGTGATGTTTTCATAGCCTACATACCGCTTTGGGGCAGGATAGTGATGTTTTCATAGCCTACATACCGCTTTGGGGCAGGATAGTGATGTTTTCACAGCCTACGTACCGCTTTGGGGCAGGATAGTGATGTTTTCACAGCCTACGTACCGCTTTGGGGCAGGATAGTGATGTTTTCACAGCCTACATACCGCTTTGGGGCAGGATAGTGATGTTTTCACAGCCTACATACCGCTTTGGGGCAGGATAGTGATGTTTTCACAGCCTACATACCGCTTTGGGGCAGGATAGTGATGTTTTCACAGCCTACATACCGCTTTGGGGCAGGATAGTGATGTTTTCACAGCCTACATACCGCTTTGGGGCAGGATAGTGATGTTTTCATAGCCTACATACCGCTTTGGGGCAGGATAGTGATGTTTTCACAGCCTACATACCGCTTTGGGGCAGGATAGTGATGTTTTCACAGCCTACATACCGCTTTGGGGCAGGATAGTGATGTTTTCATAGCCTACATACCACTTTGGGGCAGGATAGTGATGTTTTCACAGCCTACATACCGCTTTGGGGCAGGATAGTGATGTTTTCACAGCCTACATACCGCTTTGGGGCAGGATAGTGATGTTTTCACAGCCTACATACCGCTTTGGGGCAGGATAGTGATGTTTTCACAGCCTACATACCGCTTTGGGGCAGGATAGTGATGTTTTCACAGCCTACATACCGCTTTGGGGCAGGATAGTGATGTTTTCATAGCCTACATACCGCTTTGGGGCAGGATAGAGATGTTTATACAGCCTACATACCGCTTTGGGGCAGGATAGTGATGTTTTCACAGCCTACATACCGCTTTGGGGCAGGATAGAGATGTTTATACAGCCTACATACCGCTTTGGGGCAGGATAGAGATGTTTATACAGCCTACATACCGCTTTGGGGCAGGATAGTGATGTTTTCACAGCCTACATACCGCTTTGGGGCAGGATAGTGATGTTTTCACAGCCTACATACCGCTTTGGGGCAGGATAGTGATGTTTTCACAGCCTACATACCGCTTTGGGGCAGGATAGTGATGTTTTCACAGCCTACATACCGCTTTGGGGCAGGATAGAGATGTTTTCACACAGCCTACATACCGCTTTGGGGCAGGATAGTGATGTTTTCACAGCCTACATACTGCTTTGGGGCAGGATAGTGATGTTTTCATAGCCTACATACCGCTTTGGGGCAGGATAGTGATGTTTTCACAGCCTACATACCGCTTTGGGGCAGGATAGTGATGTTTTCATAGCCTACATACCGCTTTGGGGCAGGATAGTGATGTTTTCATAGCCTACATACCGCTTTGGGGCAGGATAGTGATGTTTTCACACAGCCTACATACCGCTTTGGGGCAGGATAGTGATGTTTTCACAGCCTACATACCGCTTTGGGGCAGGATAGTGATGTTTTCACAGCCTACATACCGCTTTGGGGCAGGATAGTGATGTTTTCACAGCCTACATACCGCTTTGGGGCAGGATAGTGATGTTTTCACAGCCTACATACCGCTTTGGGGCAGGATAGTGATGTTTTCACAGCCTACATACCGCTTTGGGGCAGGATAGTGATGTTTTCACACAGCCTACATACCGCTTTGGGGCAGGATAGTGATGTTTTCACACAGCCTACATACCGCTTTGGGGCAGGATAGTGATGTTTTCACAGCCTACATACCGCTTTGGGGCAGGATAGTGATGTTTTCACAGCCTACATACCGCTTTGGGGCAGGATAGAGATGTTTTCACAGCCTACATACCGCTTTGGGGCAGGATAGTGATGTTTTCACACAGCCTACATACCGCTTTGGGGCAGGATAGTGATGTTTTCATAGCCTACATACCGCTTTGGGGCAGGATAGAGATGTTTTCACAGCCTACATACCGCTTTGGGGCAGGATAGAGATGTTTTCATAGCCTACATACCGCTTTGGGGCAGGATAGTGATGTTTTCATAGCCTACATACCGCTTTGGGGCAGGATAGTGATGTTTTCACACAGCCTACATACCGCTTTGGGGCAGGATAGTGATGTTTTCACAGCCTACATACCGCTTTGGGGCAGGATAGTGATGTTTTCACAGCCTACATACCGCTTTGGGGCAGCATAGTGATGTTTTCACAGCCTACATACCGCTTTGGGGCAGGATAGTGATGTTTTCACAGCCTACATACCGCTTTGGGGCAGGATAGTGATGTTTTCACACAGCCTACATACCGCTTTGGGGCAGGATAGTGATGTTTTCATAGCCTACATACCGCTTTGGGGCAGGATAGTGATGTTTTCATAGCCTACATACCGCTTTGGGGCAGGATAGTGATGTTTTCACAGCCTACATACCGCTTTGGGGCAGGATAGTGATGTTTTCATAGCCTACATACCGCTTTGGGGCAGGATAGTGATGTTTTCATAGCCTACATACCGCTTTGGGGCAGGATAGTGATGTTTTCATAGCCTACATACCGCTTTGGGGCAGGATAGAGATGTTTTCACACAGCCTACATACCGCTTTGGGGCAGGATAGTGATGTTTTCACAGCCTACATACCGCTTTGGGGCAGGATAGCGATGTTTTCCGCCAGGATTCCAGTGCCCAACGAGAACTGCTGGAACTTGTCCAGCACTTCAGGGGAGACAGTCGGCCTCCGGCCTAGGAGGACAAATGAATACAGAAGATATGCTGTTCAGATCTGTTCAATCTATCGGTTATCCACAGGTAGTTTGAAGCACGATATTCGAATAGTCTATAACTATAACATTGCTACAGCGGTACTGTATGCTTATGTCTCTGGTGGTTCTCAAGGTATGGTCTGGGGACCCCCTCAGGGGTCCTCGAGAGGGGGTCTCCCAGTCCCACGGGGTCCCTCAACTCCCCGGCAAAATGATCAACACTTTAAACACTTATTATACCATATTTTAGTTTTTTAGCTAGCAGATCTACAAGCTCACAGCGCGCCCGTTTGCATAGCAAATGTGTTGTGACTGAGCTTTTGTAGAGCTGCTATTTTTTCACTGGGGTAATTCTTTCTAAACTTGTAGATCTGTCAATTTTTTATGGACCCCTCATTGGGGGTCCCTGGACATGGGCATCTCCTCAAGACGGGGGTCCACGGCCAAATTTAACCCATTTTGGGTGGGAACCCCTTTTGGTGTTAGCATTACGTTATGCTTTAGCTATTGAAAAATAGCAGATCTACAAGCTCATAGCACGCCACCGAGTGGCGCGCTACGAGCTTGTAGGTCTGCTTTTTTTTTTTTTAATCTAAGAACGACTGACATTTTTAGAATCTGATCTCAGGTCAGAATGGGTTAATCAGACCAGTGTGTGTCCAGTGGAAACCTCGTATGAATCTGATCTCAGGTCAGAATGGGTTAAATGTTTGAGAACCACGTACAGTACACACGTGACATGAACACGCAGACACAGATGAAATAATGCACGTTTAATAGCAGCCTACTGTATAGTTTGTTGAGAACGGTGGAAAGGCCTCCTTTGGTCTTGACGGTGTGAATGAGGGCATACTCGTCATAGTTGACATCGACCACGTTCATGACGTTATCGTTGTTCCAACCTGCAGGGGCGGAGTGGAAAGATAAATGATAAGTGTACATAACAATAACATCATGTCTCTTATGAATTAATCCCTTTTGGGGGCGGGAACCCCTTTTGGTGTTAGCATTATATGTTATGCTTTAGCTATTGAAAAATAGCAGATCTACAAGCTCATAGCGCGACACTCGGTGGCGCGCTACGAGCTTGTAGGTCTGCTGTTTTTGAAAAATCGAAGAACGACTGACATAGAAACATGGCTTTTTCGGAAAACTGTCAGGATGTAGAAGAATTTTTTTTAATCTGATCTCAGGTCAGAATGGGTTAAAGTTAAACCCTTGTGACTGACTGCTGGCTCAGTTTAAATGATCCGGGACCATGATTGGGACCTTAGAGTTACTAAGTGGAGTTTTTACACAGATGAGACATTATATGCACAGTGCAGATTAAGATCTCTTTTAACCTCATTAGCCCTGATGGCATATATCCCTATATTCACAGCAATAGGCTACTCTTTAGAATCATTTATACACAAAATGTGTGCATCCTGATTCCTCATGGGCGTCATTCTAAACATTCTCCCTCCTTTTCCCGTTGTAAATGTAAAGGAGGAAATGGTACTCGATGCCTAGTGATCTCATGTTTTATCTGAAATAGGAAAATGCTTGGTTAAGAGGCATCTGAAGAGGGTTTATGAAATCGAATAACAAGAAAGCTTATACTCATCAATTCTTACAACTGCAGTACACGAATTAGGCCAGGAGAGGGTGCTGTATAACAACACATGGGGAGTTGGGGAACCATTTTTAAAGTGAACAGTGATTGTGTGTGTGTTTGTTTGATTGATTGAAATATTTATTAACAGTTTGCAGAATTTACAGTACATTTCAAGCACAAACTCAATACAAAGACTGTTAACTGTGAGTGGACGACCCAATTAAGCATTACACTTGTTTACAACAGGGTCCACATTGTTCAATTCATCAAAACATTTAGAGACATACAAATAGACATTTCTTGTAGCTAAAGAACAGAACAGGAATTCATCATAAAGGAAGCAAAAAGGGAAAAGATACATATACAGTGAGGGGAAAGGGGGGGGGGGGGGTGGGGGGGATTCAGATCTTACAGAGGCCAGTTTCGAATTGCAGCCATCCGTAGGTGCCCTTTGAGAGCGGTTTTGAAGGAGTCAAGGGATTCACATGTCTTAATGACTGTTGGTAGGGCGTGGGTGTGTGTGTGTGTGTGTGTGTGTGTGTGTGTGTGTGTGTGTGTGTGTGTGTGTGTGTGTGTGTGTGTGTGTGTGTGTGTGTGTGTGTGTGTGTGGCGCGTCGACTCACGCTCGCTCCTGAACATGAACTTCCCGGGTACATTAGTCTTCTTGCCCTGGTGGGTCATTCTCCAGCAAGAGCCGTCAGCACTGAGTGGAGAGGAGAGGGGGTCACTGTCTGGAAGAGTGGGCACCTGGGCACCATTTCAATAGGAGAGGGGGTCACTGGAAGAGTGGGCACCTGGGCACCCTTTCAATTTGATTTATTTACGTTTAACTTTATTTAGGCCTATGTATATATATTTTTTTACATTACTTTATAAATGGTGGTTGTTGCCCCCCC
Organism: Protomyctophum parallelum; assembly: GCF_964188405.1. Lineage (NCBI taxonomy): Eukaryota > Metazoa > Chordata > Actinopteri > Myctophiformes > Myctophidae > Protomyctophum > Protomyctophum parallelum. The sequence continues at coordinate 98,282,565 of NC_139697.1, forward strand.
CCCATGGGGGCGGTTGGCTTTTAAACTTTAATACCTTCTGGCTTCTGACTGTAGTTTGTAATCATCTCTCTTATCATGATATGATGACTCGCTGTATGGCTGTAGTGCATGTGTGTGAGCTGCTGTACTACCTAAATAACTCATTTTTAGGGGTTAGGGCATTGTAAAAACGTTAAATTAACAAAATAAAGGTTAAAAAAATCGTGCGCGCACACTGCGCGTGCGCGCGGGTGTCGTTGGCCAAGCAGTCGCACCCCCCCAACCTTACTACTACTTTGTACTACTAGGACTAAGACTAAAAAAATATGTTAAAATAATAATAATAATAATAAGTTTGATGATAAATTTATAATAATTATATAATAATATAATAAATTAATAATTTACATTTGAGGGATATTTGAGGGACATTTGAGTCCAGAATCTTTTAATTTGTGTGAATTTCAGCCTCTGTGGGGGGTATTTATATGCAAATATCATGACCAATGGCATTGAAATGGCATTGCAATGAACATCACTGATGACGTTTTGGTGAAAAAATAACAGAAATAAATTATAATAATTAAGTAATTAATTAAAATATAAGTTGTTGCTATAAAGCAACGCTGGGTCTTAGAGGGTTAGACTGGCATACTCCATGTCCAGACCTACTTTAGACTGGTATACTCCATGTCCAGACTTACTTTAGACTGGCATACTCCATGTCCAGACCTACTTTAGACTGGCATACTCCATGTCCAGACCTACTTTAGACTGGCATACTCCATGTCCAGACCTACTTTAGACTGGCATACTCCATGTCCAGACTTACTTTAGACTGGCATACTCCATGTCCAGACCTACTTTAGACTGGTATACTCCATGTCCAGACCTACTTTAGACTGGCATACTCCATGTCCAGACTTACTTTAGACTGGCATACTCCATGTCCAGACCTACTTTAGACTGGCATACTCCATGTCCAGACTTACTTTAGACTGGCATACTCCATGTCCAGACTTACTTTAGACTGGCATACTCCATGTCCAGACCTACTTTAGACTGGCATACTCCATGTCCAGACCTACTTTAGACTGGCATACTCCATGTCCAGACCTACTTTAGACTGGCATACTCCATGTCCAGACCTACTTTAGACTGGCATACTCCATGTCCAGACCTACTTTAGACTGGCATACTCCATGTCCAGACTTACTTTAGACTGGCATACTCCATGTCCAGACTTACTTTAGACTGGTATACTCCATGTCCAGACCTACTTTAGACTGGCATACTCCATGTCCAGACCTAGTACTTTAGACTGGAATACTCCATGTCCAGACCTACTTTAGACTGGAATACTCCATGTCCAGAATTACTTTAGACTGGCATACTCCATGTCCAGACCTACTTTAGACTGGCATACTCCATGTCCAGACCTACTTTAGACTGGCATACTCCATGTCCAGACCTACTTTAGACTGGTATACTCCATGTCCAGACTTACTTTAGACTGGAATACTCCATGTCCAGACCTACTTTAGACTGGCATACTCCATGTCCAGACCTACTTTAGACTGGCATACTCCATGTCCAGACCTACTTTAGACTGGCATACTCCATGTCCAGACCTACTTTAGACTGGCATACTCCATGTCCAGACCTACTTTAGACTGGCATACTCCATGTCCAGACCTACTTTAGACTGGCATACTCCATGTCCAGACCTACTTTAGACTGGCATACTCCATGTCCAGACCTACTTTAGACTGGCATACTCCATGTCCAGACTTACTTTAGACTGGCATACTCCATGTCCAGACCTACTTTAGACTGGCATACTCCATGTCCAGACCTACTTTAGACTGGCATACTCCATGTCCAGACTTACTTTAGACTGGCATACTCCATGTCCAGACTTACTTTAGACTGGCATACTCCATGTCCAGACTTACTTTAGACTGGCATACTCCATGTCCAGACTTACTTTAGACTGGCATACTCCATGTCCAGACTTACTTTAGACTGGCATACTCCATGTCCAGACTTACTTTAGACTGGTATACTCCATGTCCAGACTTACTTTAGACTGGTATACTCCATGTCCAGACTTACTTTAGACTGGCATACTCCATGTCCAGACCTACTTTAGACTGGCATACTCCATGTCCAGACTTACTTTAGACTGGAATACTCCATGTCCAGACTTACTTTAGACTGGAATACTCCATGTCCAGACTTACTTTAGACTGGTATACTCCATGTCCAGACCTAGTACTTTAGACTGGAATACTCCATGTCCAGACCTACTTTAGACTGGCATACTCCATGTCCAGACTTACTTTAGACTGGTATACTCCATGTCCAGACTTACTTTAGACTGGCATACTCCATGTCCAGACCTACTTTAGACTGGCATACTCCATGTCCAGACCTACTTTAGACTGGCATACTCCATGTCCAGACCTACTTTAGACTGGTATACTCCATGTCCAGACCTAGTACTTTAGACTGGAATACTCCATGTCCAGACCTAGTACTTTAGACTGGCATACTCCATGTCCAGACTTACTTTAGACTGGTATACTCCATGTCCAGACTTACTTTAGACTGGCATACTCCATGTCCAGACCTACTTTAGACTGGCATACTCCATGTCCAGACCTACTTTAGACTGGCATACTCCATGTCCAGACCTACTTTAGACTGGCATACTCCATGTCCAGACTTACTTTAGACTGGCATACTCCATGTCCAGACCTACTTTAGACTGGCATACTCCATGTCCAGACTTACTTTAGACTGGCATACTCCGTGTCCAGACCTACTTTAGACTGGCATACTCCATGTCCAGACTTACTTTAGACTGGCATACTCCGTGTCCAGACCTACTTTAGACTGGCATACTCCGTGTCCAGACCTACTTTAGACTGGCATACTCCATGTCCAGACTTACTTTAGACTGGCATACTCCGTGTCCAGACCTACTTTAGACTGGCATACTCCATGTCCAGACCTACTTTAGACTGGTATACTCCATGTCCAGACCTACTTTAGACTGGTATACTCCATGTCCAGACCTACTTTAGACTGGCATACTCCGTGTCCAGACCTCCGTCACCGGTTGGCTTCAGGATGGCAGTGCCCATGGTCATGCTGCCCCTGTGGTTGACGAACCACTGGGCGTTGGTGGCAAAGCCGATCATGTACCACTTCCCTGATACCTGGGGACGAGGAGGGGAAAAAAACACATGTTATGGCCGGGGAAAACCTGGTTTAATTCCACTTCTAGTTCTCTGAGACCTGGAGACGAGGAGGGGAAAAACACATGTTATGGCCGGGGAAAACCTGGTTTAATTCCACTTCTAGTTCTCTGAGACCTGGGGACGAGGAGGGGAAAAACACATGTTACGGCCGGGGAAAACCTGGTTTAATTCCACTTCTAGTTCTCTGAGACCTGGGGACGAGGAGGGGAAAAACACATGTTACGGCCGGGGAAAACCTGGTTTAATTCCACTTCTCTGAGACCCATGGGGACGAGGAGGGGAAAAAACACATGTTATGGCCGGGGAAAACCTGGTTTAATTCCACTTATCTGAGACCTGGGGACGAGGAGGGGAAAAAACACATGTTATGGCCGGGGAAAACCTGGTTTAATTCCACTTCTCTGAGACCCATGGGGATGAGGAGGGGGAAAAAACACATGTTATGGCCGGGGAAAACCTGGTTTAATTCCACTTCTCTGAGACCTGGGGACGAGGAGGGGAAAAAACACATGTTATGGCCGGGGAAAACCTGGTTTAATTCCACTTCTCTGAGACCCATGGGGACGAGGAGGGGGGAAAAACACATGTTATGGCCGGGGAAAACCTGGTTTAATTCCACTTCTCTGAGACCTGGGGACGAGGAGGGGAAAAAACACATGTTATGGCCGGGGAAAACCTGGTTTAATTCCACTTCTCTGAGACCTGGAGACGAGGGAATGAGGAAAATCACCACCTGACGAGGAAACACCTGGTTTAATTCCACTTCCCTGACCTGACACAGGCTGCATGATGTGGAAGAAAAAACAACCGATCGTAATTTCACTTCCCTGACACCTGTGCGTGTCTGTGTGGAGTGGAGTAGCCTACTGGAGTTGGACGAGGAAACGAACTGGTTTAATTTAGTCTATAGGGTAGGGTAGGTAAGATATATAGGCTACTAAACTCCAACTTCACTTCAGCAACATATTATTAGCACAGTACACAGAGTCATCTAGTAAGAGAGTAATGACACTCCCGTTGACTGTAACAATGGAATGCGGAAGTGCTCATTCTATCTCATTGGAATAGTTCCAGCCATAGGAGCAATGTTTGGAACTATCGCCCATAATTAGGCACCCGCTTTGCGGCGAGATCAAAGCGTGTCACCACTCTCTTACTGTACATTACTCTGCCTGTACAATATAATGTCATACAATATACACGAGTCGACAGTTGACAGTCTCACGTAGGCTACGGGTCACTTAATTGGCGCGGCGCAATGGATGCGTAAAAGCGCACACCATTTCCCCTGGACAACAACATCATGGACAGGCTGAAGAGAACGGACGGCTGTGGGGAGGAGGAGGAGGATGGAGGAAAAGAAAGACGCACAGCACAGCTGGAGGAGAGGTAGGCCATTTATTTACCACCCCCCCCCCCCCCCCCCCCTCCCTCGATATTATAAATTGCTCTCTTACTCAGAGTGGGCGTCGTTTCATGAACTTGTTTCTATATTATACTTATTATATTATGCGTGTGTTTTTATTTTTGTTCTCTTTTACCACGCTTTGTTTCGATTCCGTGGATGATTGATTGATTGATTGATTGATTGATTAGCTGCCGGTGTCTCCTTTGCGGTTGATTGATGTCAGGCTTGTCAGCTGTGTCTGTCAGTCAGTGAGTAGTCTCTCAAGACAGACTGTTGCATCGCGTCAACAGGGGAGGCGCTGTTTTCCCCAATATTTGACGATGGGATTCTCAGATTGGTCAGTGAAACCCAGCTGTGCTTTGAGCTAAAGGGGCTTGATATTTTCTGTTGACTGTTCGTTTTACGTTTCCCTTTCAGTTATTCATTTTAAGTTTCAGTAGGCCTATATACACAACATTGTTTAGACCTTCATTGGGCTATTTTTAGTAAATTACACATCATAGTTAATGGGCTAATAAGCTTTTTTTTTATTGATTGAAATATTTATTAACAGTTTGTAGAATTACAGTACATTTCAAGCACAAACTCAATACAAAGACTGTTAACTGTGAGTGGACGACCCAATTAAGCATTACACTTGTTTACAACAGGGTCCACCATGTTCAATTCATCAAAACATTTAGAGACATACAAACATTTAGAGACGTACAAATAGACATTTCTATGTAGCTAAAGAACAGAACAGGAATTAGCTCATGTCTCTTATGTTTGAATTTATTGGGAATAAGTTAATATACACTAACACTTCAGTGAATAGCTTTTTGTTATGGGGGGGGGGGGGGTAATGTGGGCTGTAGCTTACTGTAACAACAATAATGCATATAATATAAATAATTCAACTGATGATATTAACACTTACTAGTTAATATAATTATTTACGTTATGGGGGGGGGGGGGGGGTAATGTAGGCTGCATGGATACTTTGTGGTTACAATACACATCACAATAACAAATGGTAGCCTACAGACAAAAACAATAATGTAAAAAAAACAAAAAAAAAACAATAATGCAAATAATATAATGATGATATTAATTGTATTTGTAATAATAATAATAATAATACATATTATTAAACAATAGATATAGTTGTGTATAATCGTCTCTTAAAGTCTTACCCCCTGTAAATTGAAGTCTGCCTGAGGTTGCACCTCGGCAGCGGTGGTCGTATACACAGCCAAGGAGCAGAGCATGGCTCCCATCATCCCCAGCAGTATCCTCATCTTCTCGTCTGGAGGAGGTAGAAATCTCAGATCAATCGTGAAATTAAATGAACCTGGATGGGGATGTTGATGACCTAGGTTTATGTTTCGCTGCCAGGGTCCCGGGACACGCACCCTTTTATATAGTGGAGAATGAGGGTTGTTGCATAATAAAGTTACCCCCCCTCCCACGCCCCCCCCCCCCCTTCCCCCACCACCACCACCACCACACACCCACTAGCATTTTCCCTCCCAACAACATCCCACGTCCCAGCAGAGCGCTGGAGGCCATGCTGGGAATGGGATGAGTTGAAACAGGAGAGACCGTTGGGTTTGCAGCAGCAAACAGGTGCTCTGGCTGTTCCTGACCCCGCCAGAGCTAAGGATAACATCACCGCTCTCACTCCACTCTTCCATTTTATACCTCCACAATTAAGATATTGAGATTATAGATTGTCAAACGATAATTTTTTTGGTCCATGAAAAATATTTATAGTCTGTATAGTTGCTGAACATGAAATGTGGCACCTTGGGAGCCAGCTGTGGCTTTAAACAGACGACATTAAACCTCTCATAAGGAGGTCTCTCTCTATATTAGCAACAATAGCATGAGAGTAACACAACATGAATTTGGACAGCCAACTAGTGCTGCACCATTCTTGCTCAAATTTAAGAATTGTGGTATAGGTGTCTGAATCTATAGATTGCGACCTTGTGCAGCACAACACAGCACAGCACATATCCTATCTGTGGTTGTGTCTCTGTCTCTGTCTCTGTCTCTGTCTCTCTGTCTCTGTCTCTGTCTCTGTCTCTGTCTCTGTCTCTGTCTCTGTCTCTGTCTCTGTCTCTGTCTCTGTCTCTCTCTCTCTCTCTCTCTCTCTCTCTCTCTCTCTTCTCATGCATGCTACCATCACTCCCGTCTTCCATATCGTTGCGTCAAACAAAACCATATCAGTCGGTTTAGTACACAACAAAGCCTGTTCGGGGGCATTCTGTGGGCAGACACCAGAGAATCAAACTCAACTGTCAGCACTTACAATAGTAACAACCACACATCCCGTGTGTGTGTGTGTGTGTGTGTGTGTGTGTGTGTGTGCGTGCCGTGCGTGCGTGCGCTGATTGATAGATATATGCTTTGTTTTGCAACGGAACCGTCATTTAACTTTCATATTTTTTAACCACCAGTCATGGCTATTTTGAATAGTCCTGTGAAGTTTCAGAAACAGTGCATTGTGACTCAGGCCAAGCACACAACAACAGACCTAGCAGTTTGACTCCATTGTGCTGCAGACAGACAATGCTGCTGCGCTGGTATGTCTCTCTAGACTCTGCGAGTATTGTTTCATATCACTCATTCATGTATATGCCGTACGGCGTACGCGCAGTGTTGTCAAAGTTACTCTTAAACAGTAATTTATTACGTATTACTTTAAAAAAAAGTTATATAGTTACACTACTTATTACTCCCTGCCAAAAGTAACTAGTTATTACTTTACTTATTACTTTTTTCTCGCCCCCAGTAATTGCATCCAAGAGTCCTTACTTTGCATTTTCAACATTAGCAGTCCCCCCCCCCCCCCTAATCTGCAGTTTATTTAACTCTGTAAAGTGTACTGTATATACTGTATATAGTGTACAACTGTACACCACACCTTCTTCCTACATGCACAACTTGCAGAGGACAATAATGTTCATTTCATCTTTATCGCGGACATACTCAAAATAATGTGAATACTTCCAAGTAGTGAATGAAGTGCTTTGTTTGTGGTGCCGGAGCTTCCTCCATGTTTAGTTTGTTTACTTCTCTTGCAGTTTAACACCACGAGACACACAGTAGTTTGCACCGAGTGCCGCCCTACAAGCTTGTAGATCTGCTATTTTTTTTTATGTGGCGGTCCCTGGAACTACATATTTTCAGATGGAGGTCATATATTTGTGGGGGTCGTTGACATGAGAACGACTGACACAGAAACATGTTTTTCAGAAAACTGTCACCCAGGATTTAGACGATAATATGTAGAATCGTCCTCGCGGGTCTAAATGGGTTAAATAAAATAATAATTATGAACTCAATAATAGTTATTGCACCCGACCCTAATGGGTACATAGTGTATCTAAGCTGAAGGCTGGTGGTGTCGCCACTAACCCAGGCAGGCAGCCCCAACACGAAGACGCCTTCAGGCCCTGGCTCTCCTCATTCCTCTCTGTGTGTGTGTGTGTGTGTGTGTGTGTGTGTGTGTGTGTGTGTGTGTGTGTGTGTGTGTGTGTGTGTGTGTGTGCGTGTGTGCGTGTGCGTGAGCGTGTGTGCGGCCCCATCTGTCAGTGAGCGGGGAGGTTAGACAGACTAGCGTGGTTCACTATAAGCCATGTCACGCCATCCTGATTTCACGGCCACAAGAAGAAGCTCATCATAGCCACACCTTTGCAGTTCATGGTGGCCACATCGGTTAATGTGTAAGAACGTTCATGGTGGCCACATCGGTTAATGTGTAAGAACAGTTCATGGTGGCCACATCGGTTAATGTGTAAGAACAGTTCATGGTGGCCACATCGGTTAATGTGTAAGAACAGTTCATGGTGGCCACATCGGTTAATGTGTAAGAACAGTTCATGGTGGCCACATCGGTTAATGTGTAAGAACAGTTCATGGTGGCCACATCGGTTAATGTGTAAGAACAGTTCATGGTGGCCACATCGGTTAATGTGTAAGAACAGTTCATGGTGGCCACATCGGTTAATGTGTAAGAACAGTTCATGGTGGCCACATCGGTTAATGTGTAAGAACAGTTCATGGTGGCCACATCGGTTAATGTGTAAGAACAGTTCATGGTGGCCACATCGGTTAATGTGTAAGAACAGTTCATGGTGGCCACATCGGTTAATGTGTAAGAACAGTTCATGGTGGCCACATCGGTTAATGTGTAAGAACAGTTCATGGTGGCCACATCGGTTAATGTGTAAGAACAGTTCATGGTGGCCACATCGGTTAATGTGTAAGAACAGTTCATGGTGGCCACATCGGTTAATGTGTAAGAACAGTTCATGGTGGCCACATCGGTTAATGTGTAAGAACAGTTCATGGTGGCCACATCGGTTAATGTGTAAGAACAGTTCATGGTGGCCACATCGGTTAATGTGTAAGAACAGTTCATGGTGGCCACATCGGTTAATGTGTAAGAACAGTTCATGGTGGCCACATCGTTTAATGTGTAAGAACAGTTCATGGTGGCCACATCGGTTAATGTGTAAGAACAGTTCATGGTGGCCACATCGGTTAATGTGTAAGAACAGTTCATGGTGGCCACATCGGTTAATGTGTAAGAACAGTTCATGGTGGCCACATCGGTTAATGTGTAAGAACAGTTCATGGTGGCCACATCGGTTAATGTGTAAGAACAGTTCATGGTGGCCACATCGGTTAATGTGTAAGAACAGTTCATGGTGGCCACATCGTTTAATGTGTAAGAACAGTTCATGGTGGCCACATCGGTTAATGTGTAAGAACAGTTCATGGTGGCCACATCGGTTAATGTGTAAGAACAGTTCATGGTGGCCACATCGGTTAATGTGTAAGAACAGTTCATGGTGGCCACATCGGTTAATGTGTAAGAACAGTTCATGGTGGCCACATCGGTTAATGTGTAAGAACAGTTCATGGTGGCCACATCGGTTAATGTGTAAGAACAGTTCATGGTGGCCACATCGTTTAATGTGTAAGAACAGTTCATGGTGGCCACATCGGTTAATGTGTAAGAACAGTTCATGGTGGCCACATCGGTTAATGTGTAAGAACAGTTCATGGTGGCCACATCGGTTAATGTGTAAGAACAGTTCATGGTTGCCACATGAACTGGACCCCCCCCCCCCCCCCCCCCCCCCCCCTCTCTCTCGCTCTCTCACTATACTCACGCAGCCGCACACTGTTCTTTTGGGCATGCAGGCACAGCGCTGAGCGCACTGATATAACAGACAGCAGCGCAAAATGTTTACACGTTTATTGCGATGAAAGTTCCTACTCCCCACTAGTCCCCACACAGTGACAGCACTCCATGTTTACGGCACGCACAGACAGACAGAATATTCTGTAGGCTATAATACTATTACACTGCACTGCAGTGTTTATGTGTTTTCTTAAGCAATTGATTAATGTACTCGTCCTCATTTCGATCAGGGCTTCAGTCTCCTCATTCGACCACGTCTATCCACGGTAACGGGACATCTTTGCGCTGCGTAAAATATGCCTTCTCCGTCTCCAACTGTGTTCAGCTCCTCACCCGCCACATTGTTTGCTTCATTTCCTTTATTTACTGCGGATTGCATTCACACCTGCACCAAATCGTAATCAAGTGCGAGTGGAAGCAAAGCGAAACCCCCGTTTTTGCTCGGAGTATAATGCGGTTCTTTGATACGCGTTAGGATTCGAATGAGCCTTCCCACATGCCAAACAAAGTGCACTTTCTGAAAATGCGCAGCAGGATTCGTTTTAATCGCAGCAAAGTTCTCTGGTATATGAATGTGACCTTAGTTGACTGCCGTGATCTGTTAATTGGCAAATAAGACATTCGGCCAATGCCATGCGTGTATAGGCCTATCTGTTGTTTCATAAATCTAATAGGGCTGGATTTGTTCTCTTTAAAACATAATATTAGTGTGAGTGACGAGTGGCAGTTTATTTTAACCCTTCTGAACCGGAACCCTCTTGGTGTTTTAAGCATTATGTTATATGTTAGCTATTGAAAAATATCAGATCTACAAGCTCATAGCTATGAGCTTGTAGATCTGATATTTTTGAAAAGAATCGTGAAAAATGTGGCACAAATCTTTGAACACAAGTATATTCTTTCAGAGTGAACGTTTTTAGATGGGGGGGGGGGGGGGGGGGTCGGTGGCCAAATGCAGATAATGAAAAAAGGTTGAGCACCATTGACAGAAACATGGGTCAGGACAGCTGTGGAGGCAGATGTTTGGTTTACCCCAGATCACCTCTGATTCTGGCATGCAGAGGTTATATCCCATTTTACGTTTTTATCCCTTATTACGTTATACTTTAGCTATTGACATTTGTAGAATCGTCCTCAAGTACAGATTATTATTTTTTTGATTTGAATTCAACAATCACAACGTATCCAGTATCCACATAAAGTCTGTTTAATACACTGTAATATCATGAGGCTGCCTTGCCTTGGTATGGAGTCACATCAGGTCAGGGTGAAAGAAAGGCCTCCGGTATACAGAGTGGAGAGAAGCGCCGTGCGATGATTGATTCATGGAGGAGAATCCCATTACTTATACAGTTATAGTTATGATAAGATCTCGGGCCAGCTGTGTCTGTGTGTCCCCCCCCCCCTCCCTACTGCATATAGCGTCAGGGCTGAGCGGTGGACTACTTTGCCAATATGGTCGTTGACTCGTTAGCCCATTCAGACCTGCAAGTCGATTCCACAAAATGACAGTTTTATACAAAACCCCATGTCTCTTATGTCATCCATCCATCCATCTTCAACCGCTTATCCGTAGTCGGGTCGAGGGGGCAACAGCTCCACCAGAGCGCTCCAGACTTCCCTCTCCAGAGCAACATTAGTGACTTCCTCCTGGGGGATTCCGAGTCGTTCCAAGGCCAGTGAGTCGATGTGTTTCCTCCAACTGCGCCTTGGTCTGCCCCGGGGTCTCCTCCCAGTGGGACGTGGTCCTTGGTCTGCCCCGGGGTCTCCTCCCAGTGGGACATGCGTCGAGGACCCGAGAGGCATCCTAACCAGATGCCCGAACCACCTCAGCTGACTCCTTACTATTGATTGTCAAGGAGCCCCACCAATTACATGTATTTGGCCGCCGACCCCCATCTAAAAAAATATTGTTCCAGGGACCCCCCCCCTGAGGCAAAGATATGAGTTAAAAACGTCCGCTGTGAAAGAATATATATTCAAAGATTTGTACGATATTTTTATTATATAAAATAATGGTTAAAGTGGTTATTATATATAAGCTCATGAAGTGACACAGAAGCGTGCCAGGTCTTAATAGGTTAGCAGAGTCCAGTGCAGGCAGATACACGTTATATAAAACAGAACCCGCACCAACCTACATACCATTCCAGTTTTAACAGGCACACCATCTATTTCTTTCCCTCCCCGCTTCACCCAGCCATGGCGTGCCCCCCCCCCTGGCTTCTTGTGTCCCTCCATCCATTGCATGCACCCCCCTGGCTTCTTGCGTCCCTCCATCCCCGCTACTGGGGATGGAGCAGTGGTTGCCAGATCTTTGGGCCACACAAGCACTTTTGAACCTATACTATAGGCCGGCTGGGATCTACAAGTTCACAACACGTTGTTTGTGAGTTTACAGAGCTATTTTCAATTATAGGGAGCCTCAGCTTAATTTTAATTAAACCTATACACAGGTTTAATGTTTGTCTTTAGTTCAATGTTTGTTTTGTAAACGCCATTGACAATGAAGGGAACATTTACATCATAATGTGCCTCATTACGTCATATTGTCTCTTTATTGTTAATGGCGTTTAATGTGTGTGTTTGCACCGTTTGTTTTACATCACCTAATCAACATGAGTTAGACTTTAATATATTAGCGCCTCTCACTTCACACGGGTGTGATTTGTTTTTAATGTAGTTGGCAAGCTTTTGGTCATAGACCTTCAGGACAGTCAGGTACATGTCTTTTGGTCATAGACCTTCAGGACAGTCAGGTACATGTCTTTTGGTCATAGACCTTCAGGACAGTCAGGTACATGTCTTTTGGTCATAGACCTTCAGGACAGTCAGGTACATGTCTTTTGGTCATAGACCTTCAGGACAGTCAGGTACGTGTCTTTTGGTCATAGACCTTCAGGACAGTCAGGTACATGTCTTTTGGTCATAGACCTTCAGGACAGTCAGGTACATGTCTTTTGGTCATAGACCTTCAGGACAGTCAGGTACATGTCTTTTGGTCATAGACCTTCAGGACAGTCAGGTACATGTCTTTTGGTCATAGACCTGCAGGACAGTCAGGTACATGTCTTTTGGTCATAGACCTTCAGGACAGTCAGGTACATGTCTTTTGGTCATAGACCTTCAGGACAGTCAGGTACATGTCTTTTGGTCATAGACCTTCAGGACAGTCAGGTACATGTCTTTTGGTCATAGATTTGGTCGTCCCTTCCTGCTCGGCGCGTCAGTATCATGAACGGTAGTGCTATTCTTGCTCACAAGTGAACTGGCATACTGGGCTATTTTAGCTTTTGTTTAATTTACCGGTAAAATAAATGTTAAATTGATTATTGGTTTTGTTTGATTACTTCTATTAACTGCTGGACCCTCGATAAACAAGTCCCCATGCCATTGTGTTATCCCTTTAACCTTAATGTGTGACTCAGACATGCACATGTCAGGTACATGTCAGGACAGCTGTGGAGGCAGATGTTTGGTTTACCCCAGATCACCTCTGATTCTGGCATGCAGAGGTTATCCCATTTTGGGCGGGAACACCTTATTACGTTATACTTTAGCTATTGAAAAATAGCAGATCTACAAGCTCATGGTGGCGCGGCACCGAGTGCCACGCTACGAGCTTGTAGGTCTGCTATTTTAGAAAAATCGTGAAAAATGTGGCGCAAATCTTTGAATATATATATATATATATATTCTTTCGGAGCGAACGATTTGAACTTAAATATTATCTTCTGGGAGGTCCCTGGAACTACATGTTTTCAGATGGGGGTCGGCGGCCAATTACAGATAATTCTGGGGGTCCTTGACATGAAATATTTTGAGAACAACTGACAAAGAAACATGGGTTTTTTTTCAGAAAACTCAGGATTTAGAAGACATTAGTAGAACGGTCCTTATGAAGACATTAGTAGAACGGTCCTTATGGGGTCTGAATGGGTTATAGCACAGCCTCTGGGCCTGGACCACCTTTGTACACACACTCACAACTGGCCTGCCTGTTTCCTGTCTGGGACACGCATGTACGCCAGTCACGCATGTGCATACACACACACACACACACACACACACACACACACATTTAAATTATTTTACTTGGATCTGCTCTGAAGGCGCATTTATATACATAATAGATCCATACACTGATCGGAAAAGAAGAAGGTTGCATTATGCGGTCATACCAGATACGCTGCTGCACATGCGTATGCACGCACACGCACACGCACACACACACACACACACACACACACACACACACACACACACACACACACACACACACACACACACACACACACACACACACACACACACACACACACACACACACACACACACACAGGTTTAAATGCATGCTTGTGTTGCGTGCACATGACCCAACATATAGCTGATCTACAAGCTCAGTTTGATGTTAAACAACCAACCAACCAATGACAGAGGGACTTGCATGTCTCAGCCACTGCCACATGGGGGCAGGCTTGCAGTGGTACAGAATGATGTAGTGATTTGGAGAGGTCAAGAGGTCACACTTATTTTTTATTTTTTTATTTATCTATCTGTGATAGACGTGACGTCTATCACAGACTTTCCTATTTCACATTGGCCTGTTATAGCGTCACCAACAGTTGGATTTTTGCAAAACACATTTTTGGAACAAAATGCCTCAAATCATCCAATTGCCATCAATGGTGTAAGAACAAATGGCACCCTTTTCACATTGGCCTATATATTATAGCGCCACCAGGAGGCCACAACCTGACCTGGCCTGGTGGAGACCTGTCCTATTATAGCGCCACCAGGAGGCCACAACCTGACCTGCCCTGGTGGAGACCTGTCCTATTATAGCGCCACCAGGAGGCCACAACCTGACCTGCCCTGGTGGAGACCTGTCCTATTATAGCGCCACCAGGAGGCCACAACCTGACCTGGCCTGGTGGAGACCTGTCCTATTATAGCGCCACCAGGAGGCCACAACCTGACCTGCCCTGGTGGAGACCTGTCCTATTATAGCGCCACCAGGAGGCCACAACCTGACCTGGCCTGGTGGAGACCTGTCCTATTATAGCGCCACCAGGAGGCCACAGCCTGACCTGCCCTGGTGGAGACCTGTCCTATTATAGCGCCACCAGGAGGTCACAACCTGACCTGCCCTGGTGGAGACCTGTCCTATTATAGCGCCACCAGGAGGCCACAACCTGACCTGCCCTGGTGGAGACCTGTCCTATTATAGCGCCACCAGGAGGCCACAACCTGACCTGCCCTGGTGGAGACCTGTCCTATTATAGCGCCACCAGGAGGCCACAACCTGACCTGGCCTGGTGGAGACCTGTCCTATTATAGCGCCACCAGGAGGCCACAACCTGCCCTGCCCTGGTGGAGACCTGTCCTATTATAGCGCCACCAGGAGGCCACAACCTGCCCTGCCCTGGTGGAGACCTGTCCTATTATAGCGCCACCAGGAGGCCACAACCTGACCTGCCCTGGTGGAGACCTGTCCTATTATAGCGCCACCAGGAGGCCACAACCTGACCTGCCCTGGTGGAGACCTGTCCTATTATAGCGCCACCAGGAGGCCACAACCTGACCTGCCCTGGTGGAGACCTGTCCTATTATAGCGCCACCAGGAGGCCACAACCTGACCTGGCCTGGTGGAGACCTGTCCTATTATAGCGCCACCAGGAGGCCACAACCTGACCTGCCCTGGTGGAGACCTGTCCTATTATAGCGCCACCAGGAGGCCACAACCTGACCTGCCCTGGTGGAGACCTGTCCTATTATAGCGCCACCAGGAGGCCACAACCTGACCTGCCCTGGTGGAGACCTGTCCTATTATAGCGCCACCAGGAGGCCACAACCTGACCTGGCCTGGTGGAGACCTGTCCTATTATAGCGCCACCAGGAGGCCACAACCTGACCTGCCCTGGTGGAGACCTGTCCTATTATAGCGCCACCAGGAGGCCACAACCTGACCTGCCCTGGTGGAGACCTGTCCTATTATAGCGCCACCAGGAGGCCACAGCCTGACCTGCCCTGGTGGAGACCTGTCCTATTATAGCGCCACCAGGAGGCCACAACCTGACCTGCCCTGGTGGAGACCTGTCCTATTATAGCGCCACCAGGAGGCCACAACCTGACCTGCCCTGGTGGAGACCTGTCCTATTATAGCGCCACCAGGAGGCCACAACCTGACCTGGCCTGGTGGAGACCTGTCCTATTATAGCGCCACCAGGAGGCCACAACCTGCCCTGCCCTGGTGGAGACCTGTCCTATTATAGCGCCACCAGGAGGCCACAACCTGCCCTGCCCTGGTGGAGACCTGTCCTATTATAGCGCCACCAGGAGGCCACAACCTGACCTGCCCTGGTGGAGACCTGTCCTATTATAGCGCCACCAGGAGGCCACAACCTGACCTGCCCTGGTGGAGACCTGTCCTATTATAGCGCCACCAGGAGGCCACAACCTGACCTGCCCTGGTGGAGACCTGTCCTATTATAGCGCCACCAGGAGGCCACAACCTGCCCTGCCCTGGTGGAGACCTGTCCTATTATAGCGCCACCAGGAGGCCACAACCTGACCTGCCCTGGTGGAGACCTGTCCTATTATAGCGCCACCAGGAGGCCACAACCTGACCTGCCCTGGTGGAGACCTGTCCTATTATAGCGCCACCAGGAGGCCACAACCTGACCTGCCCTGGTGGAGACCTGTCCTGTTATAGCGCCACCAGGAGGCCACAACCTGACCTGCCCTGGTGGAGACCTGTCCTGTTATAGCGCCACCAGGAGGCCACAGCCTGACCTGCCCTGGTGGAGACCTGTCCTATTATAGCGCCACCAGGAGGCCACAACCTGACCTGCCCTGGTGGAGACCTGTCCTATTATAGCGCCACCAGGAGGCCACAACCTGACCTGCCCTGGTGGAGACCTGTCCTATTATAGCGCCACCAGGAGGCCACAACCTGACCTGGCCTGGTGGAGACCTGTCCTATTATAGCGCCACCAGGAGGCCACAACCTGCCCTGCCCTGGTGGAGACCTGTCCTATTATAGCGCCACCAGGAGGCCACAACCTGCCCTGCCCTGGTGGAGACCTGTCCTATTATAGCGCCACCAGGAGGCCACAACCTGCCCTGCCCTGGTGGAGACCTGTCCTATTATAGCGCCACCAGGAGGCCACAACCTGACCTGCCCTGGTGGAGACCTGTCCTATTATAGCGCCACCAGGAGGCCACAACCTGACCTGCCCTGGTGGAGACCTGTCCTATTATAGCGCCACCAGGAGGCCACAACCTGACCTGCCCTGGTGGAGACCTGTCCTATTATAGCGCCACCAGGAGGCCACAACCTGACCTGCCCTGGTGGAGACCTGTCCTATTATAGCGCCACCAGGAGGCCACAACCTGACCTGCCCTGGTGGAGACCTGTCCTATTATAGCGCCACCAGGAGGCCACAGCCTGACCTGGCCTGGTGGAGACCTGTCCTATTATAGCGCCACCAGGAGGCCACAGCCTGACCTGCCCTGGTGGAGACCTGTCCTATTATAGCGCCACCAGGAGGTCACAACCTGACCTGCCCTGGTGGAGACCTGTCCTATTATAGCACCACCAGGAGGCCACAACCTGACCTGCCCTGGTGGAGACCTGTCCTATTATAGCGCCACCAGGAGGCCACAACCTGACCTGCCCTGGTGGAGACCTGTCCTATTATAGCGCCACCAGGAGGCCACAACCTGACCTGCCCTGGTGGAGACCTGTCCTATTATAGCGCCACCAGGAGGTCACAACCTGACCTGCCCTGGTGGAGACCTGTCCTATTATAGCGCCACCAGGAGGCCACAGCCTGACCTGCCCTGGTGGAGACCTGTCCTATTATAGCGCCACCAGGAGGCCACAGCCTGACCTGGCCTGGTGGAGACCTGTCCTATTATAGCGCCACCAGGAGGCCACAACCTGACCTGCCCTGGTGGAGACCTGTCCTATTATAGCGCCACCAGGAGGCCACAACCTGCCCTGCCCTGGTGGAGACCTGTCCTATTATAGCGCCACCAGGAGGCCACAACCTGCCCTGCCCTGGTGGAGACCTGTCCTATTATAGCGCCACCAGGAGGCCACAACCTGACCTGCCCTGGTGGAGACCTGTCCTATTATAGCGCCACCAGGAGGCCACAACCTGACCTGCCCTGGTGGAGACCTGTCCTATTATAGCGCCACCAGGAGGCCACAGCCTGACCTGCCCTGGTGGAGACCTGTCCTATTATAGCGCCACCAGGAGGCCACAACCTGACCTGCCCTGGTGGAGACCTGTCCTATTATAGCGCCACCAGGAGGCCACAGCCTGACCTGCCCTGGTGGAGACCTGTCCTATTATAGCGCCACCAGGAGGCCACAACCTGACCTGCCCTGGTGGAGACCTGTCCTATTATAGCGCCACCAGGAGGCCACAGCCTGACCTGCCCTGGTGGAGACCTGTCCTATTATAGCGCCACCAGGAGGCCACAGCCTGACCTGCCCTGGTGGAGACCTGTCCTATTATAGCGCCACCAGGAGGCCACAGCCTGACCTGCCCTGGTGGAGACCTGTCCTATTATAGCGCCACCAGGAGGCCACAACCTGACCTGCCCTGGTGGAGACCTGTCCTATTATAGCGCCACCAGGAGGCCACAACCTGACCTGCCCTGGTGGAGACCTGTCCTATTATAGCGCCACCAGGAGGCCACAACCTGACCTGCCCTGGTGGAGACCTGTCCTATTATAGCGCCACCAGGAGGCCACAGCCTGACCTGCCCTGGTGGAGACCTGTCCTATTATAGCGCCACCAGGAGGCCACAACCTGACCTGCCCTGGTGGAGACCTGTCCTATTATAGCGCCACCAGGAGGCCACAACCTGACCTGCCCTGGTGGAGACCTGTCCTATTATAGCGCCACCAGGAGGCCACAACCTGACCTGCCCTGGTGGAGACCTGTCCTATTATAGCGCCACCAGGAGGCCACAGCCTGACCTGCCCTGGTGGAGACCTGTCCTATTATAGCGCCACCAGGAGGCCACAGCCTGACCTGCCCTGGTGGAGACCTGTCCTATTATAGCGCCACCAGGAGGCCACAGCCTGACCTGCCCTGGTGGAGACCTGTGCACTTTGTCTAGTTGCACCTCTCTCTTCCCTGCTCTCCCTCTTTACAACACCATCAGTTTGATTGGGGTTGAGATTGCAGCATTGGCTGGGTCATTGCATGGATGGAACAATAGGCCCTCTCTCTCTCTCTCTCTCTCTCTCTCTCTCTCTCTCTCTCTCTCTCTCATAGAGATATGTTTTGTTGATGGTGTAAGTGTATTGTTCTGTGTCGACATGTTTAATGTATTGTTTTGTCTATGTACTGTATTCATTGTGTTGTGCTGAGGACCCCCTCTAAAACGAGATGATACATCTCAAGGTATGTATATATATATATATATATATACAATTTACAATTTACAATTTACAATTTAGGCATTTAGCAGACGCTCTTAATCCAGAGCGACTTACATTTAAGCAAGAACAAAGCATGGGAATACATCACATAAAAAGCATTTATCATGAAACATGCGTAAGCTAAGAAAGTAACAGTGGAATATTTATATAGTGAAACTATACATACACTATACATATAAACTATACATCTTTACTACTATGCTATATATGTGTACTATGGCGTGCTATGACTACATACAATACAATTACAGTGCTGTCTACATAACATGCTATAAGTCTGTATCAAATGCTATATAATCCAACAGAAATGCTATCTATATATATATATATATATATATAATTATATATATATATATATATATATATATATATATATATATGTGTGTGTGTGTGTACTGATGGTCAGAACTGTATTGCATTACTGGGTAAAACAACAAAAACATTAAGACTCAGAATCCTTCATGGTGGACTTTTAATTCATGTAGTCCCATCTGTACAGTAGAGACTGTGGAACTATTGGCGTCCTTTATGATTTTAACCTCTCCGGTTCCTTAACGATTCCCTCTTAATGCTCTGCTTTCCTTTAACCATTCCTATATATATTTTTAGAAAAAAAAAGAAAATCAACATGTATACAATTTTGGCCTTCATTAAACGTATTTTTGTAAACCATACATACAGTATTGCAGACATATTGCTGTAGTGGTCTGTAACTCTGAGATGGAAATCATGGAACCAAATGGACCCCTCACTGCTGGACCATTTGGTTCCATTTGTACTCTGACAGTTATGGTGGTCCTCGGAAATTAAAAGGGTTGAGAAGTTCCACCCGGTATCGTAATTGTACAGTAAAGTAGTAGATGTGAAGACAGTTCACGTACAGTATAGCAGCTCTGATAAAAAAAAAAAAACGTTTCCAGAAACGGTTCCCCAAATATGTTGGAACCGATTATCCTCAAATGCTGGATCCGGTTCTGGATGCCAAACCTATAGTTCCAAGTGCAAAAACACATGTCATAACACATGTACCTTTAGTGTTGTCGCGTTTACAGTCTGGTGGGGGAGAGGAGAGTATCCCATTGGCCGTGGGGCTATAGTCTCCCATTGGCTTAGAGGTCAGCCAATCATGAACATCTTGCCACTAGACCACGTAACTAGACTATAAAGTCTGTTCATTGATCAGCTCTGCAAGCTGATAAAAAACAACAATCTCGGCCCGGAGACGGCTGCTGTATAGCCGTCTGGTTACCGATAGGCTGCTGTATAGCCGTCTGGTTACCGATAGGCTGCTGTATAGCCGTCTGGTTACCGATAGGCTGCTGTATAGCCGTCTGGTTACCGATAGGCTGCTGTATAGCCGTCTGGTTACCGATAGGCTGCTGTATAGCCGTCTGGTTACCGATAGGCTGCCAGCTTAGAGTATATATGAATAGAGATGACACCCGAGTTCTCCTCCCATCCACTTGCATTAAGTTGCTCAAAAGCGCATGAGGCGATTTCACTCCTCCTTCCATGTAGGAACAGAGTGCATTCTGGGATGGATTGGCCCCAAACACATGAACGCGCTGCCGTTGACTATCATTGTGCCGTTTGTGCGCGTTCACCTATGAAACATTCGTTCATGTGTCATGGCCCCAATAACATGAACGTGCGCAATGATAGTCAACGGACCAGCGCTGGCTCGAGCTGCAATACCAAATTCGGCCACTATGTCCATTTCGCCTCAGGGTTTCCTCTGGGTGCCGTCTCTATTCATATATACTCTAAGGCTGCCAGTGCTGCTCGACAGACAGCGTGTCACGCATAGAGTATTAAAAGGATAGAGACTGATCTGGCGCGAAGCTCCGCCCCCTCCGCTATTCATGTCAGTGGAAGTTGCTCAGTGGCGTTTTGAAGCCGCCGGAGGGACCGTCTATTTCCACCTTTTTGGGCGCATTTCCGCATTTGACCTCCAAAATTTGGAGGTCAAATGCAGAAGTGCAACCGAGCGCTCAATGTTAAAGCCCTGCAGCTGCACGGGGTTTCCTCGTCATGAATCCACGGGTCCGCCTGCAGTCCTTCCTCTTACCACTAGGGCCCAGCGCTTCAACATTGGAGTGCCTGGCTGGCCCCTTGGTGTCGCGGTTTGGACTCGCGGTCAAACCTGAGGCAGAACAAAAAGCCCCCCAAACTCATCCTAGACACTGAGGCTGCAGCTGTAGGACGTCTGAAGCCCCAAACTCATCCTAGACACTGAGGCTGCAGCTGTAGGACGTCTGAAGCCCCAAACACATCCTAGACACTGAGGCTGCAGCTGTAGGACGTCTGAAGCCCCAAACACATCCTAGACACTGAGGCTGCAGCTGTAGGACGTCTGAACCGAGCCGGGCCGGTCATCGTCGTCATGGCCCCCCGCCATGGTCAGGAACTCCAGCCAGTTCCGGCAGAACCCCCTGGAGTAGCGCCCCGGGTCGATGACCATGCCGTAGAGGCGGCGCTTATGGCCGCCGCGGTTCCTCATGGCCAGCTGGGCCTCCCGCTCCGTCACGTTGTAGCTGACGTTGAGCAGCTGGAGCAGCAGCAGGTGGAGCAGGCCGCCCGTCACCATGCTGCTGTACCACGCACAGGTGAAGCACAGGGCGGTGCTGTGGGGAACAAAGTACTCTTTACTTAACCCATTCTGACCTGAGATCAGATTCATAACGAGGTTTCCACTGGACACACACTGCTGGTCTGATTAACCCATTCTGACCTGAGATCAGATTCTAAAAAATGTCAGTCGTTCTTCGATTTTTCTAAAATAGCAGACCTACAAGCTCATATCGCGCCACTCGGTGGCGCGATATGAGCTTGTAGATCTGCTATTTTTCAATAGCTAAAGCACGACAAGCCTATCGTAGACTCCGGGGCAGTAGGGGGCAGTATACTGACCTGTAGTGATCGTAAACTCCAGGGCAGTAGGGGGCAGTATACTGACCTGTAGTGATCATAGACTCCAGGGCAGTAGGGGGCAGTATACTGACCTGTAGTGATCATAGACTCCAGGGCAGTAGGGGGCAGTATACTGACCTGTAGTGATCATAGACTCCGGGGCAGTAGGGGGCAGTATACTGACCTGTAGTGATCATAGACTCTGGGGCAGTAGGGGGCAGTATACTGACCTGTAGTGGTCGTAGACTCCGGGGCAGTAGGGGGCAGTATGCTGACCTGTAGTGGTCGTAGACTCCGGGGCAGTAGGGGGCAGTATGCTGACCTGTAGTGATCATAGACTCCGGGGCAGTAGGGGGCAGTATGCTGACCTGTAGTGATCGTAGACTCCGGGGCAGTAGGGGGCAGTATGCTGACCTGTAGTGATCAGACTCCGGGGCAGTAGGGGGCAGTATGCTGACCTGTAGTGGTCGTAGACTCCGGGGCAGTAGGGGGCAGTATGCTGACCTGTAGTGGTCGTAGACTCCGGGGCAGTAGGGGGCAGTATACCTGTAGTGATCGTAGACTCCAGGGCAGTAGGGGGCAGTATACTGACCTGTAGTGATCATAGACTCCGGGGCAGTAGGGGGCAGTATACTGACCTGTAGTGATCGTAGACTCCGGGGCGCTAGGGGGCAGTATACTGACCTGTAGTGGTCATAGACTCCGGGGCAGTAGGGGGCAGTATGCTGACCTGTAGTGGTCAGACTCCGGGGCAGTAGGGGGCAGTATACTGACCTGTAGTGGTCGTAGACTCCAGGGCAGTAGGGGGCAGTATGCTGACCTGTAGTGGTCGTAGACTCCAGGGCAGTAGGGGGCAGTATACTGACCTGTAGTGGTCGTAGACTCCAGGGCAGTAGGGGGCAGTATGCTGACCTGTAGTGATCGTAGACTCCGGGGCAGTAGGGGGCAGTATACTGACCTGTAGTGATCGTAGACTCCGGGGCAGTAGGGGGCAGTATACTGACCTGTAGTGATCGTAGACTCCGGGGCGCTAGGGGGCAGTATACTGACCTGTAGTGATCGTAGACTCCGGGGCGCTAGGGGGCAGTATACTGACCTGTAGTGGTCGTAGACTCCGGGGCAGTAGGGGGCAGTATACTGACCTGTAGTGATCAGACTCCGGGGCAGTAGGGGGCAGTATGCTGACCTGTAGTGATCAGACTCCGGGGCAGTAGGGGGCAGTATGCTGACCTGTAGTGGTCATAGACTCCAGGGCGCTAGGGGGCAGTATACCTGTAGTGGTCATAGACTCCGGGGCAGTACAGCAGGGCGGTCAGGAGGTATTGGCGTGGACACACGCTGTGCAGAACCAGACTGATGCCGTACAGAGAGGTCAACAGGAAGAGGGACAGCGTCAGCAGGAAGCTGCGGTGGTTGGCCTCGCCCACGCAGCTGTTGATCCTGAAAGCGGGGGCGGGTTCACACACGTGCAACACACACGGGCACGCACACATACACACACCCACAGGCACGCACGTACACACACACACACACGGGCACGCACGTATACACACAGAGGACATTATAGCACAAATCTCGATTAATCATCTTAAGTATGAAAGAAAAGTATAGCCCATGTCTTCAGATGATTGACATATGACTTTTAGTAAAGGGCCTTGCAAATGGGGAGGCGTTGTTGCCTGGATCAACACAGGTCTCCTCCAGGTCTGTTGAAGAGGGGCGCGACAACGCAAGCGTAAAAAAAAAGCCAAACAGAATCCAGGTATCCAGAATCGCGGGGTGGCGTGTGCGCGTAACGAGTATGCGCGTAACAAATTCACGGGACCGTGCTCACGTAAATACACATGCGTTGTCGCACCGCGACTTCTCCAAGCAAAAACGCAGGTCTCATTGAAAATGAACTATAGGCGCGTTTTATCGCTCCCTGTTTGCAAGGCCCTTATAAGACTGAATCGTATCGTAACTTTATTGCTCCAGATGTGCAGGTTGGTACCTTGCATGGTTTCCCTCCGCCACCGGTGTAGTATGCATGTGTGTGTGTGTGTGAATTGGTGAATGTATACTGCACAAATACAATCTGTGTATGGTGTTTGAATGTGTGTGTGAAATGTGAATGGGTGAATGTAATGCACAATCTATGTAAAGTGCCTTCGATAAAAGTAAGTAGCCTTGCCGAGCCATGAGGCCCATAGGGCAGGAGCCTATCTCCTGTTTCTGTAGCCATGAGGCCCATAGGGGCAGGAGCCTATCTCCTGTTTCTGTAGCGTGAGGCAGCTTAATGTACAAGTACACCCCCTGGACATGACACTAGTATGTCGCCGGGACTTACCCCCCAATCCAACCCTTGATGCTGAGTGTCAAGCAGGGAGGCACTGGGTCCCATTTTTAGAGTCTTTGGTATGACCCGGCCTTCGATAAAGGTGCTATCTAAATGCACCGTTAATGTCTCCTCTGGTTGGCATATTCATGATCATTGCCCTGAGCACTGCAGGTATTGTAATGTAACTAGTCTCACGTAGCCACTAGCCAGATAACTATACCACAACCTCTGAATGCTATAGTATACACCAGGGGTGGGCAACTGGTGGCCCGGGGGCCACATGCGGCCCCCACCTTCACTCAATGCGGCCCTCATCTTAATATCAGAATTGATTTCAGCTGCAGTTACAATTCCAAACCCGCTTTAATTACTTAATTATTGTCTTTGAGAGAAAGTTAACATAACTATAACTACCGGTAAATGCATTTGAAATTCAATAAAAATAAATACTTCCAATTCAAAAATAGCTAAAAAATATTCAGGAGTTTCAATTCAAATATTGCAAAAATAGCCAATCTACAAGCTCAAAACGTGTCGCATTGCGGCGCGTTTTGAGCTTGTAGATCGGCTATTTTTGCTACGACAGTAACATGCACTGTGGCCCCTCTGGAGTGAGTGTGGAAATATATTGGCCCTATATGTCAAAGTCAAAGTTGCCCAGACCTGGTATACACTGTAGTGTAGAGTCTGGAACTACACCTCCCGAAATCCGAGTAATCCGTTTGTCATTTCCGTTCACAAAATACATATTTTTTAAAATATCTTTAGAGCTTATTTTATTATTTCCATTTCTGCTAAGCAGCAAGCTATATATACTGTATGCTGCTTAGATGATTTCTATTCATATTATAGGATACATTTGCGCAACTGTAAAGACGAAACGGAGGTGGGGGGAGGAGGCTTCACTCCCACTTTATATATATTTTTATTTTTTATATTTTTTATCCCACGATTTTGTAACCCATTTTTCACCCCTGTGTCAATCATCTAATGTGATCCTGGGCTCTACACACCCTCCACCAACCTAGTCCCCATATATGGGGGACAAGGGGAGAGCAACGGACTTGAACTCATGCTTCCTTCATGCCTGAGTGTCCAAGTTGCTCCTTTACACCTGACAGGGGGGAGTTTCCCTGGTTGGACGTAGCGCGTGGAAGGAACACGTTATTCCAACCAGTTCCTTTCCCCTCCATCAGGCGCCCCGGCTGGCCAGGGGGAGGCAGTATAGAGACCAGTTCCTTTCCCCTCCATCAGGCGCCCCGGCTGGCCAGGGGGAGGCAGTATAGAGACCAGTTCCTTTCCCCTCCATCAGGCGCCCCGGCTGGCCAGGGGGAGGCAGTATAGAGACCAGGAATACTGCATGTTTTTGTGACTTTATAACTTTATATTTTACTCTCATGCTAGAGCTTCTGTTCTCAGGACTGTATGACGGAAGCATTTGAAAATTGCGAGAGGCGTACAGTCTGGCAACGCCAGACCATAATGTGACCCACCAGATGACCATAATGTGACCCACCAGATGCAGTGGTGGTCCAGACCATAATGTGACCCACCAGATGCAGTGGTGGTCCAGACCATAATGTGACCCACCAGATGCAGTGGTGGTCCAGACCATAATGTGACCCACCAGATGCAGTGGTGGTCCAGGACCATAATGTGACCCACCAGATGCAGTGGTGGTCCAGACCATAATGTGACCCACCAGATGCAGTGGTGGTCCAGAACCATAATGTGACCCACCAGATGCAGTGGTGGTCCAGACCATAATGTGACCCACCAGATGCAGTGGTGGTCCAGACCATAATGTGACCCACCAGATGCAGTGGTGGTCCAGACCATAATGTGACCCACCAGATGCAGTGGTGGTCCAGACCATAATGTGACCCACCAGATGCAGTGGTGGTCCAGACCATAATGTGACCCACCAGATGCAGTGGTGGTCCAGACCATAATGTGACCCACCAGATGCAGTGGTGGTCCAGGACCATAATGTGACCCACCAGATGCAGTGGTGGTCCAGACCATAATGTGACCCACCAGATGCAGTGGTGGTCCAGACCATAATGTGACCCACCAGATGCAGTGGTGGTCCAGGACCATAATGTGACCCTCCAGATGCAGTGGTGGTCCAGACCATAATGTGACCCACCAGATGCAGTGGTGGTCCAGAACCATAATGTGACCCACCAGATGCAGTGGTGGTCCAGGACCATAATGTGACCCACCAGATGCAGTGGTGGTCCAGACCATAATGTGACCCACCAGATGCAGTGGTGGTCCAGGACCATAATGTGACCCACCAGATGCAGTGGTGGTCCAGGACCATAATGTGACCCACCAGATGCAGTGGTGGTCCAGACCATAATGTGACCCACCAGATGCAGTGGTGGTCCAGACCATAATGTGACCCACCAGATGCAGTGGTGGTCCAGACCATAATGTGACCCACCAGATGCAGTGGTGGTCCAGACCATAATGTGACCCACCAGATGCAGTGGTGGTCCAGGACCATAATGTGACCCACCAGATGCAGTGGTGGTCCAGACCATAATGTGACCCACCAGATGCAGTGGTGGTCCAGACCATAATGTGACCCACCAGATGCAGTGGTGGTCCAGACCATAATGTGACCCACCAGATGCAGTGGTGGTCCAGACCATAATGTGACCCACCAGATGCAGTGGTGGTCCAGGACCATAATGTGACCCACCAGATGCAGTGGTGGTCCAGACCATAATGTGACCCACCAGATGCAGTGGTGGTCCAGACCATAATGTGACCCACCAGATGCAGTGGTGGTCCAGGACCATAATGTGACCCACCAGATGCAGTGGTGGTCCAGACCATAATGTGACCCACCAGATGCAGTGGTGGTCCAGAGTCCAGACCATAATGTGACCCACCAGATGCAGTGGTGGTCCAGACCATAATGTGACCCACCAGATGCAGTGGTGGTCCAGGACCATAATGTGACCCACCAGATGCAGTGGTGGTCCAGACCATAATGTGACCCACCAGATGCAGTGGTGGTCCAGAGTCCAGACCATAATGTGACCCACCAGATGCAGTGGTGGTCCAGACCATAATGTGACCCACCAGATGCAGTGGTGGTCCAGGACCATAATGTGACCCACCAGATGCAGTGGTGGTCCAGAACCATAATGTGACCCACCAGATGCAGTGGTGGTCCAGGACCATAATGTGACCCACCAGATGCAGTGGTGGTCCAGACCATAATGTGACCCACCAGATGCAGTGGTGGTCCAGACCATAATGTGACCCACCAGATGCAGTGGTGGTCCAGACCATAATGTGACCCACCAGATGCAGTGGTGGTCCAGACCATAATGTGACCCACCAGATGCAGTGGTGGTCCAGCCCATAATGTGACCCACCAGATGCAGTGGTGGTCCAGAACCATAATGTGACCCACCAGATGCAGTGGTGGTCCAGGACCATAATGTGACCCACCAGATGCAGTGGTGGTCCAGACCATAATGTGACCCACCAGATGCAGTGGTGGTCCAGCCCATAATGTGACCCACCAGATGCAGTGGTGGTCCAGGACCATAATGTGACCCACCAGATGCAGTGGTGGTCCAGACCATAATGTGACCCACCAGATGCAGTGGTGGTCCAGAGTCCAGACCATAATGTGACCCACCAGATGCAGTGGTGGTCCAGACCATAATGTGACCCACCAGATGCAGTGGTGGTCCAGGACCATAATGTGACCCACCAGATGCAGTGGTGGTCCAGAACCATAATGTGACCCACCAGATGCAGTGGTGGTCCAGGACCATAATGTGACCCACCAGATGCAGTGGTGGTCCAGACCATAATGTGACCCACCAGATGCAGTGGTGGTCCAGACCATAATGTGACCCACCAGATGCAGTGGTGGTCCAGACCATAATGTGACCCACCAGATGCAGTGGTGGTCCAGACCATAATGTGACCCACCAGATGCAGTGGTGGTCCAGACCATAATGTGACCCACCAGATGCAGTGGTGGTCCAGACCATAATGTGACCCACCAGATGCAGTGGTGGTCCAGATGACCATAATGTGACCCACCAGATGCAGTGGTGGTCCAGACCATAATGTGACCCACCAGATGCAGTGGTGGTCCAGACTATAATGTGACCCACCAGATGCAGTGGTGGTCCAGACCATAATGTGACCCACCAGATGCAGTGGTGGTCCAGCCTCTTCACACACGAGCCGCAGATCCGGCAGTGTCCGGCCCGCGGCGGGCGTAGCGCCCGGCACACCGGACACCTGCCTCCTCCTCCCCTCCCCCCGACGCCCTGGACCTCTGTCTGGGCCTGGAAGGGGGTGGCGGTGGGGGGGGTCCCCCCTGCAGCTCCGCTGTGCTGCTGCTGGTAACCAGGGCCCTTATTGTGGTGGTGGTGGTGGTGGTGCTCGGAGGAGCTCTGAGCCGGAACAGAGTGGTGGTGGTGGGTGGGGTCTGCAGACACCTGCTGCTGGGACCCCCCAGGGGTCACGACGAGAGCCGTCGTCTGGGACCCGGCCGGGGTCACCACCACGAACCCCGGGCCCCTCTTGGTGCGAACCAGAGAGACCAGAGTGAGGGCCATCCCGATGGTCACCGTGCACACCTGCAGCGGGTGGTGGGCGAAGTACAGAACGTGCCGTTTGAAAACTTATAACATGCAAGGGCCTTTCTCGGCCCCACCTCTGTGGGGCAGAGGTGAGCGGGCGGGGTTGACATATGACCTCACTGGGCTGCATTCAAGACACTTGCCTTGTGTCTAAACACAGCTTTGATGGATTTGTTCTGCCCCCCCCACCGCCCATCAAACAAAATGTTTGGTCAAACCATATGGGGTTCCATTGGAAATGCATTGGAGTGGCCATTAAACACAGACACAAGACAAACGCAAGACAGGTGTCTTGAGTTTGTGAACGCAGCCCAGTAAGGACACCCCCTGCAGGCCATCTTGGATCCTAAAACACAGGGAGAGAGGTGGGGCCGAGAAAGGCCCTTTTTGACACACCTTTTCAGTAGCAAAGCCGTACATTTATAGAAAATAAAACCTGGGTAAAACATGCATTTTCAGAAAACCTCCAGGAAAAGTTAGGAAAGTGTGAATCTGTATAGGCTCATGTTTTTGTTTTTGTACTGAAGTAAAAGTATCGATGCCATGATGTGGCATAAGTAAGTCTGGTATTCAGAATTTACTTTTAGTATAAAAAATAATATACAAAAATAATGTATACTTAAAGGACCACTTCACCACTTTTCAACCTATCTTCATATAATGGGTCCTCACTAATAATCATGATAAAATGGTGCAATTTCTTTCTACTCTGTCTGTGTCTCATAGGAGGGCTGTGTGCCGTTCAGAAACCGTCTTCCAGTGACATCATCGATGGGGAATACAAGCTAATAAAAACTGCAGGCTTTCTAGTCCTGAAAAGTTGCAATGTGAAAATGGAAGCCATCGTTCTCACGATAATGAAAATCTAAACATTTTTGTAAAAAAATCTGGTTTAAAAAATAATCTGCCTAATGATGATGTCACTGGAAGACGGTTTCTAAACTGCCCACAGCCCTCCTATGAGACACTCATGCCATTTTATCATGATTATTAGTGAGGACCTATTATATGAAGATAGGTTGAAAAGTGGTGAAGTGGTGAAAGTAAACATGTCCTATGCTGAATGTTCCATTTCAAGTTTCAAGACTAGATACACACACACAACACATACACAACACACACAACACAACACACACAACACACACAACACACCACACACAACACACAACACATACACAACACACACAACACAACACACACAACACACACAACACACCACACACAACACACAACACACACACACACACACACACACACACAACACACACAACACACACAACACACCACACAACACACACAACACACCACACAACACACACACCACACAACACACACACAACACAGGCAACACACCCACCTGCCTGGGCGTGACGTGGCCGCGCGGCAGAATCTCGGCGAGGAACAGGTAGTACATGTAGCCCAGGGAGTAGAGCGCCAGCGCCAGGAAGAACAGCGTGCGCCTCTTGCGGCGGTGCGTGGCGTAGTAGTACCACAGCACCAGGGCGGGCAGCGCGGTGAGTACCGCCGCCCCTAGGAGGCAGTGCAGAGCAGCCACGCGCAGCAGCACGGGGAGGAGGAGGAGCGCCGGCACCGTGCTGACCACCTCCAGCCGGCGGACGGCGGCGCCCAGCGCGCCCCCCGAGCCGTCGCTCCTCAGAGGCGTGCATGATTTCAGCCACCTGGTGTCGGTGTTGTTTTTGGCAGCACATTTCTGTTTTAGTTTAGTCATATTATAGTCTTTGGACTGAAACTTCATTTAGTTTTAGTCACATTTTTTGTCACCTGGAATGTATTTAGTGTTAGTCTAGTTTTAGTCGACTAAATGTCATAAGATTTTAGTTGATTTAGTCGACTAAAATGTGTTTTGGCGGGACTTGATGCCGTCGTAATGAGTGTTTTTACACTTGCTGAAAATAGCAGATCTACAAGCTCAAGCTTGTACATCAGCTATTTTCAGCATGCAACCAAGTGTAAAATTGTCACAGTCCCAGGCAGGGCTGTGGTTTTCTTGTCTGTCTCTGTCTTGTCAGTGTCTGTGTTATGTGTGGGCGTGTGTGTGGGCGTTGGCTTGGCTCCATTTATCACTTGGCTCACCTGTTTCCAGTCTCCAATCTACGCTCCTGCCTGCCATCAGCTCATCAACTCCTGCAGCCTATAAAGACCCGGCCTTCCCACATCACCAGCGCCAGATTGTTAAATCAACCACAGTGGTAGTAGACTTTCTAGCCAGTATTATGCCAGTGTTTGTTCCTGCAGTGAACTTCAGTTTTCTTGTGTTTTCTAGTTTTTGCATTTTGCCTGTTCTCACCGCTCTCCTCTCCTCCTCCTCAGACCACACCTGCCTGCCTGCCTGCCTGCCAGCCCTTGCTCTGACCAGCCTGTTTGCTCTGCTCTGCCTGCCTGCCAGTTTGTTTTTCAATAAACACCCTTGAACTGTCGAACTTTTGTCTGTGTCTGCATTTGGGTCCGCCAGTTCTCGGTACCGTGACAAAAATGACTTATACTGGATCTCTTGTCCACTAGTCCCTTCCTAACATTTTAGTCTAGTTTTTATTTGTCGACGAAATTGTCAGTATATTTAGTCTTAGTTTTAGTCATCGTAGCTTAGTTTTCATTTAGTTTCCATTTGTTTTTGTCAGTGAAAATAGGTAGTCGACGAACATTTTTCGTCTTAGTTTTAGTCGACGGGAACAACACTGCCTGGTATAGGCAGGAAGAGGAGATGCCGTGAGAAAGAAACGTCCGTCCGTCCGTCCGTCCGTCCGTCCATTAATCCATCCATCCATCTTCAGCCGCTTATCATCGGGAGTCGAGTCCCAATCTTCTGCCGTATAGTCTGAAAACTGCACCTCTTCAGACTCCATCAAGTAGCGCCCGTAGCGCTACTTGCCATTGCTCCGGCGACCTTACAGGCATACCGCGTAACTTATAGATAGCAGTTTATGTAGACATATAGCACTATATAATATAAATGCATATATAGATATTCCACCGTTAGGTTCTTAGCATACGTTACTTTTTTTATGTATTTGATGTATTACAATTTACCATGTATTTTGTTCCTGCTAAATTTGCTCTGGATTAAGAGCGTCTGCTAACTGCCTAAATTGTAAATCTGGTCGCGGGGGCAACGGCTCCAGCAGAGAGCATTGGTAACTTCATCCTGGGGATCCCGGGGCGATCCAAGGCCAGTTTGGAGATACAAACCCTCCATCTAATCCTTGGTCTGCCCCGGGGTCTCCTCCCAGTGGGACGTGGTCCTTGGTCTGCCCCCCTGGGGTCTCCTCCCAGTGGGACGTGGTCCTTGGTCTGCCCCCCGGGGGTCTCCTCCCAGTGGGACGTGCCTCGGGACCTCCCTATAGGGAGACGCCCCGAGAGGCGTCCTAACCAGATGTCCCGGGGTCTCCTCCCAGTGGGACGTGCCTCGGGACCTCCCTATAGGGAGACGCCCGAGAGGCGTCCTAACCAGATGTCCCGGGGTCTCCTCCCAGTGGGACGTGCCTCGAGGACCTCCCTATAGGGAGACGCCCGAGAGGCATCCTAACCAGATGCCCCGGGGTCTTCCACTGACGAAAACTAAATGGAAACTAAGTGAAAACTAAGCTATGATGACTAAAACAAGGACTAAATATACTGACAATTTCGTCAACAAATAAAAACTAAACTAAAGGACTTAGGAAGTGACTAGTGGAGAAGAGATCCAGTATAAGTCATTTTACAATCAGTTGCAGATCTACTCATTTACAACTAGTAGCAGATCCACAAGCGTCGTGGGCTTGTAGATCAGCTATTTCCAGCAAGTGAAAGAAATTACGGCATCAAGGCCCGCCAAAATACATTTTGTTCGACTAAATCGACCGTAGATTCAGTCGACTTAACATCTTTATGACATTTAGTCGGCTAACATTCCAGGTGACTAAAATGTGACTAAAACTAAATGGAAACTGCATTAGTCATGCATTAGTATATTACCTGTGACAGGCCTCGTCCATGTCACTGCAGTCCCAGCAGCCTCCACAGGGGTCACAGTCACAGCAGCACATGGGGTCGTCTGGCTCTGGAGGTTTTAGCTTCTCCCATTTCATTATGCCTCCTCAACGCTGCTTAGACTATAGACAGACACTCCCCTTCCAAGCGTCTATGACGCAAACAAGCTGCCACAGTTCAATAGGAACAAACAAAGAAACAAACAAGCACTTTTATTGCATAAGGAGAAGAGACTGGAGCAGCACGGACATTTAGAGCCTTTTATTTAGGTGCTGAGTATACAAAACGACTAACGTTTCGACCTTGCGGTCTTCATCAGAGTCATGATGAAGCACTTTTATTGTTTTTAACCTTCGTGTATTCTCTGGTGACAACCCACAGAATTTGATTGATTACTGTTAAAGGTATATTCAGTGATTTCACGTGATTCAAATATCACTTATTTCTTTGTTTTGTTGTGATAATCCTCCCTACTATAGAGTGTGCTGACCATATAAGGAGTTCCTCCCTGTCCCCAGTTAACCCCTGGGGGTCAAAAGAACCTTAGGTTTCGTTTTTGGCTCTCTATCCTGATTGGATGAAAGGCTTTGGGTCACAGCCAAAAAATGAAACCTATGGTTTTTTGAGTGAAATCACTGAATATACCTTTAAGGCTACAATGATGAAGAATATTTCTTTCAACTGATGCATTCGTGGACATACACGTATATCTGTTTTGATTGAATGCTTTATTTAACTATTTGGAAGAAAAAAAAGTACAGTAGTACGATTTATAGAATGATGCTAAAAGGATAACACAAGATTCCCTGGGGGCCGGGCTTGTTTCCATTGTGGTCCTGTTGTGTTGTATTCAGTTCATCAAGAAAAGCAGTGTGCTGCCCGGGAAACGAACCCGGGTGGCAAGAATGGGAATCTTTCATGATATCCGCTGCAGGCGCTGATGTTGGTTGGGGGTCCAAGGTCAAATACATAAAACACAAACAAGCTTGAGGGCATTTTTTCCATGTTGGTCTTTTGAATGCTAATAATGGGTGTTTAATTATAGTGTGCCACGTGTTTCGGGGTGGTGGTGGTGGGGGGGGGGGGGGGCACAAACAAACATACAGAACAATTAAATCAATGCATGCATTCATAGTCATACAGAAAGATTGAAAATACTATACTGTGGTACGCTTATAAGGTTAAAAGGGATGTACGTGAAAACTGTATAATGCGATCGATATAACATTTTAAAGGCTTGTATTGATTAGTAGATAGCACTGTCTAGACGTGCACTCCACTCCACTGCACGGCACATAAGTGTCGGTGCCAGTGTGTGTGTGTGTGTGTGTGTGTGTGTGTGTGTGTGTGTGTGTGTGTGTGTGTGTGTGTGTGTGTTTGTGCATGTGTCACATGATGGAGGAAAGATGCTGATCATGCATAAGGTTTTCTTAGAACTGTCAGTCAGACGTGTGTTTAGATTTCGTGTAGGGGTCAGCAATGTATCCACGTGTACACAGACACCCGTGGAGAAGATTCAGTGTTCTTGTCTGTGGCGATTTTTTGGAAAAGTAAAACGTTTAGGGAGCTATAGAGCGTTTAGGGAGCTATAGAGCGTCGTAAAGTAAAACGTTTAGGGAGCTATAGAGCGTTTAGGGAGCTATAGAGCGTTTAGGGAGCGTTTAGGGAGCTATAGAGCGTTTAGGGAGCTATAGAGCGTCGTAAAGTAAAACGTTTAGGGAGCTATAGAGCGTTTAGGGAGCTATAGAGCGTTTAGGGAGCGTTTAGGGAGCTATAGAGCGTTTAGGGAGCGTTTAGGGAGCTATAGAGCGTTTAGGGAGCGTTTAGGGAGCTATAGAGCGTTTAGGGAGCGTTTAGGGAGCTATAGAGCGTTTAGGGAGCGTTTAGGGAGCTATAGAGCGTTTAGGGAGCGTTTAGGGAGCTATAGAGCGTCGCAGCGGTGTTGTTTTCGTGGACTATAAAACTATGACGAAAAATGTCCGTTGACTACCTTTTTCCACTGACGAAAACTACATGGAAACTACATGAGAACTACATGGAAACTACATGAAAACTATATGGAAACTACATGAAAACTACATGGAAACTACATGGAAACTACATGAAAACTACATGGAAACTACATGAAAACTACATGGAAACTACATGAAAACTACATGGAAACTGAGCTATGATGACTCAGACTAAACATACTGACGATTTCGTCAACAAATACAAACTAGACTAAAATGTTAGGAAGGGACTAGTGGACAAGAGATCCAGAATAAGTCATTTTACACTTGGTTGCATGCTGAACATAGCCGATCTACAAGCTCACAACGCTGCGATGCATTGTGAGCTTGTAGATCGGCTATTTTCAGCAAGTGAAAAAAACACAGTCATTACGACGGCATCAAGACGGCATTCAAAATGCATTTCGTTCGACTAAATCAACTGTAGATTAAAAAAAGTTGACTAAAATCATATGACATTTAGTCGACTGAAACTATACTAACACTAAAACATTCCAGGGTGACTAAAATGTGACTAAAACTAAGTGAAACCTGAGACTGTGACTAAAACTAAAATCTAAATTTGCTGCCAAAAACAACGAGCGGCCCCGGAAGAGAATCCCTTAATTTTTCCCATAAGTAAAATAATACTGTACATTTTACAATATTATTGTAAAATCGTAGTTAATTTAACTCTGAGAGGGTATTTGTACACTCTCTCTTGTACACTCTCTTACAGACCCATAAGGGTCCATTTGGTTCCTAATTATCATTTAGCTGGGGACCCCCTGGAACTCCCTCAAGGACCCCTGGGGAACCACTGACCTACTAACCGGAGGATGATGAGATGATAAGAGCGCCCCTCACTTTCACCCATATTCTTTGAGATGATAAGAGCGCCCCTCACTTTCACCCATATTCTTTGAGATGATAAGAGCGCCCCTCACTTTCACCCATATTCTTTGAGATGATAAGAGCGCCCCTCACTTTCACCCATATTCTTTGAGATGATAAGAGCGCCCCTCACTTTCACCCATATTCTTTGAGATGATAAGAGCGCCCCTCACTTTCACCCATATTCTTTGAGATGATAAGAGCGCCCCTCACTTTCACCCATATCTTTGTAAATGAACGTCCTACTTGATCGTACTACGTACGTACGTACAGCGCCAACACAAAAGCATTAAAAATTAGCAGATCTACAAGCTTGTAGATCTGCTATACTTTTGAATTTGAACCCTGAAAAGTAAACCGTTTTGGACATATTATGAGGTTTCCGCCCAGCTGAGACAATATAGTACAGTTCTCTAGTAACACTATATAGCCGTATAAAACCTATTCCTAATAGGTTATCGTACTACTACCACTATACTAAGTGCTATACATGGATGTAAAATATGTTTCTATAGTTGGAACCTCTCTGATTAGCCCTAGTTCCCCAGGCGATATAATGTCTAATTTGCTGAAACAATTAAGGACAGTATTTCTACAGGGACAGACTATCTGGGCCAAATGTCGAACCTAAACTCTTATCGTGAGCGACAAGACTTCTCTAATATCGTGTTTTGTTTCATAGATAGA
Organism: Protomyctophum parallelum; assembly: GCF_964188405.1. NCBI lineage: Eukaryota > Metazoa > Chordata > Actinopteri > Myctophiformes > Myctophidae > Protomyctophum > Protomyctophum parallelum. The sequence continues at coordinate 98,319,295 of NC_139697.1, forward strand.
AACATAGATAGATAGATAGATAGATAGTTTTTTCCTCTAACCACAATATGTGACTTAAGAATAGCGCGTTGTTTAGACAGACATTGTTTACCCGATATCCAAGTTACACCATACTCGGTAGCCTACTTTATTTATGTGACTATTTTACCCTATTTATTGACTACAACTCATGCTTACTGCTTATGCTTCAGAGTGGCTCTGGTTTAGAGCGTCTACTAAATGCCTAAAGTGTAATTTGTCATGTTGAGTTTATGTGAGTCTACTTTGTTTCATATGACTCTCCTCTCACTGTATCTCTCTCTGACCGAACGGGGGGGAAAAAAGTACAAATGCAACAGCAAAGCAGAAGAACAACACACTGTTGCATAGCCTCATTTTAACTAGCTTTTACTCAACATCATCACAATATCATTTTGAAATTGAAACGCATTGTTATACCAAGACATCGTACTGTAATCCATTCTAACCTATAATTAAAGCACCCTCAGAAAGTCAGAAGTATAAAGAGTCTATACATTGTTTTAACAAACTCACCTTTTGTTTCCGGTCTTCAGCATTTCTTAGAAAACCCAATTCCAACCAATAGCAATAATCAGCTCGGGCCAGAAAAGTGTCCCCAAAGTCAAGTGCATACTTTCCTGCATGCCAAAAATAGGATGTCAATTAAGTTATATAATGCTTGAGAAAAAGAGAAATACTCTGTGTGTCAAAACTAAAACAAATACATAAACAAGCACCAAAAGCTGCAGGTGAATCCCTGTTGATCCATCATTAAGTCAAAGAAGTGGTGTTTGAGGAATGAAACGGATAGCTGTGCCTCCGCCTGGCTGGCATGACGACGCGGCACTGAGCGTGTCAGCGATGGAGCGCCGGTGTCAGGAGAGACGCTCCCGGTGTCAGGAGAGACACGGCTCGGCTCATGTCACAGCTTCGCACGCTGCCAGCGCTGCTGCGTGCGACCTGTCGGCGCGCACACACACGCATTCCGTCAGGGAGGGCACATAACTGCCATTCCTTTACTTTAAGTGGTCTTTGGCTGTATAGGCTCTATACAGTAGAGCCTGACCGCTGCATTTCAACATCCTCCTCCTCCTCCTCCTCCTCCTCCTGCACAAGTCAATAAATTGTCCAGCACATGTAGAACGCATTCTGTGCTTTCAGTCTGCACTTCATGGTTTGTTATGGTTTATGGTTTGTCTTATCAATTTGCTGTTTAACCCATTTTAGGCTTTTGGTGTTAGCATTATGTTATGCTTTAGCTATTGAAAAATAGCAGATCTACAAGCTCATAGCACGCCACCGAGTGGCGCGCTACGAGCTTGTAGGTCTGCTATTTTAGAAAAATCGAAGAACGACTGACACAGAAACATAGCTTTTTCAGAAAACTGTCAGGATGTAGAAGACATTTTTAGAATCTGATCTCAGATCAAAATGGTTTAAGGTATACACCACCCCAAGGTCTGCTTGGGTAAATATAGGCACAGTCTGTCTGTCTGTCTATGCTGTATTGCCCTTGTGTACCACAATAGAGGGGCTATATTTGAGGTGTCCGAATGTCCAAACCGATAAACCACACTGAGCTGTACGAGGCGGCGTGTGAAAAGAATAAAGCATGACAGGCTCTCACTCATCAAAGACAGACAGACCCACCGCCGTATGTGAGAGAGTTGATCCACAGGGCAGGACACACCCCCCCCCCCACACCCATTAGGATCATATTTCTTCACACGAGCAACCTGACCCCTCCGCTCGCACATGTAACAGTCTAGAACACCACTTCTTCTGTGTGTGTGTGTGTGTGTGTGTGTGTGTGTGTGTGTGTGTGTGTGTGTGTGTGTGTGTGTGTGTGTTTATAGATCACACTATGTGTATACAATGTGTAAAACGATGTGTAGGCCAAGGATTCCCCCCCCAAAAAAAATAATAATATTTGAACTGGGGACCCCCAAAGTCATCTATTTGAACTGGGGACCCCCAAAGTCATCTATTTGAACTGGGGACCCCCAAAGTCATCTATTTGAACTGGGGACCCCCAAAGTCATCTATTTGAACTGGGGACCCCCAAAGTCATCTATTTGAACTGGGGACCCCCAAAGTCATCTATTTGAACTGGGGACCCCCAAAGTCATCTATTTGAACTGGGGACCCCCAAAGTCATCTATTTGAACTGGGGACCCCCGAGGTCATCTATTTGAACTGGGGACCCCCAAAGTCATCTATTTGAACTGGGGACCCCCGAAGTCATCTATTTGAACTGGGGACCCCCGAAGTCATCTATTTGAACTGGGGACCCCCGAGGTCATCTATTTGAACTGGGGACCCCCAAAGTCATCTATTTGAACTGGGGACCCCCGAAGTCATCTATTTGAACTGGGGACCCCCGAAGTCATCTATTTGAACTGGGGACCCCCGAGGTCATCTATTTGAACTGGGGACCCCCGAGGTCATCTATTTGAACTGGGGACCCCCGAGGTAATCTATTTGAACTGGGGACCCCCGAGGTCATCTATTTGAACTGGGAACTCCAAAGTATGATGCTGCAACTTGAGAAAGAACATGAAATGAGCAGATGGTTGTGTTGTGGCTCTGCTGCTCAGTGCTCCGAGGCCCGACACTGACTGTTGTGGCTCTGCTGCGCGCCTCTATCAGGGGGAAACATTAATGACAGGCGTTCAACGTTCAACCCCAAAGCACGCTCACCTCCAGGTCAAATCCCGCGACCTTGGAATGAACGTAAACCTCAGTAAAACTATGCCTGAACCTAACCTTATTCCCTAACCCAGGGGTCGGCAACCCAAGATGTTGAATGAGCCATTTTCGACCAAAAAAAATAATTCAAAATCTATCTGGAGCCGCAAAAATGTAAGCCTTAAAATGCTTATATAATGAAGACAAAAGGGCTGCAAGTGGATATTAGCCTATCTATCAAAATAAAAAGTGCGCTATGGTTTAACTTTCATTACGGGCACGTTCGGAAATAGCGCACTGAGCGCACTGTGCAATGCAAACTAATATAGGCGAGTGCGCTCCCGTAATTGTCTGGAAGAGCATTCCATGTTTTCCACACAAGTGTGTCGTGTTTTGGGAGGTTTACAATATCGGTATTTGCCTGTATGCTTATTAATCTGCAGTGACAAACTATCAAACAATAAAAAAGTAACGTTGAAAGACATTTCCAGGGAAAGCATGCTAAGTTTGCATGAATGAGAGAAAGAGGGCTGTTGCAGTCGCAGAACTGCTGAAGAAAGCAGAAGGGAGCAAAGTCAGCAAACTAACTTTTAAGAAGTGGATCGCAGCTTACTCCACCACTCATGCTGGCTGCTGCTATAGTTTCGTTGCAACACGGGAGATAATACGTCTATATGACTCCTTCAACGTCTATATGACTCCTTCATATACTGTAGTCACCGTCTGAACGGCTTGCCACGTTTTATTTATTGTTTGATAAGTTTGTCACTGCAGATTTAGCCATGGTGCGTCATGGCAACTGCAGCCTGTTTTACGCAATCGCTACATTTACATTGTAAACGTGTACATAAACATTCAGATTCCAAATATAAAGTACTCGCCACGTGTGCCACTGGTGTTAAAATGTTGCTGGTACAGCGATTAGCATTGCTGCATCCCGCGTTGTTTAATAAAAAGCATTTTTATCCGAGCTGTTATTTTGCCATTGGCTTTCAACTACGCGCCCCCAACCGGTGTGCAACTGTGGATTTCCCAACCCCGTTTGAGAAAAGTAGCCGGGGCGCTCGGATAAAAATGCTTTTTATTAAACAACGCGGGATGCAGCAATGCTAATCACTGTACCAGCAAATTTCTAACCCCCGTGGCACATGTGGCGAGGACCTTATATTTGAAATCGGAATGTTTATATACACGTTTGGACTGCGATTGCGAAAACAGGCTGCTGTTGCGTCATGGGCTACTGCAGATCAAGCATACAGGAAATCCATCTGCATTGGCTGTGAAGGCATAAGCGTCTGTCCACGAATTGTTAAATCCTCTGTTTTCGTCTGCTATCTTTCTTTTTCTCCCTGTAGAAGCCATAGCGTAGCAGGCACCAGCATCACACACCCACCGGTTTGTTTATAATAGTGTCTGGCGCGCAGCATGCGTCGCATGCTATGACGCGAATTTTAGTTGACATTATTGAAACTTAATATTTATTCTACACATTTTTACAAATTTGGGAAACTTAAGAATGTTTCTGTCACGTTTTGCCTCCTACAGAAACCATAAATGAAAAATAAAAATGTGAAAAAATAAACTTTATACATTTTCATCGATTTTTTTGTAATGCTACAGAGAGCCACCAGGGGAGTGCTCAAGAGCCGCATGCGGCTCTAGAGCCGCCGGTTGCCGACCCCTGCCCTAACCGTAACCTCAGTAAAACTATGCCTGAACCTAACCTTATTCCCTAAACGCAACCTCAGTAAAACTATGCCTAAACCTAACCTTATTCCCTAAACGTAACCTCAGTAAAACTACACCTGAACCTAACCTTATTCCTAAACGTAACCTCAGTAAAACTATGCCTGAACCTAACCTTATTCCTAAACGTAACCTCAGTAAAACTATGCCTGAACCTAACCTTATTCCTAAACGTAACCTCAGTAAAACTATACCTGAACCTAACCTTATTCCTAAACGCAACATCAGTAAAACTATGCCTGTACCTAAACCTTATTCCCTAAACGCAACCTCAGTAAAACTATGCCTGAACCTAACCTTATTCCCTAAATCAGTTAAACTATTCCACAAGGTAAATGGGGGTGAGTGTGTTTCGGGGCAAAGCGTTCTGGTTACTGAAGGGTGTGATGCTGGCGAATAAGCCTCAGAAACCCAGACGTTTTTATTTCCAGGGAGGAAAAGAAAAGTATGCGTCCGAGTCCACTTCAATTCGGCATACAGTAGCGCAAACGTCGATCTCTCTCTGCTGATTTCTGATCGTCTGCACCTTTGTTAAATTGACGCACACACGTACACACGCACACACTCCTCTCTCTGTCTGTCGCTCGAATTAATTAGTCTCATGTCGCGCAGCTGCATCTAGATTCTCCCGGCGGATCCTACTGGGAGCTGCCTATGCCATAGGAAGCATAGGTGGAGCCCAGGTTACATTGACACTAACCCAACATAACCAGAACCATAGGTGGACCCCAGGTTACATTGACACTAACCCAACAGAACCAGAACCATAGGTGGACCCCAGGTTACATTGACACTAACCCAACAGAACCAGAACCATAGGTGGACCCCAGGTTACATTGACACTAACCCAACAGAACCAGAACCATAGGTGGACCCCAGGTTACATTAACAGAAATGAATGTAGGCTGTCTGTTATTGTATTTTCTGTGAATTAACTCACAGTTTAATCCACTGATCCTCAGCCATTTTAATTTCAAGGAGCCCCAAATTAAATGTATATGAATTAGCCTGGGGTGACAGGGTCCTATAGGCCATTTCATTATGATTTTCATCTCTGCACTGGGACCCCATGTTACAGACATGTTTACAATACAGCAGCTACTTATATTTTGTTATTTAAAGCTGTGATTATTTATTTAAGAAGCACTGTTCTGAACCAAGCCTTTAAATAAATACAAATGTAATCATCCTTAACCTTTAAGCTAAAATAATGATGACCGGGGACTTGAAATCATTGTTTTATTTTAATTGATGGCCTTCATGCCCTGGCACTTGGTCTTAATGTGCCCTCAAAAAGCTGACCACACTAAAGGACAAGTGGCCTTGCCCCTAAAAGGATGACATTCCAGGCCTGCACAGATCTCCATGTGGGACACCGGCTGACAGTTAAAACGGGTGCTTCATTCTGCTCTGTCAATCAAGCGCTTCTGTGTACCAACAGCTGGGGCCGAATGATTATTATGGCCAGAATACGACTGCCACACAAATGTGACCAGATTTGACTGAGGGACTGCCATTGGATTATTTTATTTTTTTGAATTTTCGTTTTTTTCATGTCATACGAAAGCTGGGAATCATAGCATCAAATTGACATATTGGTTGTTCAGTTTGGCCCACCAGTTTTGGAGATATGGCTTATAGAGTAATTCATGTCTTGCAGAAAACAATGAGTTGAGAAAACAGGCTTGAAAGGTTCACATTACACCTAGCTACATGTTTAAGCATTTATTTCATATTTACAATTTCAACCCTGATATTTATTTCAGACATGCTCTAGTATGTGAATAGTCTGCCTGTGCTATTAACTCATTTTGGATTAAAAAATAAAATCTGTTTTTCTCCTCTGGAGGTTGCACGATGGCAGTCCCTCAGTCAAATCTGGTCACACAATGTGTGTGGCAGATAACCACACACATTGATTGATTGATTGATTGATTGATTGATTGATTAGACAGAAATGTAAACAGCTAGTACAGTCAAACACTTGGTTTAAAAGGATGGCACAAACAAAATCTATTTAAGTTCCAATTCATAAATATGACATGAAGATAACCACATTATTCAATATCATCACAAAATATAACATCAAAATAACAAGCAGCGGAATGCCGAAAAACAAAAAAGCAGGTCAATACAAGACAAAATACAGTATACAAATTTAGCAAATAGAAATAGCAATACAAAAATAAAAAATGATGAGGAAAATTATATCAGAACATTGAATATGATGAACACAAGATAAATCTAAACAAATGCCAAGTTGAAAAAATAAGTTTTCAACTCGCTCTTAAAAACATCAAGGGAGGTGGCCCTTTTAAGGTGCAGTGCTAGTGTGTTCCACAGGCCCAGAAAGCGGCCTCACCGGTGTTCTGACTGGCAAAAAAACGCTCCCCTTGTCCGTCTCTGTTCCCTGGAGTGTGCAGTCCCTTCCTTGGAAGGTTTTTTCTCTTTTCGACCCCATTTATAGATCTTCATATCTGGGATATTTACACTTCTGGCAAATAACAGTCCATTTGCTCAGACACTATGATGACGTAAAATTGTCCATTCATTGTCAATGGGAATTTAATATTTGCGCAGGACAAGGTTTGTGAACATACACTAAAAGCTGAACATGGGACCCCTAAAAAAAACATTTCACATTGTGCTTGGTCAGCTTTCATGTCTCCTATGGATATGAATGCTGAGAGGAAGGTTTCGTTCGTTATGTTTTTAACCACTCTCCTGCTGAGTGCATTAATCTGACCAAAATAGATTAGGGGAGCCAGTAGCTCCTCTTCCGGCCTCCATCAGAGGACTAATGGACCGGGTCTAATCCAACCGGGCTGAGGCCAGCGTCTTCTCCTTCATTGATTGATTGAACAGCGTCCACATATCCATATACGCTATAGCCTGGCTGGACATTATCTGGACATTTATGGACACGATGGCTTCTAAATGTTGTATACATTTAGGTCAGTGGTGTCCGGACGGGGACGACCCACGGGTCCTTGAGGGAGTTCCAGGGCGTCCCCTTAACTTAACCCATGCTGACCTGAGATCAGATTCATACGAGGTTTCCACTGGACACACACTGGTCTGATTAACCCATTCTGACCTGAGATCAGATTCTAGAAATGTCAGTCGCTCTTCGATTTTTCTAAAATAGCAGACCTACAAGCTCATAGCGCGCCACTCGGTGGCGCGATATGAGTTTGTAGATCTGCTATTTTTCAATAGCTAAAGCATAACATGATGCCGACACCAAAATGGGTTCCCGTTCAGAATGGATTAACTCATAGAGTACAAATGGAACCAAACGGGTCCTATCCTAACTCATCCGTTTGGTTGTTAAATTAGATTTTACTATATAAATTGGGGTCCCAGAGTTAGAAATGTCATTAAAATGACATTTCCTTGAAATTAAAATGGTTGAGAACCACTTCTAGAGACGTACAAATCTTCTGTTATGGTAGTCCCTGGCATATCTATAACTTCTGTTATGGTGGTCCCTGGCATATCTTTATCTGTTATGGTGGTCCCTGGCATATCTTTATCTGTTATGGTGGTCCCTGGCATATCTTTATCTGTTATGATGGTCCCTGGCATATCTTTATCTGTTATGGTGGTCCCTGGCATATCTTTATCTGTTATGGTGGTCCCTGGCATATCTTTATCTGTTATGGTGGTCCCTGGCATATCTTTATCTGTTATGGTGGTCCCTGGCATATCTTTATCTGTTATGATGGTCCCTGGCATATCTTTATCTGTTATGGTGGTCCCTGGCATATCTTTATCTGTTATGGTGGTCCCTGGCATATCTTTATCTTCTGTTATGGTGGTCCCTGGCATATCTTTATCTTCTGTTATGGTGGTCCCTGGCATATCTTTATCTGTTATGGTGGTCCCTGGCATATCTTTATCTGTTATGGTGGTCCCTGGCATATCTTTATCTTCTGTTATGGTGGTCCCTGGCATATCTTTATCTTCTGTTATGGTGGTCCCTGGCATATCTTTATCTGTTATGGTGGTCCCTGGCATATCTTTATCTGTTATGGTGGTCCCTGGCATATCTTTATCTGTTATGGTGGTCCCTGGCATATCTTTAACTTCTGTTATGGAGGTCCCTGGCATATCTTTATCTGTTATGGTGGTCCCTGGCATATCTTTATCTGTTATGGTGGTCCCTGGCATATCTTTATCTTCTGTTATGGTGGTCCCTGGCATATCTTTATCTTCTGTTATGGTGGTCCCTGGCATATCTTTATCTTCTGTTATGGTGGTCCCTGGCATATCTTTATCTGTTATGGTTGTCCCTGGCATATCTTTATCTGTTATGGTGGTCCCTGGCATATCTTTATCTGTTATGGTGGTCCCTGGCATATCTTTATCTGTTATGGTGGTCCCTGGCATATCTTTATCTGTTATGGTGGTCCCTGGTATATCTTTATCTGTTATGGTGGTCCCTGGCATATCTTTATCTTCTGTTATGGTGGTCCCTGGCATATCTTTATCTTCTGTTATGGTGGTCCCTGGCATAATTATCTTTATCTGTTATGGTGGTCCCTGGCATATCTTTATCTGTTATGGTGGTCCCTGGCATATCTTTATCTGTTATGGTGGTCCCTGGCATATCTTTATCTGTTATGGTTGTCCCTGGCATATCTTTATCTGTTATGGTTGTCCCTGGCATATCTTTATCTTCTGTTATGGTGGTCCCTGGCATATCTTTATCTGTTATGGTGGTCCCTGGCATATCTTTATCTGTTATGGTGGTCCCTGGCATATCTTTATCTGTTATGGTGGTCCCTGGCATATCTTTATCTTCTGTTATGGTGGTCCCTGGCATATCTTTATCTGTTATGGTTGTCCCTGGCATATCTTTATCTTCTGTTATGGTGGTCCCTGGCATATCTTTATCTTCTGTTATGGTGGTCCCTGGCATATCTTTATCTGTTATGGTGGTCCCTGGCATATCTTTATCTGTTATGGTGGTCCCTGGTATATCTTTATCTGTTATGGTGGTCCCTGGCATATCTTTATCTGTTATGGTGGTCCCTGGCATATCTTTATCTTCTGTTATGGTGGTCCCTGGCATATCTTTATCTGTTATGGTGGTCCCTGGCATATCTTTATCTTCTGTTATGGTGGTCCCTGGCATATCTTTATCTTCTGTTATGGTGGTCCCTGGCATATCTTTATCTGTTATGGTGGTCCCTGGCATATCTTTATCTTCTGTTATGGTGGTCCCTGGCATATCTTTATCTGTTATGGTTGTCCCTGGCATATCTTTATCTGTTATGGTGGTCCCTGGCATATCTTTATCTGTTATGGTGGTCCCTGGCATATCTTTATCTTCTGTTATGGTGGTCCCTGGTATATCTTTATCTGTTATGGTTGTCCCTGGCATATCTTTATCTGTTATGGTGGTCCCTGGCATATCTTTATCTGTTATGGTGGTCCCTGGCATATCATTATCTGTTATGGTGGTCCCTGGCATATCTTTATCTTCTGTTATGGTGGTCCCTGGCATATCTTTATCTTCTGTTATGGTGGTCCCTGGCATATCTTTATCTGTTATGGTGGTCCCTGGCATATCATTATCTGTTATGGTGGTCCCTGGCATATCTTTATCTTCTGTTATGGTGGTCCCTGGCATATCTTTATCTGTTATGGTGGACCCTGGCATATCTTTATCTGTTATGGTGGTCCCTGGCATATCTTTATCTGTTATGGTGGACCCTGGCATATCATTATCTGTTATGGTGGTCCCTGGCATATCTTTATCTTCTGTTATGGTGGTCCCTGGCATATCTTTATCTGTTATGGTGGTCCCTGGCATATCTTTATCTGTTATGGTGGACCCTGGCATATCTTTATCTGTTATGGTGGTCCCTGGCATATCTTTATCTGTTATGGTGGTCCCTGGCATATCTTTATCTGTTATGGTGGTCCCTGGCATATCTTTATCTGTTATGGTGGTCCCTGGCATATCTTTATCTGTTATGGTGGACCCTGGCATATCTTTTCAAATGGGGGTTAATAAGTGTCAATTTGAGGGAGCTTGACATGAAAACATTTAAAAACCACTGGTATACAGTAGGTTGCATCCCTGCCAGTGTTGCCAGATTCTTTGCATGATAAATATACAGTAAGCAACCGGGGTCTATGAAAAAAAGGCCAACAGAATTGACTATAGGCCACACACAACCACTTTAAATCTATCGCGTCTTGAAAACATACATTAACCACTTCAGCCATTACATATTTGCAAGCTCACAACGCCTGTGTGCGTGCGTGCATGTGTGGCTGCCTGCGTGTGTGTGTGTGTGTGTGTGTGTGTGCGAAAAGCAATTAGTGACCTGTCAACCAACAATAACGTGGCTCACTCACAGGGGAAAAGATCCGCCATCAGGAGGATTAAAGTGTGTTATGCAAGTGTACCCGGGTGCGCTGTTGAATCTCGGGCAATGTGAATCATGGCCATCGGGGACCAGGCAACCGTATTCGAAAACGGTTCCAATGAAACGGAATCAGTCCGTCTCAGTGTGAATTGCCTATAAGATGCTGTAGCAGACACAGCTGACAAACGGATCAAATGGAACCTCATTTGAAAAATAAATACAGCTCTTTCCATATACAGACATATGACAATGTAAATATATATAGCAGATGCATAAATAAAATAATCAACCCACCACAACAGTGCCAATGAACCCAAATACACAACATAAAGATTTAAAAGACATGCAGATGAAATACCATGGGCCTCATCCTAGGGAAAATATGGAGTAGGTCAGGTAAAACAGTCAAAATTAGGGCAACCACATTACTAATAATGGCTTAATAAATATAGGGCAGTGTGGTAATAACACATTTATGACCTTTGAGATTATAAGAATGGGCTGAGGTCTAAACTCTCATTTTAGGTTCCATTGTGTTCAGGGTGAACATCCATTGTGCCTCTTTTCTGTAAAAGCAGTTTTGCCATGTCATGCCATGTCACCGCCTCTAGGTGGCAGGTGGACCTTCTCTATACATTTGAGGGTGGCTGCTGAACCATTCCCCCCCTTTATAATTCCCTTTTCGGATTGCAGCTTTATGTTCGGCTATTCTTATTTTCAGATTGCGTTTAGTTTAACATAATAGAGGGTATTGCGCGTGACATCATCATCATACCCGAAAGTTACGCGGGAACACCTACTGAGTGGCAAAAAAACTACTTCCTGGCCTTGACAGCCCATACATCCACACAGAAAGGTCCTATCTGATTGACAGCCCATACATCCACACAGAAAAGTCCTGTCTGATTGCATTAAATGACTTTAAACTAAATTAAATTGACTCTGTCACTCATTTTGCCACTCGATCAGCCATTCACTTTATGCATGCGCATACCCTCTATAGACAACATGAGTTGTGTTACAATTAATGAAGCCAATTATGTTGTGTTCCAGACCAGTCTGTGGATGATAGAAAGACCTTGGTGGTACTAGTGTGTGAACAATGGGTACATCTACCAGTCTGTGGATGATATAAAGACCTTGGTGGTACTAGTGTTTGAACAATGGGTACACATACCAGTCTGTAGATGATAGAAGACCTTGGTGGTACCAGTGTTTGAACAATGGGTACATCTACCAGTCTGTAGATGATAGAAGACCTTGGTGGTACTAGTGTTTGAACAATGGGTACACATACCAGTCTGTGGATGATATAAAGACCTTGATGGTACTAGTGTGTGAACAATGGGTACATCTACCAGTCTGTGGATGATATAAAGACCTTGATGGTACTAGTGTGTGAACAATGGGTACATCTACCAGTCTGTGGATGATAGAAGACCTTGGTGGTACCAGTGTCTGAACAATGGGTACATCTACCAGTCTGTAGATGATAGAAAGACCTTGGTGGTACTAGTGTGTGAACAATGGGTACATCTACCAGTCTGTGGATGATAGAAAGACCTTGGTGGTACTAGTGTGTGAACAATGGGTACATCTACCAGTCTGTGGATGATAGAAGACCTTGGTGGTACCAGTGTCTGAACAATGGGTACATCTACCAGTCTGTATATGATAGAAGACCTTGGTGGTACCAGTGTGTGAACAATGGGTACATCTACCAGTCTGTAGATGATAGAAAGACCTTGGTGGTACTAGTGTGTGAACAATGGGTACATCTACCAGTCTGTGGATGATAGAAGACCTTGGTGGTACCAGTGTCTGAACAATGGGTACATCTACCAGTCTGTAGATGATAGAAAGACCTTGGTGGTACTAGTGTGTGAACAATGGGTACATCTACCAGTCTGTGGATGATAGAAAGACCTTGGTGGTACTAGTGTGTGAACAATGGGTACATCTACCAGTCTGTGGATGATAGAAGACCTTGGTGGTACCAGTGTCTGAACAATGGGTACATCTACCAGTCTGTATATGATAGAAGACCTTGGTGGTACCAGTGTGTGAACAATGGGTACATCTACCAGTCTGTAGATGATAGAAGACCTTGGTGGTACTAGTGTGTGAACAATGGGTACATCTACCAGTCTGTAGATGATAGAAGACCTTGGTGGTACCAGTGTTTGAACAATGGGTACATCTACCAGTCTGTTGATGATAGAAGACCTTGGTGGTACCAGTGTTTGAACAATGGGTACATCTACCACAAGGGTGGTTGCCACACAATTCAGCAAATTTAACCAATTAGTCCCAGTGGCCTTGGGTGGTTTGTACATGGAAGTGACAACAACATCCTTTACGTTTTATTACCTCTCTTAAAACAAAACCTGGGTGATACTGTTGATATGTTTTTCAAGTTGGGATCGCATTTAAATGTGTTCCAATGTTTGGATTACATGTAATGATGATTAGGTGACAGACGTTACTCTTAGAAATGTACCGTGTGATCCGTTTGTTTGTATACGTTTTCCGTATCCTGACAACTGCTTGGCACAAAACAAAATTCCCGAAAGGACAAATAAAGTATCTATCTATCTATTAACTTCAAACGCAAAATATGAGACGTGAAGTTCTTTTACCCATTCATTTATTTAGTTGTCATATACATCAATTGAAATGCATTTCTACACTTGATACAGTAACGGGGTCATAAATATATAATAGAGTGATATCTTTGACAACATAACTAACACGCAAATTCATTCACATCTTCACTTCACACACACACACACACACACACACACACACACACACACACACACACACACACACACACACACACACACACACACACACACACACACACACACACACACACACACACACACACACACACACACACACAAAACCCCAACAACAAATTCAACAACATGGAAGAACAACAACAACAAAGTCACTATTGCGAGGTACAGCAGGAAGAGACATATTATGAACACCATCCTGGCTTCCTGATAAATTACAGCTAATTTAAACTCGCTCATACCAAGAAGAATAAATTAGGCTTTTTTTATTTTTCCAGACGCGGCGGAACTGCCTGTCCCTTTCTTTACCCTTGTGCCTGTTCCCATTTATTTCTTAAATTGATCTATACAGATTGTTTTTTTTTCTTTCATCAGGGGGAAGTACTGGAGTATGTGTATGCTAGTATTCTTACCGTATGTGCGAGGGGGCCCCCGGTAGTACAGTATGTTGTAGAGGGCCCCGGGGGTAGTACAGTATGTAAACTTGATTGGGAGGGGGGGGGGGTTGGCCCATTTATTTTCCGACGACGACAATACCGATGAAAGTTATACTTAAAGGGACACTTCACCCTTTTTGCAAAATAATATATGTTAATGACGTTTAGAAGCTTTAGAACACTTTAGAACACTTTCCATACATCTTTATGTATGTAATATGTGGTTTTAGATATTTTAGATTGTAGCAGTGAGCACAGTGTCTCTGATGTCATGGACACTGGTCTCACTACCTTCCTGGACTACAATTCCCATAATTCTTTGGTGCACTGCTCCTCCTTGTGGATAGGGGGAGAGCTGTCTTACTGAGACAAAATGTAGTCCAGGAAGGAAGTGAGCCCAGTGTCCATGACATCAGAGACACTGCTAAAATCTAAAATATCTAAAACCACATATTACATACATAAAGACCCCCAGGAAAGTGTTCTAAAGCTTCTAAACGTCATTAACATATATTGTTTTGCAAAAAGGTTGAAGTGTCCCTTTTAAAGTTGCGTGCCAAAAAAAAAATGGCACATGTACAAGCTCACCACGGAGTCACCACCGTTGCCGACACGCCATTTTCACAGTGCGGCGCGGTGGCATGATGAAACTACACGTAAACTGTCTGGTAACGGAACTCGTCGCAGCGTCTCGTATCGTAGACGAGTGCCGATGAGCGATGAAATGGACTGGATAAATAACAGCGTTGCTATATTATTATTATTATAGTCACAGGTCACATAATAATAATAAGACTTTCCAGCACCAATGCTGACAACAAGGAACGCAGGTGTGTGTACAGTTAGTTAATAATGTGAACGAACGACTGGACTGACTGAACAATATGTCGGAATGTTGAGAGTTTTGGAAGTAAGCACTCGAGGAATGAAGGGAGGAAAAAAAAGACATCCAATGGCCTTTTGGTAAGACTTTTTGAAAGCAGTTTGGGGGCCACTGGGGTTTGTTAGTTAGTTTTTTTGCACCACACCACACCACACTGCACAGCACTGGGAGGAAGAGGGACATGATGATGATGATGATGGTTCATTCTTCCAGGGTTCTGAAGCCGTTCTGCATGTCCTCCAACAGCTGGGCGTAGTCTGCTTTGATCTTGACCTCGCCGTCCTTCACCGGGTCCTGAATCAGACGAATAATAAAACACGTTAGTTAAAAGACACAAGTACATTTAAGCAATATTACACAAGAGGGTGTTGTTTAACACAATCAGTGCCGGAAGTGCATCAAAATAGAAGCTCCGGGGTGCCAGAGTTGTCTGATCGCTTTTACTCCGAAAGCCATGAACCGGAAACACTTTCCTAAAAAAGTTGACTTTACAAAGAGACCTCACATCCCGATCATCTTAATTAATTTTTTTACGCTCCAAAAAACGTTCCTATTTTGTGGGAGAGACGGATGAGGAGCAGAAATGAAGCGCCAGCATATCGATCCATTCATCACCACGGAGAGCGCCTTGGATTAGGAGATACGAGACATTCTTTCCGCCGCGCTAACATGGGAGTCAATGACAAGCTAATAATTGCACTGAGCGTTAGCATACGGAAAGCGAAAAACGAAATGCCAAAAAAAAAAAAAAAAAAAATCTGAATATTCTTATCTCTCCCCGCGTCGCTGGGACGTCGCTAGGACGTCCACAGACGTCGTAGGCACTAATATTTCGGGATCCTTATGACGGCCTCAGTATGAACTGAAACGGTTAACGTGATTATTGCCACGACAGTGATGCGGTAGGGGGAACGAGACGAAGTCGAGTTCCGCAAGCATCACTGAAGTATTTATATAAAGACGGTTACGCCGCGGACAAAGCCAACTCGGATCGTGAAGAAAAACAACCAAAAAAAGTGTAGTAACCTGCCGTTTTTTTCTACTTTCTAATTATTTGTTTGGCCCAAAACATGTGTGTTTATTGTCATGATTTGTCACGACAAGAGTTGGCTTTGTCCGCGGCGTAAACGTCTTTAAATAAATACTTTCTGAAAAGTCTATGCGGAAAATGAACGGCGATTTCTTTTCCGGGTCTCTCGAGGGGGCGGGACTGCGACGCTCTATGTATTTTCTCTATTTTCGAAATTTGTGACTAGAAGAATTTGAAAATGTATGGACATTTTGACGATGACATCGCAAACATAATTGCGATTTAGGCACTGAACCCATTTTGGGCGGGAACCCGTTTTGGTGTTAGCATTACGTTGTGCTTTAGCTATTGAAAAATAGCAGATCTACAAGCTCATAGCGCGCCACCGAGTGGCGCGCTACAAGCTTGTAGGTCTGCTATTTTTGAAAAATCGAAGACACTTTTAGAATCTGATCTCAGGTCAGAATGGGTTAATAATGAAACTGTCAGGATGTAGAAGACATTTTTAGAATCTGATCTCAGGTCAGAATGGGTTAAGTGATCATTGTATACCGGGGGCTCAACCATCCATACCGCACCTTGAACTTCATGGCGCTGATCTTGTAGAGGATCTCTCCCATGTGCTCTCTGATCATGGACCAGGTGATCTTCTGGTCGCTCTGCGCCGTGCTCTCCACGGCGTGGCGTGCCAGGTCATAGAACGCGATCATGTTGGACAGGATGCCCACCGTCTTGTAGAACGGACAGAACCTGTGGTGTGGTGGCCGGGGGAAAGAATTAAGACCCGCTATGAAATAAAAATATAGTCTCACGTACGTATAGCCAGACAATTATTCCACAATGTCCGAGGTACAGTAGGCCTATGCATTATATTTCTTTAGAAACAAGGCCAACTAATTATAATAAGCAGACATAAGCAGGCAACACTGCTGGTTGACTAATGGAGGAATGAAGGGAAAACAGCGCCCCCTAAAGTCACAGATCACTGCTGAAATATTAGAAGGGCAAATTCTGTACTTTCCGTTTCCAGTTCAACAAGTTTAAAATGGTCTTATATATATATATATCTTATATATAATATCTTCTTCATTCCCCCCCCCCCCAATTTCAATGAGCAATACATCATATGAAAGGTTACAGTGTGCAGTTTCATAATATGTAAAGAACTGAAAAATGACCATGGCCCCCTTGTATATTAAACCACTGTCCCCGGTCACATATACAGTAGTCTGGAACTATAGCCCCCATGAGCTGAATATGAGGAAGCTGCTATTTCCGTTCACGAAAATATATTAAAAAAATAATCTTATTACATTTTCTTTTAGCATTTTCTTTTCTGCTAAGCAACAAGCTATATATATATATATGCTTAGATGTTTTCTATTTATATTGGGATAAATTTGCGCGACTGTGAAGACGAAACGGAAGTGGAGGAGGAGGCTCCACTTCCGGCTTTATCGCTTACGCGCGGCAGCTCTTCCGTTGCTCCAGACTGTATGATGAAGCATTTATATTTTACTCATGACAGCTCTTCCGTTGCTCCAGACTGTATGACGGAAGCATTTATATTTTACTCATGACAGCTATTCCGTTGCTCCAGACTGTATGACGGAAGCATTTATATTTTACTCATGACAGCTATTCCGTTGCTCCAGACTGTATGACGGAAGCATTTATATTTTACTCATGACAGCTATTCCGTTGCTCCAGACTGTATGATGAAGCATTTATATTTTACTCATGACAGCTATTCCGTTGCTCCAGACTGTATGATGAAGCATTTATATTTTACTCATGACAGCTCTTCCGTTGCTCCAGACTGTATGACGGAAGCATTTATATTTTACTCATGGCAGCTCTTCCGTTGCTCCAGACTGTATGATGGAAGCATTTATATTTTACTCATGACAGCTCTTCTGTTGCTCCAGACTGTATGACGGAAGCATTTATAGTTTACTCATGACAGCTCTTCCGTTGCTCCAGACTGTATGACGGAAGCATTTATATTTTACTCATGACAGCTCTTCCGTTGCTCCAGACTGTATGATGGAAGCATTTATATTTTACTAATGACAGCTCTTCCGTTGCTCCAGACTGTATGATGGAAGCATTTATATTTTACTAATGACAGCTCTTCCGTTGCTCCAGACCGTATGATGAAGCGTTTGGAAATTGAGAGAGTCAACAGTCTGGTAACGCGAGACTATGACATATATACAATTTTATGGAAGACACTTCTAAAACATACAGCATTGGTAGTTTGACCACTTCAAATGCTCCAATCCTAACCCATTTTAGGCGGGAACCCCTCTTGGCGTCAGCATTATACGTTATGCTTTAGCTATTTAAAAATAGCAGATCTACAAGCTCATGTCAGGTGTAAAGGAGCAACTTGGACACTCAGGCATGAAGGAAGCATGAGTTCAAGTCCGTTGCTCTCCCCTTGTCCCCCATATATGGGGACTAGGTTGGCGGAGGGGTGAAAAATGGGTTACAAAATCGTGGGATAAAAAATATATAAAAACCACTGACATAGAAACAGCTTTTTCAGAAAACTGTCATTTTCAAACAGACATTTTTAGTAATCTGATCTCAGGTCAGAATGGGTTAAAATAACAACAGAAAAATAGCCGATCCACAGCTGCAGATCAGCTATTTCAGTTGCGCAAATGTCACATTCTGCTTCCCACAGAAGACACATGGCTGCTGGCTTCTATGGAATCCCAAAAGAGTGAAATCAGCCATGGAGACCGAGAAGTTGAGAACTTCAAATCCACGAGAAAGAAGTCAAATACTATAGTGTCATCACCACTGTCAACTGTCAAGCCCGGTAGTCATCTGGACAAGGAATAATAAAATTAAATAAAGGTACACTACACATCAGTATTTAGGTTTTTTTTACCTGTCGTAGGGGGTGTAACCGTTCTGCTGCAGAAAGTCGTCCTTCAGCAGCTTGGCGACCTCTAGTGTGATCTTGTCCGACTCAGCCAGAGATGCCTGTTATTATACGACCACAACAGGATGAGGAGACATTAGTGGATGTTTCACAGCTAGAGTCTAAAATAATGGTTAACGTGGTTAAAAGCTAAAAGGTGACACAGATGCGCTCCAGGTCTAAATGGGTTAAACGTTGGGTCATTCCGTGGTCTCCTCACCTTGCCGACCAGCTGGACGATCTCGGCCAGGTCCTCCTCCTCCTGCAGGATCTCCTTGGCCTTGGTGCGCAGCGGCACGAACTCCGGGAAGTGCTTGTCATAGTACTCGTCCAGAGCGCGCGTGTACTTGCTGTAGCTGATCAGCCAGTTGACCGAGGGGAAGTGCTTCCTCTGGGCCAGCTTCTTGTCCAGACCCCAGAACACCTGGAAGAGAAGAGAGAAACACACATCAGCCAGTTGACCGAGGGGAAGAAGCCAGTTGACCGAGGGGAAGAAGCCAGTTGACCGAGGGGAAGAAGCCAGTTGACCGAGGGGAAGAAGCCAGTTGACCGAGGGGAAGAAGCCAGTTGACCGAGGGGAAGAGGCCAGTTGACCGAGGGGAAGAAGCCAGTTGACCGAGGGGAAGAAGCCAGTTGACCGAGGGGAAGAGGCCAGTTGACCGAGGGGAAGAAGCCAGTTGACCGAGGGGAAGAAGCCAGTTGACCGAGGGGAAGAAGCCAGTTGACCGAGGGGAAGAAGCCAGTTGACCGAGGGGAAGAAGCCAGTTGACCGAGGGGAAGAGGCCAGTTGACCGAGGGGAAGAGAGAAACGCACAAACCAGAATGCTAGTGTGAAGCATAGGCCACTACCAATCTCTAATTTGATGTTTTTCGACCTAGAGATTGGCCCACTTGGTTATATTAATTAACAAATAGTTTAAAAAAAATGAAAAAGGATATATAATTTCGTCAACAAACTATGACGAAAAATGTTCGTCGACTACCTTTTTCTCCCTGACGAAAACTAAATGAAAACTAAGCTATGATGACTAAAACTTATATATATACTGACAATTTCATCAACAAATAAAAAAACTACCGGTAGACATCAGGAAGGGACTAGTGGACAAGAGATCCAGTATAAGTCATTTTACACATGGTTGCATGCTGAAAATAGCAGATCTACAAGCTCGCGAGCTTGTAGATCGGCTATTTTCAGCAAGTGCAAAAACAGTCATTACGACAGCATCAAGGCCCGCCAAAATACATTTTACTCGACTAATTCAACTGTAGATTTAGTCGACTAAAACTAAACCAACACTTAAACATTCCAGGTGACTAAAATGAAAACTAAATTGAAAACTATTGAAGAGACTAGGACTAAAACCCGCTGCCAAAAACAACAGTGAAAGGCGAGCATACCTGCACAATACCCAGCGTGGCTGAAGTCACAGGGTCTGAGAAGTCTCCACCAGGGGGCGATACACTGAGGAGAGTTTACATGGTTATTAAATTGGAGCACTACTAGTTGGATACGCTAATATGGTTTCTCATCTAAAAGACCATCCCTGCATCCAGGGACTCATTACATTGAAAACCTAATTACATCACTGCTCACTTATAAAATAAAAATAAAGTATTAAAAAAGAAAGAAGGAAGGAAAGGCTTCATGTACTGTACAACATGGTTTCAACTCACGCTCCTACGATGCTGATGACGCTGCCCTCTACATTCTACAACACGGTTTCAACTCACGCTCCTACGATGCTGACGCTGCCCTCTACATTCTACAACATGGTTTCAACTCACGCTCCTACGATGCTGACACTGCCCTCTACATTCTACAACATGGTTTCAACTCACGCTCCTACGATGCTGACACTGCCCTCTACATTCTACAACATGGTTTCAACTCACGCTCCTACGATGCTGACGCTGCCCTCTACATTCTACAACATGGTTTCAACTCACGCTCCTACGATGCTGATGACGCTGCCCTCTACATTCTACAACATGGTTTCAACTCACGCTCCTACGATGCTGATGACGCTGCCCTCTACATTCTACAACATGGTTTCAACTCACGCTCCTACGATGCTGATGACGCTGCCCTCTACATTCTACAACATGGTTTCAACTCACGCTCCTACGATGCTGACGCTGCCCTCTACATTCTACAACATGGTTTCAACTCACGCTCCTACAATGCTGATGACGCTGCCCTCTACATTCTACAACATGGTTTCAACTCACGCTCCTACGATGCTGACGCTGCGCTCTACATTCTACAACATGGTTTCAACTCACGCTCCTACGATGCTGACGCTGCCCTCTACATTCTACAACATGGTTTCAACTCACGCTCCTACAATGCTGATGACGCTGCCCTCTACATTCTACAACATGGTTTCAACTCACGCTCCTACGATGCTGACGCTGCGCTCTACATTCTACAACATGGTTTCAACTCACGCTCCTACGATGCTGATGACGATGCCCTCTACATTCTACAACATGGTTTCAACTCACGCTCCTACGATGCTGACGCTGCCCTCTACATTCTACAACATGGTTTCAACTCACGCTCCTACGATGCTGATGACGCTGCCCTCTACATTCTACAACATGGTTTCAACTCGCGCTCCTACGATGCTGATGACGCTGCCCTCTACATTCTACAACACGGTTTCAACTCACGCTCCTACGATGCTGATGACGCTGCCCTCTACATTCTACAACATGGTTTCAACTCACGCTCCTACGATGCTGATGACGCTGCCCTCTACATTCTACAACATGGTTTCAACTCACGCTCCTACGATGCTGATGACGCTGCCCTCTACATTCTACAACATGGTTTCAACTCACGCTCCTACGATGCTGACGCTGCCCTCTACATTCTACAACATGGTTTCAACTCACGCTCCTACGATGCTGATGACGCTGCCCTCTACATTCTACAACATGGTTTCAACTCGCGCTCCTACGATGCTGATGACGCTGCCCTCTACATTCTACAACACGGTTTCAACTCACGCTCCTACGATGCTGATGACGCTGCCCTCTACATTCTACAACATGGTTTCAACTCACGCTCCTACGATGCTGATGACGCTGCCCTCTACATTCTACAACATGGTTTCAACTCACGCTCCTACGATGCTGATGACGCTGCCCTCTACATTCTACAACATGGTTTCAACTCACGCTCCTACGATGCTGACGCTGCCCTCTACATTCTACAACATGGTTTCAACTCACGCTCCTACGATGCTGACGCTGCCCTCTCGCTCTGGGTTTCCGAGGCACTTGACGCGGCCGGCGCGCTCGTAGAAGGACGCCAGCCTGGCACCGAGGTACGCGGGATAGCCGCTGTCTGCAGGACCACAGGACCACATAACCACCGTTAAACCCATTCTGACCTGAGATCAGATTCTAAAAATGTCTATTACATCCTGACAGTTTCATTATTAAATACCGTATAGCGCTGGGACAGGCCTTATAGCTGCCCATTCACGGGTTAACCCCTTTTGGTGTTTCAAGCATTATGTTATGCTTTAGCTATTGAAAAATAGCAGATCTACAAGCGTGGCACTCGGTGCCACGCTCGTAGGTCTACGCTTGTAGGTCTGCTATTTTTGAAAAATCCTGAAAATGTGGCACAAATCTTTTATATATATATATATATATATTAGTGCTGTCAGGCGATTACAATTTTAATCGCGATTAATCGCATGATTTGTGTAGTTAATCGCGCGATTAATCGCAATTAATCGCAAAACCTTTTTTGCTCTAAATTCAATGATGAACTGAAAGAAAACG
This sequence comes from Protomyctophum parallelum, assembly GCF_964188405.1. Lineage (NCBI taxonomy): Eukaryota > Metazoa > Chordata > Actinopteri > Myctophiformes > Myctophidae > Protomyctophum > Protomyctophum parallelum. The sequence goes on from NC_139697.1 coordinate 98,341,999, forward strand.
CTGTATTGTAGAGATGCTCCGATCAGGTTTGACAACATTGAATGTTACTTTTTTTATTTACCTTTTTTCCACGTATGAAAAGACAAGTGCAATGTGCATTATTTTATGGCTTGCCCATTTTCTCTCTTTTGAATAATTCTGTGCAATTAGCACATTCAACACAAACAACTGTTTCCATAAAACAAACTAACATAGGCTACTTCTCTATAAGCAGAATCATGAATAGGCCTATTTAATTTATACAAAAAGAGAAGAGAGAGAGCAATGTGTTTGTGGCTCAAACTTTGTCTAATATTGTTTTAGAGCAGTGGTACTCCAACATTTTCATGCCAAGAGCAAAGGACCCCCAATATTTTTTCAATCTACAAAGATAATCCCAAAATCGCTTATAAATTAAATTAAATTACTTACTAATCGCTTATTTGGCAACACTGGCCAGAAACGACCAGTGTTGCTTCTTTTTGTCTTATTTTGTATAGACCTAGGTGGCTTGTTTCTGCCATAGAGTTATACTGGCAACACCTCTGGGCTGGCTTCTAGTTAGCTGGTGGTAGCAGCAAGACCACTCGTCTCTCTGTGTGTACTGTCTGTCAGTCCCTGCTCCGTGACTGGGAGTTGGGACTGTGGACAGTCTGGAATAGAACTTTCTGTTACAATTAAATCCATAAAAAAGTACCACACAATTGAAAAGTATCGAGACTGTGATCGCAAGTTAGAAACGTGTGTGGCTATAACGAGGCACAGCTGTTTACAATGCGATGCTACATTAACAGCGGGGGTTTTGCTTTGGGTCTGGATGGATGAATTCAATTGCACAGGTTTCTCAAGCTTTTTTGGACTGGAACGTACACGAGCAAAACCTTTGTGAAATGTAAATGGAAGGCTGTTACTCCACTTTAAACATCCTAACAAGGGGTCTGGGAAGGGAGTGCATTGCAGGAACCAGTATTCCTCAACATCCCGCCTGCCAATCGCTGTGCTTTTTTTTGTTGCGTTAATGCGATAAAAAAATTAGTGCCGTTAATAAGGTGTTGCGTTAATGCATTAATAACGCGTTAACTTTGACAGCATTAATATATATATATATATATATATACTTTCAGAGCGAACGTTTTCAACTCAAATCTTTGCTTCTGGGAGGGGGGGTCCCTGGAACAACATACAGCTCCATCTCACTGAATTAGAATATTTTGTAAAAGTAAACTTTCTTCTGTAATATAATTAAAAAAGTGAAACTTTCATATCATATCATCACCAACATAGAAACATAGAAGGTTTTTCAGAAAACTGTCAAGACATTTTGTAGAATGGTCCTCAGGTCTAAATGGGTTAAATCAGTAACGGCGACATTCCCCCGGAGCGACGTGACGGACACTCACCGGCCGGCATCTCGGCCAGTCGTCCTGAGATCTCCCTGAGGGCTTCAGCCCAGCGCGAGGTGGAGTCGGCCATCATGCTGACGTGGTAGCCCATGTCCCTGAAGTACTCGGACAGTGTGATCCCTGAGTGAGGAGACAAGGCAGCAAAGTGTTCAAACCTTCTATAATATATTTTTTATCCCACGATTTTGTAACCCATTTTTTACCCCTGTGTCAATCATCTAATGTGATCCTGGGCTCTACACACCCTCCACCAACCTAGTCCCCATATATGGGGGACAAGGGGAGAGCAACGGACTTGAACTCATGCTTCCTTCATGCCTGAGTGTCCAAGTTGCTCCTTTACACCTGACAGGGGGGAGTTTCCCTGGTTGGACGTAGAGCGTGGAAGGAACACGTTATTCCAACCAGTTCCTTTCCCCTCAATCAGGCGCCCCGGCTGTTTTTTGTGAGGGTATCTACCCTAGGGGACACGGGGAGAACATGCAAACTCCACACAGAAAGGCCCTTTCGCCAACCCCGCCTTCGGGTATGGGCACTGATGACGCGGAGGAGGAAACACGCCGCCAGCACCCACAGCGTCCCGAGCGGGAATCGAACCCAGGACCTTCTAGCTGTGAGGCGACAGCACTACCAACTGTGCCACCGTGCCCCCTACAGTGTTCAAACCTTGACTAGACACAGTGTTGTAGTGGTGTCTCTCCCTTCTTATCAGTCATTATTACACTTGCCCAGGCCGTAGTCTGGAGAAAGAGACAATTTGAAGGGATGCACCGAAAGGGAAATTCTTGGCCGAAACCGAATACCGCATATACGTAGGAAACAGTTGGCCGAAAACCGAATATCCGAATATGATTAATATTATATAACTTTTTTTCCTACCATTTCTGTCATGGCCGTACCTTAAAGCTACCTGATTTATGGCAAATTTTTAGCCATTTTCTGCTGAATATTTTCTGCGGGCGAATATTCTCATAGGCCTACTTGTTTACCTGTGTAAATGGAGGCCTCTCATAGGCCTACTTGTTTACCTGTGTAAACAGAGGCCTCTCATAGGCCTACTTGTTTACCTGTGTAAACAGAGGCCTCTCATAGGCCTAGTTGTTACCCGTGTAAAAATGCAGGCTTCTTATAGGTCTAGTTGTTAGAACTTGTTTACCTGTGTAAATGAAGGTTCTCATAGGCCTACTTGTTTACCTGTGTAAATGGAGGCCTCTCGTGCAGCCACAGGCATGTTGGAGGTGTTGGCAACCAGCGCTGTTCTCTTCATGATGCTCTCCGTCTTACCGTCCACCTCCATAGTGAGCTGTCGGAGGATGTTTATTTATTTTTATTTTAGAATTACCATTTCTAATAAGCAGCAAGATATATACACAGTATGCCTAGATGATTTATATTAGGACAAATGTCCACACTGTAAAAAAAACTAAAAGGAAGCATTTGAAAAACGCGCCCATATTTACTAACTAATTTTACAACAGGACCACACTAACGGAAAAAATAACTCGGACAAACATGACAACTTGCAGTGTGCATTGTGACACGCACTTCATCGAGAAATATGTCTGCTGTACCAAGACAGAATAAACAAACTCCTATCAAATCATATCATAAATTGTGCGTCTATATCATAGACTGTAAAAAATATGGACAAAGCGTTCCCCGGGTCTAACATGAACGTAAAATGAAGCCTGTAATAATATGCTAATTCCTGATGTAAGTCGCCATCTTTGGTACCAGCTGGCCATTGGCTGGCTCCGTTTTGTATACCAGCTGGTCATTGGCTGCCCAGACAACGAGGCGGGACTTCCCCCCTTCTTCTCCGTTGGTTTTTATTTTGACTCGAGTGGGAGGGGAATCCCGATCATAGACTGTAATGGTAGCCACGCCCCTCAGAACATACGCGATGGTTTTTTTTCTTTATGGTCATTTTTTTAATTAATGGGACCATAATTTTCCCAAAAGAATATTATGACATTAGAAATGAGACTTTAAACTAGTGACTGGAAGAAGAAAGTATTCATGACCATGTTTATTAAGGTAATACAGTCTAGGTGAAGTTGGGCCAAAATACATGGGCCTCTATGGAGCTATGGGGCTTTTTGGGTCCGGTCCAGCGCCACAACAGGCCATTATATGAACTACCGATTTCAAATGAGGCTTCACGAAATATCTGGCTGACTGCCCCCCTGGTCTATATCCATGGTTCGACGGACCTCGGGGAAGTCCCTCAGCACTTCGGACATCTCGTTTCCTCGCTCTCCACAGCCCACGTAGATGATGACGTCACTGTTGGAGTACTTGGACAGCGACTGGGAGATCACCGTCTTTCCACAGCCAAAGGCGCCTGGGATGGCCGTGGTGCCGCCCTGCACGCACCTACGGAACAACAGACACGTGACTAATGGTTCTGCACGCACCTACGGAACAACAGACACGTGACTAATGGTTCTGCACGCACCTACGGAACAACAGACACGTGACTAATGGTTCTGCACGCACCTACGGAACAACAGACACGTGACTTTAATGGTTCTGCACGCACCTACGTAATAACAGACACGTGACTTTAATGGTTCTGCACGCACCTACGTAATAACAGACACGTGACTTTAATGGTTCTGCACGCACCTATGGAATAACAGACACGTGACTTTAATGGTTCTGCACGCACCTACGTAATAACAGACACGTGACTTTAATGGTTCTGCACGCACCTATGGAATAACAGACACGTGACTAATGGTTCTGCACGCACCTATGGAATAACAGACACGTGACTAATGGTTCTGCACGCACCTATGGAACAACAGACACGTGACTAATGGTTCTGCACGCACCTACGGAATAACAGACACGTGACTAATGGTTCTGCACGCACCTACGGAATAACAGACACGTGACTAATGGTTCTGCACGCACCTACGGAACAACAGACACGTGACTAATGGTTCTGCACGCACCTACGGAATAACAGACACGTGACTAATGGTTCTGCACGCACCTACGGAATAACAGACACGTGACTAATGGTTCTGCACGCACCTACGGAACAACAGACACGTGACTAATGGTTCTGCACGCACCTACGGAACAACAGACACGTGACTAATGGTTCTGCACGCACCTACGGAACAACAGACACGTGACTAATGGTTCTGCACGCACCTACGGAACAACAGACACGTGACTAATGGTTCTGCACGCACCTACGGAACAACAGACACGTGACTAATGGTTCTGCACGCACCTACGGAACAACAGACACGTGACTAATGGTTCTGCACGCACCTACGGAACAACAGACACGTGACTAATGGTTCTGCACGCACCTACGGAATAACAGACACGTGACTAATGGTTCTGCACGCACCTACGGAACAACAGACACGTGACTAATGGTTCTGCACGCACCTACGGAATAACAGACACGTGACTAATGGTTCTGCACGCACCTACGGAACAACAGACACGTGACTAATGGTTCTGCACGCACCTACGGAATAACAGACACGTGACTAATGGTTCTGCACGCACCTACGGAACAACAGACACGTGACTTTAATCGTCCTGGTACAGGAGTGGTACCGCCCTGCACGCACCTACGGAGTAACAGACACGTGACTAATGGTTCTGCACGCACCTACGGAATAACAGACACGTGACTAATCGTTCTGCACGCACCTACGGAATAACAGACACGTGACTAATCGTTCTGCACGCACCTACGGAACAACAGACACGTGACTAATGGTTCTGCACGCACCTACGGAACAACAGACACGTGACTAATCGTTCTGCACGCACCTACGGAATAACAGACACGTGACTTTATTCGTCCTGGTATAACCGTGGTACCGCCCTGCACACAACTATGGAATAACAGACACGTGACTTTAATCGTCCTGGTATAACCGTGGTACCGCCCTGCACACAACTATGGAATAACAGACACGTGACTTTAATCGTCCTGGTATAACCGTGGTACCGCCCTGCACACAACTATGGAATAACAGACACGTGACTTTATTCGTCCTGGTATAACCGTGGTACCGCCCTGCACACAACTATGGAATAACAGACACGTGACTTTAATCGTCCTGGTACAGGAGTGGTACCGCCCTGCACACGCACCTACGGAATAACAGACACGTGACTAATGGTTCTGCACACACCTACGGAATAACAGACACGTGACTAATGGTTCTGCACACACCTACGGAACAACAGACACGTGACTAATCGTTCTGCACGCACCTACGGAATAACAGACACGTGACTTTATTCGTCCTGGTATAACCGTGGTACCGCCCTGCACACAACTACGGAATAACAGACACGTGACTTTAATCGTCCTGGTACAGGAGTGGTACCGCCCTGCACACGCACCTACGGAATAACAGACACGTGACTTTATTCGTCCTGGTATAACCGTGGTAAAAAAAGACTGACGAAAACTAAATCAAACTTTGCTGTCAAAATCAACACAGCTTTATCTTCCACGTGAGTGTGAGTAGAGAGTCCTACTCACGGGAACAGAGCATCCAGGACTCTCTGTCCGGTCAGCAGTGGGTGTGAGACCGTTAGTAGAGTTCTACTCACGGGAACAGAGCATCCAGGACTCTCTGTCCGGTCAGCAGTGGGTGTGAGACCGTTAGTAGAGTTCTACTCACGGGAACAGAGCATCCAGGACTCTCTGTCCGGTCAGCAGTGGGTGTGAGACCGTTAGTAGAGTTCTACTCACGGGAACAGAGCATCCAGGACTCTCTGTCCGGTCAGCAGTGGGTGTGAGACCGTTAGTAGAGTTCTACTCACGGGAACAGAGCATCCAGGACTCTCTGTCCGGTCAGCAGTGGGTGTGAGACCGTTAGTAGAGTTCTACTCACGGGAACAGAGCATCCAGGACTCTCTGTCCGGTCAGCAGGGGGTGGTTGGCGGGCAGCTTCTCGGTGACTGGACGGATCTGTCGTACGGGCCACACCTGGATCATGGTGAACTTCTCCTTGATGCCTTCAAACTCCAGCTCCAGGACCACATCCTGGTGCACACACACACACACACACACACACACGCACACACACACACGCACACGCACACGCACACGCACACACACACACACACACACACAAGCACACAAGCACACACACGTGTCAGAAATGTCACAGTCACATCTCAAAATTGGAACACTATGAAACAGTAAGCTAATACAATATGTAACAGTAAGCTTGACTCCTTCAAAACCGCTCTCAAAGGGCACCTACGGATGGCTGCAATTCGAAACTGGCCTCTGTAAAATCTGAATCCCCCCCCACCCCTTTTCCCCCTCACTGTACTGTATATGTTTCTTTTCCCTTTTTGCTTCCTTTATGATGAATTCCTGTTCTGTTCTTTAACTATATAGAAGTGTCTATTTGTATGTCTATAAATGTTTTGATGAATTGAACATGGTGGACCCTCTTGTAAACAAGTGTAATGCTTAATTGGGTCGTCCACTCACAGTTAACAGTCTTTGTATTGAGTTTGTGCTTGAAATGTACTGTAATTCTGCAAACTGTTAATAAATATTTCAATCAATCAATCAATGAATGGGCTCTCCCTCCTGCATTACCAACTATTGTGTATTTTCTGTATGCATCGGTGTACTGTACGTCTTATGTATCTTGTCTGTACGTGTACGGGTCCCCCTCTACAATGAGATGCTGCATCTCAAGAGGCTACTTACTGTATCCCTTCAACACAATCTGCAATCTGAATCCACCGTTCTCTCTCCTACTCACCGATACGTCGTAGTGCCCGGGCGGGGCCAGGTAGGTGACAGTGCCTCTGTTACGAGGAGGACACATCAGCTTGTGTTTGATCAGCGTGTTCTCCAACACGATGCCATAGATGTCACCCCCGGTGATGTGACTGCCCACCTGGAGAGAGAGCACAGAGAAAGCACAACACTTAGCATTACGTTATGCTTTAGCTATTGAAAAATAGCAGATCTACAAGCTCTTAGCGCGCCACCGAGTGGCGCGCTAAGAGCTTGTAGGTCTGCTATTTTTGAGAAATCAAAGAACGACTGACATAGAAACATCGCTTTTTCAGAAAACTGTCAAACAGACATTTTTAGAATCTGATCTCAGTTCAGAATGGGTTAAATATGCTTAATATATACTTTGTGCTTATCCAAACAGATCTCCAGGTCGTCCTCGGACGAGCCCTCCGTCGTGCCACATATCATGTCCATGTGGGGCGTTCCTCCTGACCGGTGCCCGTGTGTTGGTTCATATCATGTCCATGTGGGGCGTTCCTCGTGACCGGTGCCCGTGTGTTGGTTCATATCATGTCCATGTGGGGCGTTCCTCGTGACCGGTGCCCGTGTGTTGGTTCATATCATGTCCATGTGGGGCGTTCCTCCTGACCGGTGCCCGTGTGTTGGTTCATATCATGTCCATGTGGGGCGTTCCTCGTGACCGGTGCCCGTGTGTTGGTTCCAGCACTAATTTGCTGGCTGGCAGCATGATCCTATAGATAACCATTTCTATGCATTTGATGCATTATTACCCTGTTGTCCTTTGCTTACTGTAAATCGCTCTGGATTTATTGTAAATAAATGACTTCATTGTAAATTGAGGGAATCGGGAAACTGAATCATTTTTATGTATGACATGAAACTCTTATTTAGGCCAGACATCGAAATAAAAAATAAAAACCTTTTTTAGGTTTTCTGAAAAACCTATGTTTCTACAGTACGTATATCAGTGGTGCTCAGACTATTTCATGTCAAGGAGCCCAAACATTATATATAATTGGCCGCCGACCAATGAGTTAAAAACGTTCGCTCTGAAAGAATATACATTGAAAGATTTGCACCACATTTTCACGATAAAAAATAAATAAATAAAAATAAAAGCAGATCTACAAGCTCGTAAACTAAAAAGGGGTTCTGTCCAGAATGGGTTAACCCATTTTGGCCGGGATCCCCTTTTGGTGTTAGCATCATGTTATGCTTTAGCTATTGAAAAATAGCAGATCTACAAGCTCATAGAGCGCCACTCGGTGGTCTGCTATTTTTGAAAAATCTAAGAGCGACTGACATAGACATTTTTAGAATCTGATCTCAGGTCAGAATGGAAAACTGTCAGGATGTAGAAGACATTTTTAGAATCTGATCTCAGGTCAGAATGGAAAACTGTCAGGATGTAGAAGACATTTTTAGAATCTGATCTCAGGTCAGAATGGAAAACTGTCAGGATGTAGAAGACATTTTTAGAATCTGATCTCAGGTCAGAATGGGTTAAAAAGGACAACATTTCTCATCACGGCCGGTGCAGGTTGGTGTCTTACCCTGAGGCTCTGCCCTGGAGAGAACTCCCACTTGGTGTCTCTGTTCAGGTTGGTCTCTTACCCTGAGGCTCTGCCCTGGAGAGAACTCCCACTTGGTGTCTCTGTTCAGGTTGGTCTCTTACCCTGAGGCTCTGCCCTGGAGAGAACTCCCACTTGGTGTCTCTGTTCAGGTTGGTTTCTTACCCTGAGGCTCTGCCCTGGAGAGAACTCCCACTTGGTGTCTCTGTTCAGGTTGGTTTCTTACCCTGAGGCTCTGCCCTGGAGAGAACTCCCACTTGGTGTCTCTGTTCAGCGCGCCGAAGTTCACCCCCCGGGGGATGTAGATGCTCTGCGTCACGTCGTTGATGTCCTTCAGCGGCCGCTGGATGCCGTCAAAGATGGAGCCCATGCAGCCCGGTCCCAGCTCCACCGAGAGGGGCTTCCCTGTGCGCAGCACGGGGTCTCCCACCGACACGCCCGCTGCACGCAGCACACGTTTAGGAAAAGAAAACAAAAGACCCCAACACACAGCAGCAAAGGAGGAGAACAAAACCTCAAGTTGAAATGGGTATAAGCACAGTTCGAGTAGGGTTCAGTGTTGTTTTTGGCAGCAAATTTCTATTTTAGTTTAGTCATAGTCTTTGGACTGAAAAGTCACATTTTAGTCACCTGGAAATGTCTTAGTGTTAGTCTAGTTTTAGTCGACTAAATGTCATAAGATTTTAGTCGACTAAATCTACAGGTGATTTAGTCAACTAAATTTGGTGGGCCTTGATGCCGTCGTAATGAGTGTTTTTACATTTGCTGAAAATAGCCGATCTACAAGCTCGCGTTGCGAGCTTGTAGATCAGCTATTTTCAGCATGCAACCAAGAGTAAAATGACTTATAGTGGATCTCTTGTCCACTAGTCCCTTCCTAACATTTTAGTCTAGTTTTTATTTGTCGACGGAATTGTCAGTATATTTAGTCTTATATTTTTAGTCATCATAGCTTAGTTTTCATTTAGTTTCCATTCGTTTTTGTCAGTGGAAAAAGGTAGTCGACGAACAATTTTCCTCGTAGTTTTAGTCGACGAAAACAACACTGCAGTAGGGTTGTGTTTCTTGTACCGTAGCACAGGGGGTTCTCAGCGTTTTTTTGGCCAGGGGGACGCCCAGAAATGCTTTGGCCATTGGGGCCAGGCTTTAGGACAAATTTGCGCGACTGTAAATACGAGAGAGAGGTTCCGTTCCTCCAGAGCGTATGACAGAGGAACAGAAGCAACAGCATGGCTCATGAGACTATAGGTGGTCCCTAAACCCATCATCTACCTTTATTGATGAGTTGTGGGCTGTGTCCAACATCACTCATTACTCCTTACGCCCCTAACCACACCAACGGGTCGAGACGGTTTTATAGCGTTGTCCCTGCAGGGTTTATATGTCTTGTTGCACGTCGACCCTATAGTGATTCAACGCATGGAATTCAACGACCCAAACCCACGCCAACGGGTCGAGACGGCTTTAGCGTCAACTCCTTGCAACCGTTTGGACCCCAAAGGAGTTGCATGGGGAGCCTTTGGTGTGGTTAGGGCTTTACGGAGTCCAGGTTAATTGTGAACTCGTCAGCGAAAAGATACATGAATAACCAACAAGCATTTTAGACACTAAATGGGGTGTAGTTTCTAACCCTACTTTTCACAGTGCATTGCGGGATAAAATGTGTCCACTATAAAGGTATGATGGTCACTATACTGTACATTCGGACGGCACTACAAAATGGTGTAATCAATCACTATAGTGAGTGAGGAATGATTTCGGACGAATACAGCCTTGGTGACGCATGCAGGGGCCAGCTTGGGAGAACCTTGTTCATGGCCACAGCATGTAGCGGAAATATGAAATATCATATGAATGACATACAGTATGTGGGTTTTGCTATACAGTAATATGTTTATAAGTACGTTTAGGACAGCGGCAGGGCTGGCTCGTGTATATATATATATATATGCTGTAATATTTTATTTAGCTTATTTTTCTGAAAATGCATATTGTAAATTGTATTTTTGTTTTGGGCAACAAACTGTATATTTCGGTATTTGTATGGTAAATGCATGGTGAGATAGCGCCATCTACTGTGCTCTGTATTTGTGGGCTCTCTGTTTCATGGGCAGGTTGAATTAGGCTCACCTGCTCTAATCACCTCATTTCAATCACCTGTTGGGTCTTGGGAATGTTTGGGCAGAACAAACAGAGGTAAAGAGAGGAGCTCTCTCATGTCAGAGAGTCTCCACAAAAGATAAGAAAGAAAATAATATAAAAAAGAACAAGAACTTAACTGAACTCCTAAAAGTCTGTGCAGAAGGCGCATACGGTATGTTCCCAGTTGTTCTGTTTGTGTCTGTAAAAGTTATATTGCCATTGTATCGTGTATTTGTTTGTGTTTGTGACATGCGGACATTTCATTGTGAGAATATGGACAATTCATGGTCATTTAAAAAGACAGCATGACTGACTGACAAGGGCATTCATAATTTCATGTGGTAATAATTAATTGTGGTTAAAAATTTTGATTTCTTTGCAGTTTTTCACGGTTGTCGCTTGGGATAAATAAAAAGCCCTCTCGATATCAGTTGGGACGTTGTCTTATTTCTGCACCAGATGAAGATGGTTTAGGGGCAGTTAGGGCCAGGAAGGATACAGGTTTCCTCGTAGACCTGGATGGTTGCCATGTCTCCCTCCAAGCGGATGATCTCCCCCACCAGCTCACAGTGGCCCACGCGCACCAGCTCGTACATGGCTGCTCCCGCCATCCTGGTGGCCGTCACCACTGTCCAGGGAAAGGGTTAAATAAGACCAGGAAAAAATTAGATTATTAAGAGACTTCTTGTAGCATCTGAAGAGGAAAAACAACCTACAAATAATAATGGGGAACGGTCTCTGTATACACGTTTAGTGCTATTGTAGAGATGCATTGTTTTTCCAACCTCTTTGGGATTGTTTTCCTACATGAATATCGTTCGCTCGTCGGTCGAACACAAACCTGGTCTCCTCATGTTCCACCTTGGTTTGTAAATTAATACGCTATATTTCGTCCTACGAAAACAGTGTCGAGCAAAGGAGGTGAAAATAGCTGATCTACACAAGCCGTTTTCTCCATTTCAGAAACATTTTGAAAGTTAAGGTGGTTCAGTGTCTGTGTGGTTTTATAAATATTTAGCCAATGAAAAACCACACTGGATCCATTTGGAAGACTGTTTCTACTGAAAAGTAATGATTGTGGACATACAATTCCAACCCGAGGGCGATGATATCAGACTTACTTCTTTGTTTCTAAATCAATCCTAAATTGACCATTTATCATTATTATGTAGACATAATAATCTATGTATTTAGGCTTCTACACACAATGTTATGTCTACCCCTGTGTGTGACTGTGGGAGAAGGCCATGTTGTTGCTTATTAACTCAGTGGTTAAGTGTAAAAAGTAGAATGGATTACTCATAAAAGAAACATCTTGCATCCTGAGTCACCACTAGAGGGACTTATATGAACCCTCCTATATCCAAATGGACCCTTACTAGTTATTCTGTATTTTCTGTACTTATGGTGTCTATGCTCAATTGTTCTATGTCCACACTCATAATGTGGTACTGGAGTCTCAACTAGAGAGAAATGTTTTTAAGTAATGTTTTTAATATGATGTATTCTATGTAAATGGTGTGTATATATAAGTATATTTTGTATACTGTCACAATTCTGGCTCCTCAGGAGTAATGGGACTCACCTGTGTTTTGTGGGGGTGGCACATAACTGGGGGAGGGACTCAATCTGAAGGAACTAGATAAAAAGTGATGAAATGTTTGCATCTGTATACTGACCTGACGAAGATCTGTGAAGATCAAAACGCTGTCGATTCAATAAAGTAATTCTTTACCAAAAGAATGGTGTGCGGGCCCTACCTCCTTCCATAATTGCCTTATTGGCCCTGCACCCACTGTCGAGGTGCGTGTAAATAGGTATGCTCTTAAAAAAATATCTTCACAACTAAAACCCCAGCAATAGTTTATAATAATGTCTCATTGTTCTCTCAGATACATCATCATTATTTTACTCGGCAGTCATCCGAGAGTCGTTTCCTGTTTCCTTTATGTAGAACTAATGTTAAACAAAGAACAGCAATGGTGGCATGGCTGATATTTTGTTTTGTCTACGAGGATAACTATAGGAGTTTTAAAAAATAAGCTGAAGCTGTTTTTGTTCACTCAAAGAGATGTGAAGGAGATGCATATGAGCTATATTATATAACCCATTACAATGTATATTTATTTTATTTTACTATCAATGTTGAAGATTGGATTGTACTGCGGAGCTAGCTATCAAATGTAGTAGATCATGAGTTTTGTGTTGTATTGTTGTGTTGGATGAATGTTGGATGTGAATGTCTGTATGTAATAATATGGAAGAAATGTTTTTGATGCGGATATGTTTAAGACCCCAGGAAGAGTAGCTGATGTGACTCACAGTAAGCTAATGGGGATCTAATAAATAAATCAAATCAAGACCTAAGGTTGATTCTACAAATGTCTTATTAAAACCCAACTGTTTTCTGAAAACGCATTTAACTCATCGATTGCGCAAAACGCTCTAAAGCGTTTTATTAATCTCGAGCGCCGTCTGCGCATCACGCTCTAAAGCGTTTTATTGGTGTTTTTACTGTATACTGTACATCAACTTCTCTGACGCCCGGACAACACATAATGTAACACTGATCATCTCCAGAAAGATCCGCTGTGAGATCCGGGAGTTTAAAGCCCCCCACCTCCTGAAAAGAGGCCTGGTCTAACCACATTCCAGGCATGCCGTATCCATTACGACGTACTGGGGAGGCGGCATCGCCGTCCTGCACACGGCATAGACCAACGCAGATCAGGGGATCTAAAATGGAGCTACCCATTTTCTAGTGTGTGTGAAATTTGTGAATACACTCGATTACCCTTCCCCTCCTGTTTCTACATGGTTTCTCCCGAGGCATCTCTCCATCGCATTACAGTTTCTTCCCCCCCCCCCCCCACTCATTCACACAGATCCACTCGACACAGCCCTCTCTAATTCTTTCCAACGACAACTCACCGGTCTGCCGCCTCATTCTCGGAAATATAAACCCGTATATAAACCAAGAATAATCTCCAACGGTCGATCGCCATTTCACGCACAGGTATACGCGAAACGAATGACGTATTCTCGAAGGACCGCCATAGGAGAAGCAGTATACATCTGACCAACTGTCTTTTTTTCGCCGTCGCGTCAGCCATGTTTGGACAAAGAAGCAGTATACTAGGCTAGCAGATATCACACCGTGGAACCCCCCCCACACTGCGAGTTGCGATCGATCGTTTTGCAGTTTGCAATGCTACTCTCATTCTCGGAAAAAAGATTCTCGGCAGTTGATCACCATAATCGCCATAGCGCCTTCGCCAGCCAATTGCAGTGATAAGGCGTCTGGGACGTAATCGACCCGTTTGTAATGGATAACTAATACAATCCTAAGCTGCGGAAGCCATCGTGTTGTCTGTCATTTTGTCGAAATCACAGCCAGCCGGGCTACGCTTATCGCTCCTGTGGTTCATGTCCAGACATGTCGTGGAACCCCCCCCCCCACTGCGAGTTGAGTCGCTCCTGTGGTTCATGTCCAGACATGTCAACCTCTCAAGTCACTGTTATGCTATCAAACGATCTGTTGATTTTGTTTACTGAGACAATGATCACATATGTGCATAGAATCATCATCATCATGACGTTATCATGACAGGCAGATATAAACATAAATAAATTATCATATACATACTACACACTGAATGAAAGCCCTAAAGGTCTAATTTTAGGAGGAAAACAAATAAAATACACATATCCCATATACTGTTTGTCAATACTAGACTATTGAATCCATTTCATTTATAAAATTCTCTTTTTCAGAGAGAACTTTAGCCCATTCTGACCTGAGATCAGATTCATACGAGGTTTCCACTGGACACACACTGGTCTGATTAGAGAAAGCATGGACCTATAGAACTATTATTCACAAAATAAGGCATATAGCGACATGTACATACTATATACCGTATGAAACAGAAGACTCTCTGCTTTCATAAGAAAAAAACTAATACTGTAATAATAATAAAAATCACACCCATGTGAAGTGAGCAGTGCAATGTTGTGAAGTGAGCAGTGCAACATTGCACTGCTCACTTCACAGGGGTGTGATTTTCATTATTATTACAGTAGAAGTATTTTTCTTATGAAAGCAGAGAGTCTTCTGTTTCATACGGTATATAGTATGTATAGGCCTTATTTTGTGAATATTTAGTTGTCAGTTCCTTGTCTTGTCTAAAATACTCTGAGGATTTCAGAAAATGCATGGACCTGAAGAACCATTATTCACAAAATAAGGCCTATAGCGACATGTACATACTATATACCGTATGAAACAGAAGACTCTCTGCTTTCATAAGAAAAATACTTCTACTGTAATAATAATAAAAATCACACCCATGTGAAGTGAGCAGTGCAATGTTGTGCAACATTGCACTGCTCACTTCACAGGGGTGTGATTTGTATTATTATTACAGTAGAAGTATTTTTCTTATGAAAGCAGAGAGTCTTCTGTTTCATACGGTATATAGTATGTACATGTCGCTATAGGCCTTATTTTGTGAATAATGGTTCTTCAGGTCCATGCATTTTCTGAAATCCTCTCTGGTGGGCGCAAGCTGCATTCAACAGCCAATTACTGACAAACTATACATGGGACCATGTGTATTTGTTTTCCTCCTAAAAGTAGACATTCAGGGCTTTCATTCAGTGTGTAGTATGTATATGATATTATTTGTGTTCATTTTTATATCTGTCTGTCAATGTCTGTCAACTTCAACCTTCCATATCTCTGCTGTTTTTTCAAAAGAGCAGCGTGCAGTGAAAAGCAGGTTTTAGAAAAAGGTCAATATCTCCAGAATGGAAGATGGTAGAATCATATTTTTTTTTTTAAATTGAAGTGGACTAGTTTGGCTTCCTTTTGATTTATGCAATGTGCGATGTGCTATAAGAGGCCCCTCGCTGTGGGCCCCTAAAAAGTTAAAAAGTCCAATGTTAATCGCTTAGCAGAAGCAATCCTGAGTAGAATTTCAAAAGTTAGCAATCAATGTGTTAAGTGCATGGTTCTCAAAACGTTTCTTGTCAAGGACCCCAAAAGGCTGCTGTAATTGGCTGACAACCCACATGTGGAAATAATTGGTGTCTCTGCAGTGGGACCTCCCAGAAGCAAAGATATGAATTAAAAACGTTTGCTGTGAAAGAAACATATATTGTGCTGCGCTATGAGCCTGTAGATCTGCTAATTGTTCAATAGCTAAAGTATAAAATAATGGTTAAAAGCTAAAAAGTGACATAGATGCGTCCCACGTCCAAATGGGTTAACCATACCTGGACCAGACACTCCATGCACAAATCCAAACTGAGATTCTCGGTCTTCATCCTGGATCTTGGGAAGTTTAGAGGTATCCATCTTGAAGGCAGATGTCCTGCAACAACATGCATTGAAGAGCAGAGCAGTTGAATTAATACACAGGCGTTAATTAACCCATTCTGACCTGAGATCAGATTCAAAAAATGTCAGTCGTTCTTCGATCTTTCAAAAATAGCAGATCTACAAGCTCGTATCGCGCCACTCGGTGGCGCGCTATGAGCTTGTGGGTCTGCTCTTTTTCAATAGCTAAAGCATAACATGATGCTAACACCAAAATGGGTTCCCGTTCAGAATGGGTTAACAGAGCAAGCATTGCAATCCACTAAAAACAGAACCCATGCACAACAAGACATCATTTATTTTACTTATTTTGATGACGGTACTGTCAATTATGCAGCCTATTAAATGTTGTCCCGGTCTTTAAACCACTTTACGTCCCTTGTCATTATATTCGAACGTTTTCATATGGTATTTTTTTCTTAAATCTAGAAATAATTGATCAAATCTCAAGTTTTTCAATTTTGAATTGAGTATTACTCAAGTATTACTCACTACCCGTGACTAGTACTAGGGAGACATCAGGATCGTGTGGGCACAACCAACGCATGGATGCGTGTGTATTGTAATAATGACAACTAATATTACGTAAACGCTATATAACAGGGTTCACACAGAGTGATACAAGGTTCTCCTCTAGTGTAAACGCTATATAACAGGGTTCACACAGAGTGATACAAGGTTCTCCTCTAGTGTAAACGCTATATAACAGGGTTCACACAGAGTGATACAAGGTTCTCCTCTAGTGTAAACGCTATATAACAGGGTTCACACAGAGTGATACAAGGTTCTCCTCTAGTGTAAACGCTATATAACAGGGTTCACACAGAGTGATACAAGGTTCTCCTCTAGTGTAAACGCTATATAACAGGGTTCACACAGAGTGATACAAGGTTCTCCTCTAGTGTAAACGCTATATAACAGGGTTCACACAGAGTGATACAAGGTTCTCCTCTAGTGTAAACGCTATATAACAGGGTTCACACAGAGTGATACAAGGTTCTCCTCTAGTGTAAACGCTATATAACAGGGTTCACACAGAGTGATACAAGGTTCTCCTCTAGTGTAAACGCTATATAACAGGGTTCACACAGAGTGATACAAGGTTCTCCTCTAGTGTAAACGCTATATAACAGGGTTCACACAGAGTGATACAAGGTTCTCCTCTAGTGTAAACGCTATATAACAGGGTTCACACAGAGTGATACAAGGTTCTCCTCTTGCTTTTGGAAACACTGGAGGAAATGTTTATATGTTTTTTAATTGATATGCTGTATGGAGTGAAAATAATCAGGCTATCTCTATTTTATCATATCTGTTTTATTGTTTGTTTTTTGTGTCTTGGACCTATAGTGTCTGCAAAAAATTATATATATATATATATATATATATATATATATATATATATATATATATGGGTTATGCTTAGTCCTGGTCCATAGTGCTAGAAGGACTTCTCAAGTACTTTTTTCCCCACCCAGTGTCAATTGTCTAATGTAATCCTGGGCGCTACACTTCCTCTGCCAACCTGGGGAGAGCAACGGACTGACCTCATGCTTCATTCAATGCATGAGGAGTCCAAGATGCTTCTTTTCACCCGACAGGGCGGACTCGGGGGAGTATCCCCGGGTGGACGTGCATGCGTGGAAGGAACACGTTATTCCAACCAGTTCCTTTCCCCTCCATCAGGTGCCCTTGGCTGGCCAAGGGCACCTGGTGGAGTTTAGAGACCAGGATTACTGCATGTTTTTTGTGAGGGTACCTACCCTATGGCTATAGGGGACACGGGGGAGAAGTTCTTCCAACGCTATGGACCAGAGATAGCCTAGTATAGGTTCTGCTCTATGCTATGAGGGCTTCTGGGGAAACTGGACAGGGGCAATTCTGCAAAATAGACATAGGAAAGTGTGATGACCCATCCTCTTTGTGTGACGTTACTGTTCTGATAGTGTTGTTCTCTGTCCATGTGTAGCAGGAGGAGACCAGCCTGCAGGGGTGTGCCTAGAGGAAGAGGCACACCTGACTCCAATCTGGCTAGGAGTATTTAAGCAGGCTGGTGGTCAAGGCCTTTCCCCCCTCTCTCTCACCCCTACTCAGGAAACATGGTTTGGTTTTGGTTCTTTTGAGTTAGTTTGGTCCTTAGTTAATGCACCTGCACATACACTACATTCTCACACATCCATACATGCACTACGTACACTACTGATACAACTGACTACTACTCACACCCCACTCTAAAAGTAAAGTATAATTTATGTTTAAGCTAGTTTCTAATAAATACATTTTGGCATTTTAGTTCTGTGTGTCGTCGTCTCCCATATTTGTCATGATTTGAGTCAGGTCATGACAAAAGTAATTTGGGGTCAACTCAATATACTGTAAGTAGGACAATTAGGTTACGGTATCGGTATATGTCATTTAGTCTGGAGTTGTCCTTTAATCTAATCTGCCAAAAGAGCTGTGAGGTCGGTTTCATTTTATGCTCTCAACATCTATACAAATTAGAGAATGTAGGATGATTGTTATTTTTGATCAACATTTGCCTGTCATCTCTCCGATGGTACCACATCAATTCAGCATGGAATTGTGGACAAAATCTCATCCAAGGACAACAAAATATTCAAAGTTTTGGGTCTAAGAGAGGCTATAAATGTCATCAAATGGTGGTCCGTACGTGGCTCAAATGCAGAATACATAATGGACCTTGATGTGAAAATGGTTTAAAACCATGCACTGTCATGCAGTAGTAACAGTTGCATGTATCAATTGGGCTGTATATACATACATGTTTGTATGCTAGCTGTGGTGCACGTTAGCAAACCTTTGCTCAAGTTCATCCATGCATTATTTATTATTAAAGCATTTATAATAACGTTACTGTTTACCATCTGCGGACCCCCGTCAGTCAGTGTCAGTGGCATTGATGGGTGGATCAGCGCTATATACTATGGACGTTTTGATCAATAGGTGAGGTTTAGTGTATCAGTGTGTACAGTATAGGTGTATAGCTCATTTGTATGAGCCGCTATAGCTATAGCCTGTGTGTGTGTCACAGTCATGTCAGGTGACCATACAGCAGATAGTCTGTCAGTGACTCAGTTTACATACATTTCAGTCAGATGTACAGATGCTGATCATCATCATCGGCAGTATAAAGACAATGCAATGCGCGAGAGAACATATGCAACGACACAACTCTGCATTATGATCTGATAAATACACACATAAATAAAACCATGATGATGATATTAATACCTGTTGTGTTGCTGCTTGCTGTGTGTGTAGATCCAGGGTTGTTGTTTGTGTGACCGACAGACAGACAGACAGAGAGAGAGAGAGAGAGAGGAGGATCAGGCTAGAGGCGGAGTTAATCACCTGCCCGTCTGTCACACGGCCGTCACGACACGGCCACAACACGGAGAGAAGAACGCCGCCATTGTGGCTCCCCAGCCCTCTGGTCTCGCGCTGCTTGGCCCGCTTCTGCCACTGCCGCACGGAGCCAACATGGCGGACACAGAGCCGCAGTTTCTCTACGGTACGCGTCGAGGAGGAGCCAACATGGCGGACACAAAGCCGCAGTTTCTCTACGGTACGCGTCGAGGAGGAGCCAACATGGCGGACACAGAGCGGCAGTTTCTTCACCCTATGAGTTTCTCTATCATCATCATCAGCATCTGACTTTGTCAGCTCGAGACGTTTATAAAACTACTACTACGCCACTATCTGGCGAGAAGAACTTATAAAAGACACATGAAAGGAAGGAGGTAAGAGTGGGACTGACTGAATGAGTGACTAATTAATTACGCGTTAATTAGACACACATTTGGGGGAAAGAGTCGACAAACACACAATTAGTTAATACAACCAACCAACAACGATATGAAATACATGTATTGGAATCCTCGTTTAATAAAGAACTGCTTAATTATACATTGAAATGGGCTTTAAAATGACTTTTCGTAAGTGTTCCAACGCGAAATTGAATCAAAAGGAGCTCCCCCCCGAAATATTGACCAGTTTCTTAATTGTTGTAGTTTAACTAAGGACACTGACAGCTAGTGTGGAGTGTCTGCCAACAGCTGCCCTGTCCAACTTCAGGTACCATAAGTTAGGAAACAGTTAAATGTTATACTCTTAGAGTATATACTCTATGGTTATACTGCTATAAAACCAGTCACACATTATCCAGCAGCTACAAGTTACAACATGACATAAGCAGCTTTTAGCAAACAAGTTCCCATGATACAATGCTATGCATAAAGTCACCTACAAACTGGAATGCTATTATACACTTATTTTATTTATAATGTTTATATTTTATCTTTTATGCACCTTCCAAATCCAAACTGCAAAATATTTGCACTCCCACTGCAGTCATGTGTACAACACTGCCACCCAGTGGACATGTACCGACGCAGTTACATGCAGACAGATAATGCAACATCACTTAATTGTCCTGGCTTAGATTTGAACTTTACCAGTACCAGATTGTATTATAATGCCTGTGTGTATTGCTGTACAGCCAGAGTATCTGACATATATGTATATTTTTGTATTCATTGTAAAATGTAGAGAAAGAGAACCTGCTGAAGAAAAATGACTTATTTATTTTAAAGACTTTTATTTATATATATATATATATATGTGACAATAACTGGGAATGCAGTGAGACAGCAACATTATACACACACACAGTATGATGCAGATCAGCAGATGCAGACACTATGGGAGAATAAAAATGGACAGACAACGTAGCTATAATAAAAGTGAGGAGCTATTCCATTAGTTCATATTTAGTCATGTTGCTATGCTGACCACAGAAGGTCATACACAGTGGGAATGTTGAGGGGTTTGCACTTTGCGCTCAAGCTATTTAAAGATATTGGTGTGCTTAAAAGCAAAGTATTGTTGGCTAAAGCAGGGGTTCTCAACGTTTCTGGCCGGGGACCCCCAGAAATACTTTGGCAATGTCTCGGGGACCCCCGTCCCGCCCCCTCCCGACCCCCCGATATAAATTGACTGCTACAATAACCTTAATAATAGAGACAATACACCATAAATTAATACTGAAACCAGATATAATTAGGTAGGTGTATATATGCATGTACTATGTATACCATGTGTAAACTCTTCATTTCCATTTTCCAGCAATTCAGTTGCAAAAAAAATTAACTTTTTTTTCTTTTTTTAAAATAATTTAGGGACCCCCAAAAATAATTTGGCGACCCCCCCCCGTGGGGTCTTGACCCACGGGTTGAGAACCCCTGGGCTAAAGTGCTTGTAAACATCACACATTATTAAAATCCATATGGTGTATATATAAGTACTGACAGGTAGTTCAATAATAATAATGAGTTCAGTGAGGACATGGACAAAATATGGAATATATATTTATATATATATAAAATATAATATATAAAATGAACAATATATTTATTATGGTTTGGCGATAAATGGGATCTGCTTTTTAAGTACTCTGATCAAGCGCGTCAGTCAGTACCGACCATAGGGACTCCTAATCCTAAACAGCAGATCCAAAACGACAGGTGGTAGCTGGGGTGAATACAAGAAGACTCACCCCGTTTCTGTTTTCCTCCCAGAATGTTCACCAGTGAGGGGTGGGAGAGGCTGGACAGCAGACGGCTGGACTTTGAATTTCTCTAACTATAAACTTTCATGACAGCAGACAGCCTAAGTACAAATATAATTTATGAAAAGCTACTACAGTGAAGTCTGTTCACAGAAGTTGTTGTAGGATATGTGGGGATTATCTGATGAGGTACCATTTGAGGGGGCAAAACCTTACATATACTAAATAATACAAAATTGTTTATAGGGTCAATATAAGTAATATAATATAGCCTTTCCACAGGAGTATCTTTTTATATTTTTCCAAAAAGAATACAAACAGCCAATAGCATATTACAAAGTTATCCCCCTCACTGGGGAAAATTCCGGGAGGAAAACGGGGTGAGTCTTCTTGTTACCGCTGGGGTGGAGGACGGTCAGCAGCAACATTATTATATATCCAAAAACCCACGTCAAAACTGTTCCTGTGTGTGTGGGGAGGAAGGGGAGAATGTTTAGGCCTGTCACAGAGATGCTAAACCATATAATTTATACTATATATCCGATTTAATTTGATAACCACTTAAATGGTGTATAAAAGATCGGTTTCTCCAGATCGGGTCAAATGACTCGATCACCGATGGAGTCATTTGGAGTGAAAATCGTCCGATCGATCACCGATCTATCTATTGCTGAACTGTTATCATTATAGCCTTTAAGCCGGGTCAGTCAGTGTGTCGGAGTTTGATTCTTTTTTGTATAAAACCAAGGACGCTTTTATTTCTTCTCGTCCGTCAGGTCAGTCCGACCAGTCGTGGTCGTCCAGCTCAGAGGTCAGTCCGACCAGTCGTGGTCGTCCAGCTCAGAGGTCAGTCCGACCAGTCGTGGTCGTCCAGCTCAGAGGTCAGTCCGACCAGTCGTGGTCGTCCAGGTCAGAGGTCAGTCCGACCAGTCGTGGTCGTCCAGCTCAGAGTCCTCGTCGTCGGAGTCGCTGTACTCGACGGCGATGCGGCGAGACAAGATGGTGGCCACGTCGTTCCCCATGGGCTCCTGCTGGTTCTGCTGCTCCTGGACCTTCTTCAGCTGGATGCCTGGTGAGGACACACACACACACACACACACACACACACACACACACACACGTTTGAACACTCGGGTTATGTTGGATCCCTGGTGAGTCAGTGCCAGTGCCCACACACGTACATTTTAACACACAGGTTAAGGCACTCACACTCACATTACCACATTTTATTACAAGTGAAGTTGTGGTGCTGCTCGGTGTGTATCCATCAGACATCCATAATGCCTTTACTGTACTGTATATGCCCGGTGTGTATCCATCAGACCAGAGCTCGATCAACAAGAGAGAGAGAGAGAGAGAGAGAGGGGGAAAGAGGCAGACGCACGCAGCACGCACAGCACTTAACGTGCGTGCGTGACTGTATATTCAGTCAGCTGGACTCACCCATGCGTATGGCAGAGAGCAGGTCACTCCTGGCGTCTTTAACCAGCGGCTGCAGGTCCATCCTGGTGGGCTCGCCGTGTCCCGGGTGGTGGTGGTGGTGGTGGTGGTGGGGGTGGGCCGCGGAGGACGGGGCGGGTGGCGGCGGGGGTCCCGGAGGCGGGGGTATGGGTGGGAGCGAGGAGGACGAGGAGTAGCAGCCCTGGCTGACGTACAGAGGGGCGGCTGGGGGAGGAAGCCCACCCTGGGGAGAGCCGAACGCCGTCTGTGCAGAGGGGATGGTCGGGCCCGAGCTCACGGCGTACTCCATTGGGCTGTTGGGGGGAAATGTGGAGAATGAAATCCATTTTATTTATTTTGTGATCTGAGAGAAATATTATTTAAAAAGGTTCACTCCACACCGACACCCCTGATCTAAACCTGGTAGAAGATGAGACTGGTGCATGCTTTAATTGATTAGTTTTTCGTCATGTTTTAGCTTTTTCAGAATTGGGATAGGAAGCAAAGGGTGACTAACTTAAACTTTATGAATGAATGAATGAAATATGTATTTCCGTGTCATGCCACTTTGGCCCATCCCATATGGGATTATATGACACATTTAACGAAGTGCATTGAAAACAACTGACATTACAGTCCTCCCTGTTCACATTCCATAATGCATTATTAAATACATGAATACATATATTTGTACAGTGTTTGAACAAAAATGAAAACAAATAAAACAAGGCCATTTTACATATAAAGGGCCCTCCTTTGAGGCAGCGGTGGCCGAACGGTTTGCGGAGTGGTCTTGATATCGGAAGGTCGCTAGTTCGTATCCCCGGACCGGCACGTTAAAATGACCACCGTTGAAGTGCCCTTGGACAAGGCATTGAACCCCTACCATGAAATGTTCTTGAGCTTAGTCCAGTTATATAGTACCTTTCCTTTCCTCCTAATTGACCTGCAGGCCTTTTCAAGGAATGAGGCAAATGAAAAGGTGTACTTTTGAAATAGGCGTTTCAGTTTCTCGATTATAATGCTCAACATAATCTCTCTCTCTCTCTCTCTCTCTCTCTCTCTCTCTCTCTCTCTCTCTCTCATATTAGCAGGCAACAGTGAAGCACTATCCCTCTCTGTTTCTGGCGCCCCCTACTGGTACTAATAGTCATACAGGTGCTCATTAACGTCACATAGGTGAACACGGACATTGCTGGTTGTAGGAGTGGTTGCACCACTAAAAAACAACAACACTTGGTTTTGTTGCTAAGCTGATCCCACAAGTGTTCCAATTGTGTTGAGGTCTGGACTCGAGGCCATTCCATCCTCTCCACTCCTACATTTTGGAGGTACTCTGTGTTTTCCTGGCTCTATGGGGTGAGCGTTGTCATCCTGGAGGATGGCGTTAGGTCCCAGCTTCTGAAGATATGGGATCGCCACTGGCTCCAGGGGACCGTACCTATGTTCCCTCAGCTCTATGTTCCCTCAGCCTACGACAACCTACCTCCTCCCTCACCCTAACCCTAACCTCCCCCGGGGCAGACACCTAAACCTAACCGCAACCCTCTCCCGACCCGCAGTGCACCCCCGGGGCAGACACCTAAACCTAACCGCAACCCTCTCCCGACCCGCAGCGCACCTCGGGGCTGAGGGAACATAGGGCTGAGGGAACATAGGTATGACCAAGCTGTTGTGGCAAGGGTGAATACCATCCACTTGCCATTTTGGCAAATGTTTTGGGGGCGCTACCCACACATTTTGTTTGTGTTGCTCATTCCACAAATTCCCGATCCTTATACAATAGGTCTATATACCCTTCAGACGTGCTCCGCTTATTTTACGATCATCCTATTCCACAAGGCACTTCCTTGCATCTCTCTCCACGTAACATGCAGTCAGTTTCAGGCAGTGCAGAATGTAAACAAGCGTGGCTACATGCTGCCGTACGGTGCTGAAAACTGTCGTAAAACTTGTTGGAGAAATGAGGAAATTAATCAAATTAATTTAAAAGGTTATAAATATAAATATATAATATTGACTAAAACTAAGGGTATTTTGTCTATAATTAATAACAGTTAGTTTTAGTTAGTTTTGTGAACACACAATACAGTTATAGTTTAGTTATCGTTTTCTAATTTATTTTAATTTTTTATTAGTTTCAGTTACCTACAATGTTTTTTTATATTCTAGTTTTTTAGTTAGTTTTAGTTAACTATTATAACCTTGTTGTTAAGTGGTGGTGAAACATACTTGTAATGGACAGGAGAAAAAAGAAAGAAAGTTACCATGTTTACCCAGGGTAACTGGACTAAGCTCAAGAACTTGTTTACAGCCAGGCCCTGCTCATAGAACATTTCATGGTAGGGGTTCAATGCCTTGCTCAAGGGCACTTCAGCGGTGGTAATTTTAACGTGCCGGTCCGGGGATACGAACTAGCGACCTTCCGATATCAAGACCGCTCCGCAAACCGTTCGGCCACCGCTGCCCCTAAGGAAGTAGGAGGAAGTAGTGGTGGTGGTGAAACATACTTGTAATGGACAGGAGGAGGTATTGGACCGTTGTGAGGAGGTGGTGGAGGTGTTGTTGGGGGGCAGGCGGGGGTCCCAGACCGGTACGTAGCCCCGATGATTTGGTATTCGTGCTCTGCCAGAGGGGACGGGGGGCCGTTCGCCGCCCCACACACGTACCCCGGAGGGGCGGGGAAGTCCGGGAGGTCGGGTCTATAGAACAACCAAACAGACTGAGTTGATCTGTACGGTATTCAATGTTTGGCAGTATAGTGAAAAGTAACAATGTACATTTGCTTAAAGTACTGTACTTAAGTACAATTTAAAGGTTTTTGTACTTTACTTGAGTATTTCTAAATGCCAATACTTTTACTTCTACTCCTCCACGACATCACAAGAAGGCACTGGTACATTAAATAGAGATTAAATAAAAACATTAAAAACTAAGAATTGTTTACAGCATGAAACGAATTCAACGAGAGACCATGCTTTTCTCTAATAATAATAATAATAATAATAATAACTGTATTTATCATATCATATCTGGGGTTTCCAAAACATCGGATAACTCGCACGAGCACACACACACACACACACACACACACACACACACACACACACACACACACACACACACACACACACACACCTGCCGTCCGGGGAGAGGGAGCCTTCGGAGGAGGCGCCCCTGCGGAGGCTGTGTGGATGGCGGTGGTCTGGGCGGAGCTCCTTGTCGAACGCCATCATGTTCCACTCGTGTCGGCGGTTACGAGCCTTCCTCACCTTCTTCACCTCGCGCTGCAGCGTGCTGTCGACGCAGCGCTTCTGCTCCTGGCGACGAGGGAGGGAAGGGAGGGAGAGATTAGCCCCAGGCTTTTATTTTTGTTCGCATTATTCAGCTCAAAAAGAAAAGCCAGGGGGAATCCCACGCTACAAATACCCAACCTGTTAACTATAAGCTTTAACGCGCCATATCTGCATGCTCACGTGTAGGTCGGCCATTTTAGCCTTGCGATGCTGTCGTGCAACGACAAAGTACACGCTCACCCTGAGACGTCTCTTCTCCCTCCTCTTCTCCTCGGTGTCCTGTAACATCTTCTCCTTCCACAGCTCAAAGAAGTACTGTGGGTCTGTGTAGAACTTCATGGCATCGATGTGGTCCTCCCTGCGTTCACATGCACAATATGACCGTGTCGGGATTAACACATATTACCTGAGAACCACATTTACCTACTACAGTATTAATTAATACATTTTTAACTCTTTGAAAGTGTACAAATGTAATGATAATGATCTTTATTGTATTATTGATAGTACAGCAACAAATGTAACCATATGGAGCTGGACCTCTAAGTCCATTTGGTCACATCTGTTCTGTACACATTTTTCTGTTGTATACTGTAAGCGGTGAGGGCGCCCAGAGGCGGGGCCTTGTCACAGGTGTTGTAGTTCATACCTGTAAGCGGTGAGGGGCGGGGCCTTGTCACAGGTGTTGTAGTTCATACCTGTAAGCGGTGAGGGGCGGGGCCTTGTCACAAGTGTTGTAGTTCATACCTGTAAGCGGTGAGGGGCGGGGCCTTGTCACAGGTGTTGTAGTTCATACCTGTAAGCGGTGAGGACGCCCAGAGGCGGGGCCTTGTCACAGGTGTTGTAGTTCATACCTGTAAGCGGTGAGGGCGCCCAGAGGCGGGGCCTTGTCACAGGTGTTGTAGTTCATACCTGTACGCGGTGAGGGCGCCCAGAGGCGGGGCCTTGTCACAGGTGTTGTAGTTCATACCTGTACGCGGTGAGGGCGCCCAGAGGCGGGGCCTTGTCACAGGTGTTGTAGTTCATACCTGTAAGCGGTGAGGGCGCCCAGAGGCGGGGCCTTGTCACAGGTGTTGTAGTTCATACCTGTACGCGGTGAGGGCGCCCAGAGGCGGGGCCTTGTCACAGGTGTTGTAGTTCATACCTGTACGCGGTGAGGGCGCCCAGAGGCGGGGCCTTGTCACAGGTGTTGTAGTTCATACCTGTACGCGGTGAGGGCGCCCAGAGGCGGGGCCTTGTCACAGGTGTTGTAGTTCATACCTGTAAGCGGTGAGGGCGCCCAGAGGCGGGGCCTTGTCACAGGTGTTGTAGTTCATACCTGTAAGCGGTGAGGGGCGGGGCCTTGTCACAGGTGTTGTAGTTCATACCTGTACGCGGTGAGGGTGCCCAGAGGCGGGGCCTTGTCACAGGTGTTGTAGTTCATACCTGTACGCGGTGAGGGTGCCCAGAGGCGGGGCCTTGTCACAGGTGTTGTAGTTCATACCTGTACGCGGTGAGGGCGCCCAGAGGCGGGGCCTTGTCACAGGTGTTGTAGTTCATACCTGTAAGCGGTGAGGGGCGGGGCCTTGTCACAGGTGTTGTAGTTCATACCTGTACGCGGTGAGGGCGCCCAGAGGCGGGGCCTTGTCACAGGTGTTGTAGTTCATACCTGTACACGGTGAGGGTGCCCAGAGGCGGGGCCTTGTCACAGGTGTTGTAGTTCATACCTGTACGCGGTGAGGGCGCCCAGAGGCGGGGCCTTGTCACAGGTGTTGTAGTTCATACCTGTACGCGGTGAGGGCGCCCAGAGGCGGGGCCTTGTCACAGGTGTTGTAGTTCATACCTGTAAGCGGTGAGGGGCGGGGCCTTGTCACAGGTGTTGTAGTTCATACCTGTACGCGGTGAGGGCGCCCAGAGGCGGGGCCTTGTCACAGGTGTTGTAGTTCATACCTGTAAGCGGTGAGGGCGCCCAGAGGCGGGGCCTTGTCACAGGTGTTGTAGTTCATACCTGTAAGCGGTGAGGGGCGGGGCCTTGTCACAGGTGTTGTAGTTCATACCTGTACGCGGTGAGGGCGCCCAGAGGCGGGGCCTTGTCACAGGTGTTGTAGTTCATACCTGTAAGCGGTGAGGGCGCCCAGAGGCGGGGCCTTGTCACAGGTGTTGTAGTTCATACCTGTACGCGGTGAGGGGCGGGGCCTTGTCACAGGTGTTGTAGTTCATACCTGTAAGCGGTGAGGGCGCCCAGAGGCGGGGCCTTGTCACAGGTGTTGTAGTTCATACCTGTAAGCGGTGAGAGGCGGGGCCTTGTCACAGGTGTTGTAGTTCATACCTGTAAGCGGTGAGAGGCGGGGCCTTGTCACAGGTGTTGTAGTTCATACCTGTACGCGGTGAGGGCGCCCAGAGGCGGGGCCTTGTCACAGGTGTTGTACATCTCAGACACGGCGTTGGGGTTGCTGCTCTTGGACACCACCTGCTGGTTCTGGACGGTAGAGCCCTTAAACGCCTTCCTCATGTTGATGTCCTGAAGAGACACTGCAAAACAATAACAAATGAAAAATGGGCTGTATAAGTTCTCGTGAAAAAGAAAAAAATAACGAGAATGACTCGGTCATAACTTTCTCCGGTGTGTTCAGACTATATGGGTTTTATGGGTAAGTCTCCCTTTAGAGGCAGACACTCATGAAAAAGTGCCCAATATACGGTGGTCTTTACGGTCGTTAGTAGGGGTACTAGCAAATGAAGTCCAGGCACTTTTCAAGTAAAAAACAAGCCCAAATTGATTAAATCAATTAATTACCAGCTGCATTATTATCTGTGGGTCTGCTGCTGACGTTATGCCACTTTTTAGCTGCGCTCCGCTGTTATGCTCAAATTAGTGACCCTAAAGAATTCTGAGGCAACATGGCTGGAGACGAGGCAGCCAATCAGAACTGCTCGACTAGCCATGCCGTGCAGACGTTGGGATGTTATGGGTTGTTGCCAGTGGTGGCAACTGTCGTGACAGAAATAAGCTAAGCAGCCTCCAAAAACCAAACCAGGCAAGCAACTGTGAATGAATCCACGTTAGGCTGGAAATATGCAGGCTTGGCAACCAGTAGCAGAAAATGATCTCCAGTGTGTGCTACCCGGTCGGAACTATGGCAAGCTAATATTGACCAGCTTGCAGCTGGTAAAAAAGATTTGCTTGTTTATGAACATCTATAATCAGTGTGCATGTGTCCCAGCCTCTGCCTCAGCTCACAGCTTCACGTTGCGGCGTTCAGACTAGTATGGGTTTCATGCCGTTCAGACTATGGGTTCTATGGGTAAGTCTCCCATTGGCTTAGAGGCAGCCTCTGGATAGACACGCCGCCAAAACACTACAGTGTATAGGCAGTGACATTTTCCACTAAGTGAACATGTTGTCCAGCTGCTTTTTAAAGCAGCTGGCAAAAAAAGGTATGGGGATGGCTTAAAAAAAGACATCACTGATCTCAGTTATGTAATGCTTTCACTAGGCCGCTGCTGCTGCAACCTGTTTTGGCATTAGCCGCACAATTATTACTCAGTCAGTTTTACAGCAATCACAGCTTCACTGTCATTTGGATATGTGGCAGGAGAGAATGAACAACGGAGTAGATAGAATATCCACATAATCTGAAGATAATGCTGAAGAGATTTTAGAAGATGTATAGCCCATTTTGGGGCGGGAACCCCTTTTGGTGTTAGCATTACGTTATGCTTTAGCTATTTAAAAAATTATAATAATAAAGATCTACAAGCTCATAGTGCGCCACTCGGTGGCGCGCTGTGAGATTGTAGATCTGCTATTTTTGAAAAATCAAAGAGTGACTGACATAGAAGATTTTTTTTTAATCTGATCTCAGGTCAGAATGAAAACTGTCAGGATGTAGAAGACATTTTTAGAATCTGATCTCAGGTCAGAATTTAAGTTTGCCTGTTGTCTCAACTATACTAGCCTGGGGTCCACCTATATGCTTTCTATGGCATAGGAGAGAGAGAGAGAGAGAGAGAGAGAGAGAGAGAGAGAGACAGAGAGACAGAGAGGTCAATTTAACAAAGGTGCAGACGATCACAAATCGGCAGAGAGTGATTGACGTTTGCGCTACTCTATGCCGAATTGAAGTGGACTCGGTCCCAGACTTTTTTTTTCCCTTCCTGGAAACGAGGCTACAACTATGCTACCACAATAACCACATCAATACAATTGTGGACGAAATCCTATCCAATGATAACATTATTCTAAGTTTGGGGTCTGAGAGGCTAAATCTCATAAAATGGTGGTCCGTGGCTCAAATGCCGAATAAATAGTGGACCTTGATATGGAAAAAGGTTGAAAACCCCTGGTGTAGCGGGTTGTGTGTCTGATCCAACATTCGGTGACTATAGTGACAACGTGGTTCATTAATATGCAGATTCCAGATAATGACATCTCTAATATATTTTTTATCCCACGATTTTGTAACCCATTTTTCACCCCTGTGTCAATCATCTAATGTGATCCTGGGCTCTACACACCCTCCACCAACCTAGTATGGGATATGGGGGACAAGGGGAGAGCAACGGACTTGAACTCATGCTTCCTTTCATGCCTGAGTGTCCAAGACAAGTTGCTCCTTTACACCTGACAGGGGGGAGTTTCCCTGGTTGGACGTAGCGCCATGGAAGGAGCATGTTATTCCAACCAGTTCCTTTCCCCTCCATCAGGCGCCCCGGCTGGCCAGGGGGAGGCAGTTTAGAGATAATGACATCTCAAGTAGGAAGCTGTGTGTCTGAAATAACGTAAACTGGCCGTGATTCAGTCAAATATAATTGCCGCCGTGTTTTCCTAATGACCCTCCACCCGTCCAGCGCTGTGCCCTGTGTGACCCTGCAGCCCAAACTGACCCTCTTCCACGCTGGAGTCCAGCTGGGTGACCTTGAGCGCCAGGCGGTCGATGCGGTCCTGGAGAGAGTTGGCGCGCACGTAGAACGTGTTGGCCTCGTTGAAAAGTTCGCCGAAAACATTCTCGGCGTGCTTACCTGCAACCCAAGAAGAAGAAAAAAAACAACCCCAGAGCCGTTTTACTCACGCGTTCCATACAAAGTTTATCGTCATTGGTCTATAGCCGTGCTTTAAATGAGCATGATGGGATGCCTAATCGAAACATAAACATCTCTGCTCTCCCAGAGTAGAGCCAGTTGGGTGGCTAGGCTAGCACTTTTCCCGGGATATTGTAGTGGCATCATCTGTCATTATTATTTTATTTTTTTTAATATATCTTTAGTTATAATGAAATTGAGTTTACCTGTTTTTTTTTTAAGGGTAACTGTTGTGAAATCACAATATTACACTCGAGGGTGTGCTACTGTGCTTTACTGTCATAGGTCACTTCTGCGCTGCCTTGCCTACGGAACTGGCCTATCGGCTCGTTTCTGCTGCAACGCAGGCGTGCCATTAATAGCGACTTTAAAGGACCACTTCACCACTTTTCAACCTATCTTCATATAATAGGTCCTCACTAATAATATTGAAAAAATGGCGCAATTTCTTTCTACTCGGTCTGTGTCTCATAGGAGGGCTGTGTGCAGTTCAGAAACCGTCTTCCAGTGACATCATCGATGGGGAATACAAGCTAATAAAAACTGCAGGCTTTCTAGTCCTGAAAAGTTGCAATGCGAAAATGGAAGCCATCGTTCTCACGATAATGAAAATCTAAACATTTTTGTAAAAAACATCTTGTTTAAAAAATAATCTGACTAATGATGATGTCACTGGAAGACGGTTTCTAAACTGCCCACAGCCCTCCTATGAGACAAAAAAAAATCGTGCCATTTTATCATGATTATTAGTGAGGACCTACAGTATTATATGAAGATAGGTTGAAAAGTGGTGTAGTGGTCCTTTAAGCAACAACTGGGACCACCAGCAGTCCTTGAGGGGGTTCCAGGTGGTCCCCAGCTAAATGATGGTAGGTGGTAACCAAATGGACCCTTGTAGATCATTAACTCTTGGACCCGTGGACCGGTAAGGGTCCATTTGGTTTCATTCTACGCTGTCAAGAGTTAAATGATTGTTAAACATTACTTACTTTACAAGAAGTCTAGACAATTAGAGAATGTAGATCGTTTCCCTGTTATCTCTCCTATGGGACCACTTCATACAGCATGGAATTGTGGAACAAAATATTATCCAACGATAAATTAATATTCAAAGTCTTGGTCTGAGACGCTATAAATCTCATCAAATGGTGGTCCATGGCTCAAAGGCCCAATTCATAATGGACCTTGATATGAAAAAGGTTGAAATCCACCGGTCTAAAAGGTTGCCAACTCCTGCTGTATGCCCCCCCCCCACACACACACACACACACACTCTCTCTCTCTCTCTGCCTTCTGTGACACTAAGCTTTAGTAAGCCCTAAGCTTCTTTAACTTCACAAACCCGTCCCACTACAAACACACACAACACAGACGTCGTTATGCAAAACACACTCAAACCACACAGAGCTGCACGAGTGGCGAGTGAATATTTACACTTCAGTTAGCGGGTTAAAAGTACAGCTGTATATATTATATGACATATGTGACCAGATTTGACTGCAGAGAGACTGCCATTGCGCAAATTCCAGCTTTTCACCAGAGGAACCAAAATGAGTTTATAGCACAGGCAGACTCTTCACATACTAGAGCATGTCTGAAATAAGGGTCAGAGCTGAAATCGACGTTAGAGACCACAGAAGACATGTAAATATGAAATACATGCTTATACATGTAGCTAGGTCACCTAGCTACATGTATAAGCATGTATTTCATATTTACAGGTTCACTTCTGTGGTCTCTAACATTACACCTAGCCTAGGTGTAATGTTAGAGACCACAGAAGTGAACCTTTCAAGCCTGTTTTCTCAACTCGCTGTTTTCTGCAAGCCATTACTCTATAAGCCATATCTCCAAAACTGGCGGGCCAAACTGAACAACCAATATGTCAATTTGAAGCTATGATTCCCTGCTTTCATATGACATGAAAAAACGAAATTTAAAAAGAAATCCAACGGCAGTCCCTCAGTCAAATTTAGTCACATATGTATATGGTAGTTGTAACTGCTAAATGCCTAAATTGTACAATCCACATGCAGGTCATTCACGAGTCAAATGTTACTTTGCTATAGAGCGTATAAAGTGAGTAACATAGTGAGTGGCAAAGTGAGCGTATAAAGTGAGTA
Source organism: Protomyctophum parallelum (assembly GCF_964188405.1). Classification (NCBI taxonomy): domain Eukaryota; kingdom Metazoa; phylum Chordata; class Actinopteri; order Myctophiformes; family Myctophidae; genus Protomyctophum; species Protomyctophum parallelum. The sequence goes on from NC_139697.1 coordinate 98,375,757, forward strand.
ACATAGTGAGTGGCAAAGTGAGCGTATAAAGTGAGTAACATAGTGAGTGGCAAAGTGAGCGTATAAAGTGAGTAACATAGTGAGTGGCAAAGTGAGCGTATAAAGTGAGTAACATAGTGAGTGGCAAAGTGAGCGTATAAAGTGAGTAACATAGTGAGTGGCAAAGTGAGCGTATAAAGTGAGTAACATAGTGAGTGGCAAAGTGAGCGTATAAAGTGAGTAACATAGTGAGTGGCAAAGTGAGCGTATAAAGTGAGTAACATAGTGAGTGGCAAAGTGAGCGTATACAGTGAGTAACATAGTGAGTGGCAAAGTGAGTTTAACGTTTAATGGCATGATTTCTGCCACTCAGTAGCAGTGTTGTTTTTGGAAGCAAATTTCTATTTTAGTTTAAGTCATTAGTCTCTTGAATAGTTTTCACTTAGTTTTAGTCACATTTTAGTCACCTGGAATGTTCTAGTAGTGTTTAGTCTAGTTTTAGTCGACTAAATGTCATATGATTTTAGTCTAGACTAAATCAACTGTAGATTTTGTCGACTAAAATGTGTTTTGACAGGCCTTGATGTCATTGTAATGACATATTTTACACTTTGGTTGCATGCTGAAAATAGCAGATATACAATCTCACTTGTGAGATTTTTTTTCCTGCTATTTTCATCATGCAACCAAAGTGTAAAACTGGATCTCTTGTCCACTAGTCACTTCCTAACATTTTAGTCTAGTTTTTATTTGTTGACAATTGTCAGTATATTTAGTCTTAGTTTTAGTCATCATAGATTCGTTTTTATTTAGTTTTAGTCAGTGAAAAAAGGTATTCGACGGACATTTTTCGTCTTAGTTTTAGTCGACGAAAACAACACTGCTCAGTAGGCGTTCCCACATAAACTTCCAGGTATGATGATGATGATGTCACGTGTCGCGCATTGCCTAATCTCACCCTTGACGACTAGAAGCCTTTTATAAAAACCTAAACGACGCGTTGTCGAGCTTGTATAGATCTGCTACAGTATGTCTTTACATTTTACTAGATCTCTTCTCCACTAGTCCCTCACTAACTAACATTTTGTCTAGTTTATTTATTGATTGATGAAATTGTCATTATATTTAGTCATCATATAGCTATGTTTTTATTTTGTTTTTATTCCGTTTTTCTCAGTGAAAAAAGGGTAGTCGAGGAGCATTTTTTTGTCGTAGTTTTAGTCGACGAAAAGTGTAACCGCGCCGCCTTTGAACGTTACTACACATTGTGAATGTACTGTACTGTGGTGTTAGCATTATCTTATGCATTAGCTACTGAAAAATAGCAGATCTACAAGCTCATAGCGCGCCACCGAGTGGCGCGCTACGAGCTTGTAGGTCTGCTATTTTTGAAAAATCGAAGAACGACTGACATCATAGAAACGCTTTTTCAGAAAACTGTCAGGATGTGTAGAAGACATTTTTTAGAATCTGATCTCAGGTCAAAATGGGTTTTAAAGTCATTTTTACTCAGACTGCTGAGCTGGCGGATGATGGCCGACAGGGTGTTGTTGGTGACACATTCCAGCTCGGTGCCGATCCCATCGGGCACTGCCCCGTGGCACAGGTGGCGAGGCTGGATGGTCCTCTTCACCAGTGGCATGATGACCCCCACCACCACCAGACCCTCACGTCTGGACCGTAACACCTGCAGGGAAACATCAAACTGGACTTTAGATTTACAATTAGGGATGTCCCTAATTGTCCTTTTTTTGCTTCCGATCCGATCCCGATCGTGGCCTTGTGGTTAGAGTGTCCGCCCTGAGACTGGGAGGTCGGGGTTCGATCCCCGGCCGCGTCATACCAAAGACTGTAAAAATGGGACCCAGTGCCTCCCTGCTTGACTCTCAGCAATAAAAGGGTTGGATTGCGGGTCAAATCTACTAATCAAATGATTCCCGAGCGTGGCGCACGCTGCAGCTCACCGCTCCTTGGCTGCGGCTCACCGCTCCAAGAGATGGGTCTGGAAATGCGGAGAACAAATTTCACTGCGGTAACGTGTGTGACAAATCGTATGACTTTGACTTTGACTCCTCACTCAATGTGCACTTTGCAGTTTGGGCAACTCCAAAGCAAACTCCACATGCCCCAACATTGTATTTACCTGCCATATAGTGTAGACCCCTTACCACTGTGTCGGATCTGTGGTTACACTGGCATATTCACCGATACCGATATGACCCGATATGACAAATAAGGGCCGATCCGATCCGACATCTCTATTTACAATAACATTTAAACAAAACAACACAAGGCTATTTGTATAGTACATTTCAACACATTTTTATGTACCGTTTTATGACAATCCTAATGTAATGCATGCAATGTAGCAGCTTTGTTTGGTCTACTTTTGAGGAGAATGTTGAATCATTTAGATTTATTTGAACATAAATCTTCTCTTCTGGGGGTCCCTGGCACAGTTCAGTTTCAGTTTTTTATTTTTTTTATTTTTTATTTATAGTACAAAATCACCCCACTTTACAGCAGTAATACATCAAAAACAAAATACAAAATAAAGACACAAAACATATAGCAATACAAAACATAGTAAAACTAAGCTATGGATCATACAGATTCAAACTAGGCCGCACCGTAGTGCATAGAGAAAAGTTGAGGTTTCAGCCTCGACTTAAAAATGTCCAGGGAGTTTGCATCTCTGACATCCTGAGGGAGAGCGTTCCAGAGACGGGGGGGGGGGGGGGGGCACGCTGTGTGAATGCTCTGCCCCCAACCGTTCTTTTATTGTGAGTCTGTGACTGTGAGTTTTACGCCATCCTGAGAGCATAGTGGTCTTGGAGGGTGCAGTACTTAGTTTAGACAGTACTTAGTTTAGACAGTACTTAGCTTAGACTAGTCATTTGGTTAGACCAGTCATTAGTCCTACAACTACAACCTATCTCAAACCTTCACCCTAAACCTAACCTCCCACGGTGCAGCACACCTAAACCTAACCTTAACCCATGTCTAACCAATGACTAGTCTGACCCTAACCTCCCACGGGGCAGCACACCTAAACCTAACCTTAATCCATGTCTATCCAATGACTAGTCTAAACCTTAACCTCCCACGGAGCAGCACACCTAAACCTAACCTTAACCCATGTCTAACCAATGACTAGTCTAAACCTTAACCTCCCACGGGGCAGCACACCTAAACCTAACCTTAACCCATGTCTAACCAATGACTAGTCTAACCCTAACCTCCCACAGGGCAGCACACCTAAACCTAACCTTAACCCATGTCTAACCAATGACTAGTCTAAACCCTAACCTCCCACGGAGCAGCACACCTAAACCTAACCTTAACCCATGTCTAACCAATGACTAGTCTAAACTAAGTATGCGTCTTGGAGGGATGTATATTTTTTACTAAACTGGACATGTAAGATGGCGTGATTCCATATTTCCATTTAAGGTTGTCTAGGTCAGGAGGAGTATCTTGAAGTCGGCTCTGGCCTGTATGGGTAGCCAGTTATATGATTGTTGGTGTGATGTGGTCAAATTTCCTTTTTCCTGTTGAGTACACTAGCTGCTGCATTTTGGACTAATCTAAGACCATTTGTTGCCGTTGATGGTAAACCAGAGAAGAGAAGAGGGGTGATGAAAGCGTGGGCCAGGGTTTCGCCATCGGGAAGTGAAAGTATTGGACGCATTCTAGCTACGTTGTGCAGAAAATCGTTGCGCACAAAATCTGTCTATAGATGGGGATCTGCGTCCAAATGCATATCAATTTGGGTTAGGGTCTGAGAACCACTGATCAGGGGGTTATCAACCTGTGGGTCGGACCGCCAGGGCCATGGGCATCCCCCGCGACACGCTGTCATGCTGGAATACCAGCCTAGGCGCCTGTCAGCCGCGGCCCAAGCCTATATACTTGAGTATTTATAATTCCCAATACTTTTACTTCTATCAACTACATCTCAGAGCCAGAGGCAAATATTGTACTATTTGTATACTAGTTACTTTGTAGATCTGGATTATTATAACCAAACTATATCCATTTGAAAATGGCAGATCTACAAGCTCACAATGCGTTGCATCTGAAAATGTTTTGACCCAGGGACCCTCCATCTGAAAATGTTTTCAGCCAGGGACCCCCCCCCCCCTTCCCCCCCACCACCACTGTTCTATATCAATGTTCTAAATAAATATATATATAAAGAGTTTTCTGAAAAACCTATATTGCTAATGGCTCAAATATTTCTCTGGTTTTAATGGGTTAACCCATTCTGGGTGGGAACCCCTTTTGGTGTAAGCATTATGTTATGCTTTAGCTATTGAAAAATAGTCTGCTATTTTTGAAAAACCAAAGAACGACTGACATAGAAACATAGCTTTTTCAGAAAACTGTCAGGATGTAGAAGACATTTATAGAATCGTTCCCAGGTCAAAATAGGTTAAGTAATTCGAGTAAGAAACGGAATGAAATTTAAACTAAAAACCAGCAGTTGAGATTCATTGCAACAACCTGGCCGTTAAAAACCAAGCGTTTTCATAGTAAACCTTTGCAGAATACAAGAGAGCATTTAGAGTATATACGGTTGTCTAGTGAGTGAGTGAGACAGACAGTGTAGTAAAAAGAAAGAAATTGCGCTTACCTCTAAATCCAGTAAAGTCTCGGAGCCATTAGTGGATTTGACTAATTATTGTTTCCCATCATCGGTGCACCCAGACGGGGCAGATCCAGACCAATACGTTAAAGTGACAGATTTAAAAACAAACACATGTACAGTAGAGTACAGTAGAGGTGACCTCCTCCTGCCACAGCATGTAGTGTCCGCTGCGCTGTCATCATCTCTCTGGGGTGGGAGGGATTCACCCCCTGAGTGACGGCCTCTCTCGTCCAATCCCAGGGCTTGAGCCGGGGGATTATACCGACAGACAGATTTACCCGGTGTCGTCCAATCGAGATAGCCGCAAAGGGAACCACGTCGTCCATTTAATTTAACCTGGTTTGGAGAGATGAGCCTTTTATTTTAAGACACACTAATCGCCGTGCATGACTTAATAACAGGCTTTCTCTTTACTATCACTTGATTCATGCTTATCATCATGATTAATTTCTATAAGAATCAATGAAGATACTATCGCATTCTTATTTGTCCATTTCCGTTTGGTGTGGTAGTATGGTCATTTAACACAATTGTAGTGCCTCCCCCCTTTCGTCTAAATATCATGCTAGACTTAATTTGACACACTTTCTTTTTTTATTCCACGATTTTGTAACCCATTTTTCACCCCTGTGTCAATCATCTAATGTGATCCTGGGCTCTACACACCCTCCACCAACCAGGTCCCCATATATGGGGGACAAGGGGAGAGCAACAGACTTGAACTCATGCTTCCTTCATGCCTGAGTGTCCAAGTTGCTCCTTTACACCTGACGGGGGAGTTTCCCTGGTTGGACGTAGCGCGTGGAAGGAACACGTTATTCCAACCAGTTCCTTTCCCCTCCATCAGGCGCCCCGGCTGGCCAGGGGGAGGTAGTTTAGAGACCAGGATTACTGCATGTTTTTGGTGAGGGTACCTACCCTAGGGGACACGGGGAGAACATGCAAACTCCACACAGAAAGGCCCTTTAGAGAGAGAGAGAGAGAGAGAGAGAGAGGAGAGAGAGAGAGAGAGAGAAGCAGAGTGGGTGTCATTCCATTCAGTGTGCTTGTTGCAATACAGCAGGCTTTGCAAACTCTGTAAATCTTTACTTTCATACACAGTTTTTGCCTGTATATTTATTGTACAGTCATGTACTGTATTACTGACTTCTCTCAGACCCCTTTTCCACTGGTTGGTTCCCAATGGGAACCGGTTCAGTTCTTTTTGGTTCAGCCAGAGCTCCAAAATTGGAACGTTAATTATGAATTGAGTGGGCAAAACTATACCTATATTAAATAGTTTATACTCAATATAGGTAAATATATAGGATAACTCTTCCACAGTAGTAGCTTTTTCATATTTTCTTATATAATGCCTCATTTGCATATTTAAACGTTTAAAATGTTTTAAAATTTAAACGTTTAAAAACCAAATATAACTGAACCGGTTCCCATTGGGAACCAACCGGTGGAAAAGGGGTCTCGGTATGCTTAACATTGTTGCGAAGAACCAGAAAAGTCAAAGTCGTACGATTTGTCACACGCGTTACCGCAGTGAAATTTGTTCTCCACATTTGACCCATCTCTTGGAGCGTTGAGCCGCAGCCAAGGAGCGGTGAGCTGCAGCCGTGCCATGCTCGGGAATCATTTGATTTGTTGATTTGACCCCCCCCCCAATCCAACCCAAACACATCTAATCTACCTGGAAACAGAACCAGAAACACATACACGTCATAGGTTGACACTAAGGGTTGCCCACTTGCCCCTGGCAGGTAAATAAAACGTTGGGGCAGGTGGAGTTTGCTTTCAGGTTGCCCAACCGGGGCAAGTGCTCGTTTGAGAGCGGACGCAAAGCGTCTATAAATTCACCACCAGATATCAGTCTAAACGCCTGAACGTGGTCAGAGCGCTCCGTCTTCTGTTCTGTGGAATGTAAAATAAGAGCACTGTTTACCTATAATGTGCTGTTCACTGTTGCTACACTTAACTCATTCTGACCTGAGATCAGATTCTAAAAATGTCTTAAGTTCTACGTCAGTCGCTCTTCGATTTTTCAAAAATAGCAGACCTAGCGCTACAAGCTTGTAGGTCTGCTATTTTTCAATAGCTAAAGCACGACATGATGCTAACACCAAAATGGGTTCCCGCCAAAAATGGGTTAAGAAATATTAGTGTGTACCACAGTCCTATTCATATTTGGCATAAAGATTTAGGCAGTTTTATCGCACAGCCCCAGAAAGTGTTACGTTTAACGGTTATTCAATTTTACATATAATTTTATAATGGCCGATTCATTTTTCGGGCAAGTAGAACATGACCTGTACTTGCCCGATGGGCAAGTAGAACATGACCTGTACTTGCCCGATGGGCAAGTAGAACATGACCTGTACTTGCCCGACGGGCAAGTAGAACATGACCTGTACTTGACTTTTGGGCAAGTAGAACATGACCTGTACTTGCCCGACGGGCAAGTAGAACATGACCTGTACTTGCCCGACGGGCAAGTAGAACGTACATGACCTGTACTTGACTTTTGGGCAAGTAGAACATGACCTGTACTTGACTTTTGGGCAAGTAGAACATGACCTGTACTTGCCCGACGGGCAAGTAGAACATGACCTGTACTTGACCTTTGGGCAAGTAGAACATGACCTGTACTTGCCCGACGGGCAAGTGCCTCTGAGACCTTTTAGTGTCAACACCTGCAAACCAACGCATACTCAGCCAGGAAAAAGCAACGGCTGTGAAATCATTATCATGGTGCAAACTGCAGAGCATATGACGTTGTAAACAACAAGCAACCACTTAGAGATTATTTGCAGTATACCAACATTAGAAATAGCTGATCTACAAGCTCATAACGTCACGTGTCACATTGTGATCTGGCATGCAGCATTGTGAAATCCATGATCAATCGGCTAAAAGAAAACATAGATTTGATGTGTTTTTCCCTTTTTACTTCCTTTCGGTGGTTTGATGGTTTCCAGTTTTACCTTTTAGAAGTGTATATTTGTACGTCTCTAAATGATCTGATGAATTGGAAATGGTGGACCCTGTTGTAAACAAGTGTAATGCTTAAATCATGGTGTCGTTCACAGTACTAACAGTTGAGGACAAATTGACATCTGAGGACAAATGTCTTGTCTAAATCATGTTTTCTGAAAAACCTATGTTTCTCCATCTGAACTGAACCGGTTTCTCAAACCATTTCATGTCAAGGACTCAATTTCATATACAAGCTATATGAGCTTGTATATAATCAGCATTTTTGTTTTTTTTACTCAAAGTTTTAAATAATGTTTAAAGTGGTTAAAAGCTTAAGGTGACACAGCTGCGTTCCAGGGTTATCAATCCTAACGTACGACGAAGAGGACGGCTGATCTCAACAGGTTTAACCTGCACCGATGAAGGTTAAATACAAACTAAATAAATGTGTCATTCAGCATCTGACTTAGTTATTATAATCTCCGGTTGCACTGTGCTCACCAGGACAGATGGTCTGGATTGATGGAATGTAGCCCAGATACCCGCTGGGGCTTAAGCCTTTCATTTAATAGAGGCACAACACATGGAATTATATCAGCACTCGTATATTATTGTTACGATGAGTCTATTGTTTCATAATTATACAGTATACTTAATCCCATTCTGGACGGGAACGCCTTTTTGTGTTTTAAGCATTGTTATACTTTAGCTATTGAAAAATAGCAGATCTACAAGCTACGAGCTTGTCGATCTGCTATTTTTGACAAATCTTGAAAATGTGGAGCCACTTTTCAACTTTCAACTCAAAATTCTGTGTCTCATAGGAGGGCTGTTGGCAGATCAGAAACCTGTCCACCAGTGACATCATCATTAGGCAGATTAAAAAAATCTATATACATATATTTAGGTTGTTCTTATCGTGAGAACGATGACTTCCATTATCGCATTGCAACTTTTCAGGAATAGAAAGCCTGCCGTTTCTATTAGCTTGGATTTCTGGACTGCCCACAGCCCTCCTATGAGACACAGACTGGTTTCTGAACTGCCCACAGGCCTCATATGAGACACAGACTGGTTTCTGCACTGCCCACAGCCCTCCTATGAGACACAGACTGGTTTCTGAACTGCCCACAGGCCTCATATGAGACACAGACTGGTTTCTGAACTGCCCACAGCCCTCCTATGAGACACAGACTGGTTTCTGAACTGCCCACAGCCCTCCTATGAGACACAGACTGGTTTCTGAACTGCCCACAGCCCTCCTATGAGACACAGACTGGTTTCTGAACTGCCCACAGCCCTCCTATGAGACACAGACTGGTTTCTGAACTGCCCACAGCCCTCCTATGAGACACAGACTGATTTCTGAACTGCCCACAGCCCTCCTATGAGACACAGACTGGTTTCTGAACTGCCAACAGCCCTCCTATGAGACACAGACCGGTTCCTGCACTGCCCACAGCGCTCCTATGAGACACAGACTGTTTTCTGAACTGCCCACAGCCCTCTTTTGAGACACAGACTGGTTTCTGAACTGCCCACAGCCCTCCTATGAGACACAGACTGGTTTCTGCACTGCCCACAGCCCTCCTATGAGACACAGACCGGTTCCTGCACTGCCCACAGCGCTCCTATGAGACACAGACTGTTTTCTGAACTGCCCACAGCCCTCTTTTGAGACACAGACTGGTTTCTGAACTGCCCACAGCCCTCCTATGAGACACAGACTGGTTTCTGCACTGCCCACAGCCCTCCTATGAGACACAGACTGGTTTCTGCACTGCCCACAGCCCTCCTATGAGACACAGACTGGTTTCTGAACTGCCCACAGCCCTCATATGAGACACAGACTGGTTTCTGAACTGCCCACAGCCCTCTTTTGAGACACAGACTGGTTTCTGAACTGCCCACAGCCCTCCTATGAGACACAGACTGTTTTCTGAACTGCCCACAGCCCTCTTTTGAGACACAGACTGGTTTCTGAACTGCCCACAGCCCTCCTATGAGACACAGACTGGTTTCTGAACTGCCCACAGCCCTCCTATGAGACACAGACTGAGTAGAAAAGAATCGTGGCAATTTAACATAAACGTAACTTAGGGATGTCCCGATACACTTTTGAGTTTTTTCACTTCCGATCCGATACCACAATTCATGTGTTAGCCGATACCGAATACCGATACCAGTGTCGTGATTTCATGTTGTGTTTATAGCTATCTAGCTATATATCTCATGTTGTGTTTATAGCTATCTAGCTATATATCTCATGTTGTGTTTATAGCTATCTAGCTATATATCTGGTGTTGTGTTTATAGCTATCTAGCTATATATCTCGTGTTGTGTTTATAGCAGACTCCTCACTCAAATGTGCACTTGCAGTTTGGGGCAACTCCAAAGCAAACTCCACATGTCCCAACATTGTATTTACCTGCCATAGTGTCAACCCCCTTACCCCTGTGTGGGATCGGTGGTTAGACTGGCATACTGTATATACTGTATACCGATATGACCCGATATGACAAATAAGGGCCGATCCGATACCGATACAGTATCGGGACATCTCTAAACGTAAGTGAGGACCAATTATATTTAGGTACTGTAGGTTGAAAAGTGGTGTAATGGTCCTTTATCACGTTTAAACATATCACGTATCAACTGTTTTCTTCTGTGGGGATTTGTAAGGCCTCTAATGGGTTTGGCTCCCATTAGGGGGGGGGGGGTTACCCCCCCCCCCCCCCCCCACCTGTCTCTCCCTCATTGTCTCATTGTCAAAGGCTCTGCTAGTACAGTAAGGGAGTCCAACAACCTTACTTGAGTCTTACTTAAAACAATAATCTCTTCTTAGCAGCTCATTAACCCCAATACCCTCCCTTTTGTCCCCGCCATTGACCCAATGATCTCACACTGCCACCCACTGGCATTACCTGCTAACTGCACACACACCACCCAGACAGCAATGCCTCCAAGGCCTCATACACACACAGCAAATGGACATTCTCTGTTCCGTCTGTGTTTCATGGCCGCCTCAATGCTTTTCCAATGGAAGTCACGTGGTTTGACCAATCACTTGTGTTTGATCAAACCAACTCAAAATACAGTATAGTGGCCCTCTGGAGTGAGTGTGGAAATACAGTATAGTGGCCCTCTGGAGTGAGTGTGGAACTATAGTGGCCCTCTGGAGTGAGTGTGGAACTATAGTGGCCCTCTGGAGTGAGTGTGGAACTATAGTGGCCCTCTGGAGTGAGTGTGGAACTATAGTGGCCCTCTGGAGTGAGTGTGGAACTATAGTGGCCCTCTGGAGTGAGTGTGGAACTATAGTGGCCCTCTGGAGTGAGTATGGAACTATAGTGGCCCTCTGGAGTGAGTGTGGAACTATAGTGGCCCTCTGGAGTGAGTATGGAACTATAGTGGCCCTCTGGAGTGAGTGTGGAACTATAGTGGCCCTCTGGAGTGAGTGTGGAACTATAGTGGCCCTCTGGAGTGAGTGTGGAAATACAGTATAGTGGCCCTCTGGAGTGAGTGTGGAACTATAGTGGCCCTCTGGAGTGAGTATGGAACTATAGTGGCCCTCTGGAGTGAGTGTGGAACTATAGTGGCCCTCTGGAGTGAGTGTGGAAATACAGTGGCCCTCTGGAGTGAGTGTGGAAATATAGTGGCCCTCTGGAGTGAGTGTGGAAATATAGTGGCCCTCTGGAGTGAGTGTGGAAATATAGTGGCCCTCTGGAGTGAGTGTGGAACTATAGTGGCCCTCTGGAGTGAGTGTGGAACTATAGTGGCCCTCTGGAGTGAGTGTGGAACTATAGTGGCCCTCTGGAGTGAGTGTGGAACTATAGTGGCCCTCTGGAGTGAGTGTGGAAATATAGTGGCCCTCTGGAGTGAGTGTGGAAATATAGTGGCCCTCTGGAGTGAGTGTGGAAATACAGTGGCCCTCTGGAGTGAGTGTGGAACTATAGTGGCCCTCTGGAGTGAGTGTGGAACTATAGTGGCCATCTGGAGTGAGTGTGGAACTATAGTGGCCCTCTGGAGTGAGTGTGGAACTTACCTTGGCTTACTGTTAAGTCGCTCCCGATGAAGAGCGTCTGCTATAGTGCTCATGCCTAAATCGTAACGTGTAACTCTGAGAGGGTGCAAATGTAACCAAATTAACCCTTTTCAGGGTCCATGTGGTTACACTTGCACCCTCTCAAGAGTTAAACAACCGGGCATTTTCCGTTGCCAATACATTATGCTTTCTTCCCGCACACGCACGCACTCACACACACACACACACACACACACACACACACACACACACACACGATGAGAGCCCTCGGAGCGCACGGTCTCACAGGCGTTTAGACACTCATTAAGCCCATGCTAATACAATAAGTGTCACCTTCCATTACATGGTGGCGGCCCGGACACCGGGATATTGGAAACGGACCAAGATTCTCCAACACAAGACGGGCCTGACCCGCCGCCCCACCCCCCCCCCACCACCACCCCTTCCACTATACGCTATGAAGCATATCTTTCACTTTCACAATGCGGGAATTGTTTTCTCCTTTAGCTCCCCTCTTTTCACCATTATAGCCTTAATATATACACACGAGCATTAACTAAGACAAAACAAACAAAAACGTAAATCGAAACAAAAAACCTCGAAATCAGAAATCACTGACACACACACACACACACACACACACGCACACACACGCACACGCACACGCACACACACACACAGTGAATGAGTCTCACAGTCGTCATGTACAATCTGTTCGCTGGCCACCAGACAGACGGACCGTGTCGTGAGAACTCGGAACATTCCATCATACTCGCGGGGGTCTTCGAGTTAACGCAGGGGTTTGTTTTAAGGACGGGGGGGACAGCTGGTTAAGAAGCCCCCCCCCCCCCTATAGCCCGTCCGTCCCACTCCTTGCATAATAAACAAGCACATGCAGAGTTGTATAAAATCTTAATTAACCCATTCCGACCCGAGATCAGATTAAAAAAATTCTTGAAAATGACAGTTTTCTGAAAAAGCTATGTTTCCATGTCAGTCGTTCTTCGATTTTTCAAAAATAGCAGACCTACAAGCTCGTAGCGCGCCACTCGGTGGCGCGCTATGAGCTTGTAGATCTGCTATTTTTCAATAGCTAAAGCATAACGTAATGCTAACGCCAAAAGGGGTGCCCGCCCAAAATGGGTTAAGACTGCTAATTCTCCACGCCGTCGGCTGACAAACGCTGTGCGCTCACGTGAGTCGCTCCCTGGACTCAGCGGGGGGCGTGGGACGTTGTATTGGGCACGACGGGGGGGACGGGGACCCTAGCCAGCGAGGGGGAGGGGCTGTGGGTGGGGGGGGGGGGGACCGGGGGCACACATTGGGTCCATGACCTTTCAGAAACATACATAAAACAAAAAAGTATAGATATTCTCATAGCGAATTTGATGCAGAACGTTTGACTTGGTGTGATGATTTACTATGAGTGTGTGGTTCTCAAACATTTTCATGTTAAGGAGGAGCCCAAATATCTGGTGCCGGGAGGGGGGCCCCAGTAAGTAAGAGAACATTTGTTTTGTCCACATTCTGTCAAGATATGTCAGTAGAAATAACAGTAGAATATCTGCACGGTGAAACTGTAAATATACACTACAGAATGCTATGTCTATATATAAGTTGAGCGGTAGAGTCTGGAGAGGTGGGTTTTCAGACTGCTAGGAGCTAAGGTACAGACTGGACAGGTGGGTTTTCAGACTACAGGATAGGATTGGGAGTGAGGCTGCAGTTCGCATTGCAATGGGAAGTTCATTCCATAGTTTTGGAGCCAGAAGGGAGAAGAGGACGTGGGGCGGGTGGAGCGTTGTCCTGGATGTTTTTTTAGTGAAGGTTCTGCCATGGTACCAAAGTCAATACAGCGTGGAATTGTGGACAAAGTCTTATCCAACGAGTCAGTCACAACAACAAAATATTTCAAAGAGAGGAATAATGGACCTTGATATGAAAAAAGGTTGAAATTAAAACCACTGGGCTTCTTCTTCACAGGATACAAAGATATTGGATTAAGATATTTGAGACACTCTCTGATATTTTGAATATTCATATTGACCCCTGATCCTGTACTAATTATTCTGGGTTTGTCAGACTCCATGCCTATGTTGACGAGAGCACAGAAACAACTCTTCTCATATGGTCTGATTACAGCAAAAAAAAACTAATTTTGACGCACTGGAAAAAGGAGGAGGCTCCTGCATTTAAGCATTGGCTAAATGAAATGACTAGTACAGAGAATAGGGTATTTCCTGAGAAACACGGAGAGACAGTTTGATAAGGTTTGGCTGCCCCTTGTCCATTACCTGAGTAGAAACAATTAATAGACAGGATACCACTGATATGGTTGACTGTACGCCATTTTCTTTTCAGATGTTTTCCATGAGATTTCTATCATCTTACTATTTTATTCTATAGTATGCGGTGTCACTGAGCAGTATGGGTGGGAGGGTTGAGGGTTTTCTTTCTCTTTTTGTATTTCTTTTCTTTCTATGAAATCATGTTTTTGTAACAATTTATAATCTGTTCTCAATAAGAACCTATTTGACAAAAAAACCAAAACACTGAGCTTGAGGATGACTAGTGTTTCTCAATGGACAGCTGATCTCAGAGGCTTTTCTGATGTTTCACGTCCCACGTAAAGGCCTCCCGCTGGAGGTGAACACAGAGATAAAAACAAGAGAGATGCGGTGGTTGAACGGCTCAGTGATGCTCATGTTTTCGGTGGTCACCTCATCACCTAAAACTGTATGAATAGGCCTTCAAGGCTGTCCATAGAACAGAGGCGTAAAGACCAGGCCCCTATACCTCTCCTCGGAGGGTGAACAGATGCAGCCCGGCCCCTGATGGCAGACTGCTGACAGACGAGTTGAAAATTGAGCGTGACATTGTGTTAAACAGGCGAAGCCCCCTCGACACCAATATTTGACAAGATGACGACGGGCTTAGGCAGTTATCGTCTCCGCTGCGTACGTAAACTAGCAATAAATATTCAGAGCCGTGTCTTCTCTGAAAGACAGACAGACGCCTCTCCACCACCGACCGCACAAGACCATCCAGAGGTCAGTAGATGAAATGACAAATATGGAACGGAAAAGAAAACAAGACCTGGTTTGGTCAAGTTCAACCTTCTCTAGTTAGCAGCCTGTCTGTGGCTCAAAGGCCTTCTCTAGTTAGCAGCCTGTCTGTGGCTCAAAGGCCTTCTCTAGTTAGCAGCCTGTCTGTGGCTCAAAGGCCTTATCTAGTTAGCAGCCTGTCTGTGGCTCAAAGGCCTTCTCTAGTTAGCAGCCTGTCTGTGGCTCAAAGGCCTTCTCTAGTTAGCAGCCTGTCTGTGGCTCAAAGGCCTTCTCTAGTTAGCAGCCTGTCTGTGGCTCAAAGGCCTTCTCTAGTTAGCAGCCTGTCTGTGGCTCAAAGGCCTTATCTAGTTAGCAGCCTGTCTGTGGCTCAAAGACCTTATCTAGTTAGCAGCCTGTCTGTGGCTCAAAGACCTTATCTAGCTAGCAGCCTGTCTGTGGCTCAAAGGCCTTCTCTAGTTAGCAGCCTGTCTGTGGCTCAAAGGCCTTCTCTAGTTAGCAGCCTGTCTGTGGCTCAAAGGCCTTCTCTAGTTAGCAGCCTGTCTGTGGCTCAAAGGCCTTCTCTAGTTAGCAGCCTGTCTGTGGCTCAAAGGCCTTATCTAGTTAGCAGCCTGTCTGTGGCTCAAAGGCCTTATCTAGTTAGCAGCCTGTCTGTGGCTCAAAGGCCTTATCTAGTTAGCAGCCTGTATGTGGCTCAAAGGCCTTCTCTAGTTAGCAGCCTGTCTGTGGCTCAAAGGCCTTCTCTAGTTAGCAGCCTGTCTGTGGCTCAAAGGCCTTCTCTAGTTAGCAGCCTGTCTGTGGCTCAAAGGCCTTATCTAGTTAGCAGCCTGTCTGTGGCTCAAAGGCCTTCTCTAGTTAGCAGCCTGTCTGTGGCTCAAAGGCCTTCTCTAGTTAGCAGCCTGTATGTGGCTCAAAGGCCTTCTCTAGTTAGCAGCCTGTCTGTGGCTCAAAGGCCTTCTCTAGTTAGCAGCCTGTCTGTGGCTCAAAGGCCTTATCTAGTTAGCAGCCTGTCTGTGGCTCAAAGGCCTTCTCTAGTTAGCAGCCTGTCTGTGGCTCAAAGGCCTTCTCTAGTTAGAGGCCTGTCTGTGGCTCAAAGGCCTTATCTAGTTAGCAGCCTGTCTGTGGCTCAAAGGCCTTCTCTAGTTAGCAGCCTGTCTGTGGCTCAAAGGCCTTCTCTAGTTAGCAGCCTGTCTGTGGCTCAAAGGCCTTCTCTAGTTAGCAGCCTGTCTGTGGCTCAAAGGCCTTCTCTAGTTAGCAGCCTGTCTGTGGCTCAAAGGCTGAATAATGAATGGGACTTGATATGAAAAAGGGTTGAAAACCACTGGGCCTATAGTTCCTTCCCCTCATGCACCTTTGGGCCTCGGGCTGGCCCGGCCCGTCCCAAAAAAGGTGCCCGGCGGCAGGCTGAGGCCCAGCGAAGAAACATGGAACACGTAGAGCCCCCCCACCCCCCCCCACACACCATCCCCCTCCCAAACACCCCCCCTCCTCCAGTGAGTCCAGAACCATTTGGACCACAGGGAATGGGCTAATCACATTAAGAGGCCCAGAAAGAGAGACGGGAAGTAGACAGTACCGTGACAGACCTACCAGCACCGTGCACGACTAATCCCGTTAGGCAGAGGGAGGGGACGCCATCATCTCTGCACCCAGAAAACACTTTCCCAGGAATCACTTCACCTGTATGGTAACACACACAGGCTCTCGCTGATGCCTATTAAGGATGAAACAATTAACACTTGGCACATGGTACCAAAATGTCTGTTTTTGTTTTTTTCTCTCTCTCTCGATTTCTATTCTTTTACTTGTCAGGGCATTATAGTAATCAGCCACAGACAGTGGCACTGCTGCTTGCTTTCAGATCAGTTTTTTTCTTTTTCATGCCACGGTAAAACTTAAACAACCACCCCTTTTCAACACAGCGGTGTCAGTCTCAAAACAAGAAAGGAGGGGGGAGAGGCTGTAAGAGGGACAGCACTTTACTTCATCTTCCATTGTAAAAGCACCCGAGTTCAACCTTAATGTAAACCTTTGCGGGCGAGCCGTGAATAGGATGCTCTCTCCATCACAGTGCATCCTGCTGGGTAATCCCAGCAGATGGCCATGCTGCACGCGGAGCCATGCTGCACGGACACGGACCGCAACGGCTGGCAACTCGCAAAGACGACGGGTTAAAAAGACAAAAAAACAATAACGGGGGATATGTCCGATCATCACCCCCAGAGCCCCACACACACACACACACACACACACACACACAGCTCCAAGCCCCTGTGGGAGAGATTGTGGAAATCAAGATTCTTAACTCGCCATAGCAACGCTTTGGGGAAACGGAGCCGTCAGCTTGCATCCATCAAGTTTCCACTTAATCTGCCCTCCTCGCCATTTTCTTTCTTTACCCTCTCTACTTTTCTCTTTTTGTGTATCTTTCTTTTTGTCTGCGGGGGGATTAAGCCAAGTGGTAAAACAGTGATTTAATGATCTTTCCATGGCTATGTGTGACACTTAAAGCATGAGACAAACAGGCCGCGGTGGCGGGGAGGAGAGTCACCCCCTCTGAAGGCGGCCCGGCCGGGGCGGCGTGCTCTACGAACTGTGAGGCCTTTTGACAGGGGCTCTTAAGCTGTTATTTCTCCCCCCCCTCCCCACTATCATTGTGATTTTGCTTCTGCTATGGGAACCAACATGAAGTTCTTAAAGGGCCCTTTGAGAAACAAGACAAGAAAGAAAACAATCGGGGTAATTAGTTTATGATAATATGATAAAGACGAGGTTTGGTTGGCATTTGAAGGCAAATGTGTCTGTAAACGGGAGTTTAAGTAGGCAGAGATGTATCAACGACACTAAACATCAATGTCAGTCATGAAGACGTGCTAATATTATGAGCGATATCTTTCGAGAGCAGAACACAAATCACAAACTAATTTGTTGGACAGATTTCAACATGTTTGAGTTCATCCTCCACAAAGCAAACTATTTGAGCATCCCATAATCTAATAGATTATTAGGTATGCACCATAGACTGTAAAAAATATGGACAAAGCGTTCCCCGGGTCTAACATGAACGTAAAATGAAGCCTGAAATCCCTTGCATTCTAATGCACTGTAAATCGCCATCTTTCTAGATCCGTTTTGGACCAGCTGGCCATTGGCTGGCTCCGTTTGGGTCCAGCTGGCCATTGGCTGCCCAGACAACGAGGCGGGACTTCCCCCCTTCTTCTCCGTTGGTTTTTATTTTGACTCGAGTGGGAGGAGAAGACTCTTGAGTGGGAGGGGAATCCCGATCATAGACGGTAACGGTAGCCACGCCCCTCAGAACATACGCGACTTTATGGTCATTATTTTAATTAATGGGACCATAATTTTCCAAAAAGAATATTATGACATTAGAAATGAGACTTTAAACTAGTGACTGGAAGCAGAAAGTATTCATGACCATGTTTATTAAGGTAATACAGTCTAGGTGAAGTTGGGCCCAAATACATGGGCCTCTATGGAGCTATGGGGCTTTTTGGGTCCAGTCCAGCGCCACAACAGGCCATTATATGAACTACCGATTTCAAATGAGGCTTCACGAAATATCTGGCTGACTGCCCCCCTGGTATGCACGTGACATTATCATCATACCTGGAAGTTATGCGGGAATGCTTATTTAGTTTACTTTCTGTCCTTGACAGCCCATACAGTACAGTACATCCAAACAGAAAAGTCCTATCTGATTGTATTAAACAACGCTCAATGACGTTAAACTCACTTTGCCATTGACTTTAGGCATGCGCATATACCCTCTATAGCACTGTGCCGATGAGACATTTTGGCGGATATCGATATCCGATATAATTAATTGCCGTTATGGCCGATAACCGACATTACCGATGTCGATATATGATCTCATTCTGTATTGAAAGATTATAATAATTCTGTCCATTCTGAAAAATACATGTAACAGGGTATCTGCACTGCAGGCTTTATAGGCAAGTCAGATTTAACTTAAATACCTTTATATTTAATAGTGTGAGCTTGTAGATCTGTTCAAGCTGTTACTTTGGGCTTGATTAATCGAACCGACGCCGATTAATCTAAAAACAACTAAAATCGGCTCATACGGATGTGCTCGCCGATTAATCTCTCGTCACAATTCGAGAATGCAGAAGAATTGTTAATGTCTGCCTGTCATCTCTCCTAATGGTACCACATCAATACAGCCTGTTATCTCTCCTAATGGTACCACATCAATACAGCCTGTTATCTCTCCTAATGGTACCACATCAATACAGCCTGTTATCTCTCCTAATGGTACCACATCAATACAGCCTGTTATCTCTCCTAATGGTACCACATCAATACAGCCTGTTATCTCTCCTAATGGTACCACATCAATACAGCCTGTTATCTCTCCTAATGGTACCACATCAATACAGCCTGTTATCTCTCCTAATGGTACCACATCAATACAGCCTGTTATCTCTCCTAATGGTACCACATCAATACAGCCTGTTATCTCTCCTAATGGTACCACATCAATACAACATGTTATCTCTCCTAATGGTACCACATCAATACAGCCTGTTATCTCTCCTAATGGTACCACATCAATACAACATGTTATCTCTCCTAATGGTACCACATCAATACAGCCTGTTATCTCTCCTAATGGTACCACATCAATACAACATGTTATCTCTCCTAATGGTACCACATCAATACAGCCTGTTATCTCTCCTAATGGTACCACATCAATACAACATGTCATCTCTCCTAACGGTACCACATCCATACAACATGGAATCTTATCCAACGAACAACATTTTCTACATCTTGGGTCTGAGATGTTAAATGTCATCTGACTGGTGCTCTGTGGCTCAAATGCACAATAAATAATGGAACTTGATATGAAAAGGGTTGAAAACCACTGATCTATTGTAAACGACTGCTGGAACACTCGGTGACATTTTACATTCTTACAGTATAGGCGTTTTTATTTCCAGGGAGAAAAAAAAAAGTCTGGGGCAGAGTCCGCTACAATTTGGGATAGAGTAGCGCAAACGCCGATCACTCTCTGCCGATTTATGATCGTCTTTGTTAAATTGACACACACACACACACACACACGCGCACACACACACACACACACACACACACACACACACACACACACACACACACACACACACTCCTCTCTCTCTGTCGCTCTAATGTCCTCATGCCCTGCAGCTGCGTCTAGATTCTCCCGGTGGATCCTGCCGGGAGCTGCCCATATGTATGAAACTATACAAACTGTCTAATTAACATGCCATCAAAATGACATTTCATCATTTTTATCCCACGATTTTTTTGCAACCTAGTTTTTTCACCCAGTGCCAATTATCTAATGTAATCCTGGGCGCTACACTTCCTCTGCCAACCTGGGGGGGGGGGGGGGGGGGGACTGACCTCATGCTTCCTTCTATGCATGAGGAGTCCAAGCTGCTTCTTTTCACCTGACAGGGGGGAGTTTCCCTGGCCGGACGTAGCGCGTGGAAGGAACACGTTATTCCGACCAGTTCCTTTACCCTCCATCAGGCGCCCCGGCTGGCCAGGGGGAGGCAGTGACAATGACATTTTAACCTTTGCATTAGATTACATACAATCGCTGCAGACACAGTGTAGTTTAGAAACCTGTGAGTGTGTGCGACTGTGCTTGCGGAAAATAAACTCATTTTTGCATTCATGAAAAATGTGATACTTTGAATTCAGGGGCTGACCAGACATTGATTAGCTTTCATTTTCCATAAGAACCATCTATATACAACTCTACCTGTTGTCTGTATTATAAATATATAAACTGAATCTATGACCAAGAAACTGCTCCAGTAGTAACAAGTAACTAGGTACATTTACTTTAGTAGCCTACTATATGTGCAATTTTGAAGTATCCGTACTTGAGTATTTCCAATTTACAGCACTTACTACTTACTACTTCTACTCCACTACATCTCGGATCAAAATATTGTACTTTTACTCCACTACAATTATTTGAAAACCTTAACCTTATTTGTCAGTTTCATGTTTGCACTGGATCCAACTAGTAAAAGCTGTAGTGCTGCTGAACGGCCACAAGGTGGGTATCTAATAACTTGTTTGATGGGTGGAAGTGTTTCCTTGTCAGACTGGTCCCTTATGGTCTATCTAATTACTATAGACTATACACAGGGCTCTATCTTATGGTCTATATAATTACTATAGACTATAGACACAGGGCTCTATCTTATGGTCTATGTAATTACTTTAGACTCATAGTTCAGCTCATGAACACTGGAGTCAATGAGAGACTGGTGGTGACCAGCTCATGAACACTGGAGTCAATGAGACACTGGTGACCAGCTCATGAACACTGGAGTCAATGAGACACTGGTGACCAGCTCATGAACACTGGAGTCAATGAGAGACTGGTGACCAGCTCATGAACAAACACTATTTCTGAATGACTGAGACCTTTTGTAAAGTAATCGCTTCTGGAAAATAAAAGAAGACATATCACTCGTTCTGCTGTGTTGCTGTTCAATGTGTACACTGTGTAATTTTATAGAGGTATCTAAAGAGCAGAAAGTACATTTCTGAACGTTGCGTACCATAAGTATCACAAGACTGTCCACTCTTTCTTGCGGTACCTCCGAGACTGAACGATACATGCGTGATTATTAACACATTCTGACCTGAGATCAGATTCTAAAAATGTCTTCTACATCCTGACAGTTTTCTTTCTGACCTGAGATCAGATTCTAAAAATGTCTTCTACATCCTGACAGTTTTCATTCTGACCTGAGATCAGATTCTAAAAATGTCTTCTACATCCTGACAGTTTTCCATTCTGACCTGAGATCAGATTCTAAAAATGTCTTCTACATCCTGACAGTTTTCATTCTGACCTGAGATCAGATTCTAAAAATGTCTTCTACATCCTGACAGTTTTCATTCTGACCTGAGATCAGATTCTAAAAATATCTTCTACATCCTGACAGTTTTCATTCTGACCTGAGATCAGATTCTAAAAATGTCTTCTACATCCTGACAGTTTTCATTCTGACCTGAGATCAGATTCTAAAAATGTCTTCTACATCCTGACAGTTTTCTGAAAAAGATACGTTTCTATGTCAGTCGTTTTCAAAAATAACCTACAAGCTCATAGCGCGCCACTCGGTGGTGCGCT
The DNA here is from genome assembly GCF_964188405.1 of Protomyctophum parallelum. Classification (NCBI taxonomy): domain Eukaryota; kingdom Metazoa; phylum Chordata; class Actinopteri; order Myctophiformes; family Myctophidae; genus Protomyctophum; species Protomyctophum parallelum. The sequence continues at coordinate 98,397,644 of NC_139697.1, forward strand.
ATGAGCTTGTATATCTGCTATTTTTCAATAGCTAAAGCATAATCGTAAGCAATCGTTCAGCATTAATAATGTTTGTTCATGAGCTGGTCCAGCCGGCTCCATTCACTGCCACGTATTCAAGGAACTGCGAGCTTTGCCACCCATGAAAGCGTCCATGAAAGTGTCATGGCGTATCCATGATGTCGAAGGCGTCTCTTCCTCGGTCCGACGACTCATGCATTGAAGGAAGAATGAGGTCAGTCGGGCACGGTGGCACAGTTGGTAGTGCTGTCGCCTCACAGCTAGAAGGTCCTGGGTTCAATTCCCGCTGGGGACGCTGTGGGTGCTGGCAGCGTGTTTCCTCCTCCGCGTCATCAGTGCCCATACCCGAAGGCGGGGTTGGCGAAAGGGCCTTTCTGTGTGGAGTTTGCATGTTCTCCCCGTGTCCCCTAGGGTAGATACCCTCACAAAAAACATGCAGTAATCCTGGTCACTAAACTGCCTCCCCCTGGCCAGCCAGGGCGCCTGATGGAGGGGAAAAGGAACTTGTTGGAATAACCTGTTCCTTCCACGCGCTACGTCCAACCAGGGAAACTCCCCCCTGTCAGGTGTAAAGGAGCAACTTGGACACTCAGGCATGAAGGAAGCATGAGTTCAAGTCCGTTGCTCTCCCCTTGTCCCCCATATATGGGGACTAGGTTGGTGGAGGGTGTGTAGAGCCCAGGATCACATTAGATGATTGACACAGGGGTGAAAAATGGGTTACAAAATCGTGGGATAAAAAATATATTTAGTAAGAATGAGGTCAGTCCGTTGCTCTCCCCAGGTTGGCAGAGGGAGTGTGTAGCGCCCAGGATTACATCATTAGACAATTGAGACTGGGTGGAAAAAAACCGTTCGTGGGATAAAGATTTAAAAAAATCCCTCTGTATTGGAAATGTATTGCACACAAAGTATACTGATATGGTCAATTCAAAGATAATTCATACTTTTTTTAGTAGTTTTGAACAATATGTCGCAATAATAATAATGTGTAAATCCTCCTGGACTCGTCTGACGACGGCACACCACTTATCTAAATCATGTCTAATAATACTGTGCCAAACCGTAGCTCGCATAAATACAGGATCGCCACCACTTTTGCGTTGCAGGGCCCTGCACGTCTCTGGAAGTTCACACACACAGGGCGATCAGGGAGTGACTATAGTAGTCCGTTCTGAATTGGACGGCGGAAAATTGCTTTATCGTTTCATTTCCTTATACTGAACCAAATTAGCATTATGTTTCACGTCGGCTCTCTGACAGAGTGACCTGGCAGTTTATCTTGTGTACCGTACAGTACACTGCTGCTCACTTAGCGCCCATTCTGCGGCGCTTGGGGCCTCACTACTACTTTGTTCCAAATTGCTTCGCTGATAGCCGGTGAGAGAAAAGTGTTTATTTGTCACTTCTTGACCCACATTAAAGCAGCCTGTCTCCTGTATACTATACACTAGTACGCTCCTCTAACCTGTAAGAGATTGTTGCCATAATATGGGTATATACTGTACAAAGTGTACATTGTAGCGTTTATTTTTTTATCCCCCCATGCTTTCAGTACAATTTACAATTACAATTTACAATTTAGGCATTTAGCAGACGCTCTAATCCAGAGCGATTTACATTTAAGCAAGAACAAAAGCATGGGAATACATCACATAAAAGCATTTATCATGAAACATGCGTAAGCTAAGAAGGTAACAGTGGAATATCTATATGATGAAACTATACATACACTATACATAATAAACTATACATATTCACTACTATGCTATACATATGTACTATGGCGTGCTATGACTATATACAATACAATTATAGTGCTGTCTACATAACATGCTATAAGTCTGTGTCAAATGCTATCTAAGCCAACAGAAATGCTATCTAAGGGGTTAGGGTAAGTGCTATGGGCCATGATGAAAAGGTGGGTTTTCAGGCTACGGCGGAAGATTGGGAGTGATGCTGCAGTTCTGACTGCAATGGGAAGTGCATTCCACAGTTTTGGAGCCAGAAGGGAGAAGAGTTTGGGACGTGTGGAGCGTTGTCCCGGCGTTTTTAGTGAGGGTAAAAACGCCGTTCCCATTGCAGTCAGAACTGCAGCATCACTCCCAATCTTCCGCCGTAGCCTGAAAACCCACCTTTTCAGACTCCATCATGGCCCATAGCACTTATCACAATATCACTATGGACCAAAAGAGAGTACTCTGAACGCCAGAGTAAAACAACTGTGTTCCTTAACCCATACTGACCTGAGATCAGATTCATACGAGGTTTCCGTTGGACAACACACTGGTCTGATTAACCCATTCTGACCTGAGATCAGATTCTAAAAATGTCAGTCGTTCTTCGATTTTTTCAAAAAATAGCAGACCTACAAGCTCGTAGCGCGCCACTCGGTGGCGCGATATGAGCTTGTAGATCTGCTATTTTTTCAATAGCTAAAGCATGACATGATGCCGACACCAAAATGGGTTCCCGTTCAGAATGGATTAACCCATTTTGAATCATTCTAATCATTCCCAACATTCTCTTTATTTTTTTACTTTTAAAGAATATAATGGAAAATAGCCTAAATCTACCAGCTCAAAGCCTGGCTTTGTACTTGTGTAGGTGGACGCAGTTTGTCTGCAGCTGTAAACAATTAACCCGTTCTGACCTGAGATCAGATTCTAAAAATGTCTTCTACATCCTGACAGTTTTCATTCTGACCTGAGATCAGATTCAAAAAATGTCTTCTATGTCAGTCGCTCGCTCTTCGATTTTTCAAAAATAGCAGACCTACAAGCTCGTAGCGCGCCACTCGGTGGCACGCTATGAGCTTGTAGATCTGCTATTTTTCAATAGCTAAAGCATAACGTAATGCTAACACCAAAATGGGTTCCGCCCAAAATGGGTTAATCCAAATGAGCAGCTGCACCTCCATCCATCCAGACCAATGCAGCAGCATGCAGCACGTCGCACGCCCCAGTCTGCCCTGTGAACGAGACCCAGAGATCTGTCATCTCTCTAATGATTTACCAATGGCCTGTCTGTCTGTCTGTCTGTCGACGAGGTGGCGATCCCACTGGCTTATTTAGAAACGCCCATTCAGATTAGGGTTTTCTTTTTATTGGAGGGGGGGGGGGGAACAAATTGTCATCAGTGGATGGTTTTGAAACAAGTAACGTAAGGCCTTTTAAATCAGCGGGGCTGTCAAGCGCGTGCACACGGCCCACTGGAGATGAAATTACTTCAAGGAACTGGATCTGAAAGCAGGCGGAGGGGATTTCTTCCTTTTAAAACAGACTGTGGCGAACCGCGTTGCCAGATTCTGCGGGAGAAACGAGCAAAACCGGGGTCTATGAAAACGAGCCCCAAAGAAGCGACTATATATATATATAGACCACACAAGCACTTTAATCCTATGTACGTCGGGTATTTGAAAATAGCAGATCTATACAAGCTCACAACGTGGTCGCATCTTGAAATGAAATGTGGAATATTTGGAAGAGTTTTGAAAGATTCTAACAAGAAAATCTGGTCACAAACCATTTTCAGGTGGGAGTTTATATGGACTGGGCTATTTCCAAATTTCAATACGTTACGTCTACTCCACTAGGCCTACATCTCACAGACAAATATCGTACTTTTGACTCCACTACAATTATTTGAAACTTTATTGCGAACGCAGTGAGCCACTTACTATGACAGCAAGGGCTGAATGTCTGTGTGTGTGTCTGTGTGTCTGTCTGTCTGTCCCGCTGTTACACCACCCGCCCGCCACCAGAGGGCGCAGCTGTAGCACACACACACACACACACACACAGGGCGCAGCTGTAGCACACACACACACACACACACACACACACACGAGCTGCGTTCGCTTCCCGCGTTTGCGCGTCTTACTTGTAGTTACTAGTTACTTTGTAGATTTTGATCATGACTACAAACCCACTTCAGACCTATACTGTGTATATATAATTATAGAATTTGGCTATTCAAAAATAGCCGATCTACAAGCACACGTCAGCTTGTAGATCTTCTATTTTCAAAGGATTATTATATATATATATATATTATATATTTCTTCTTCTTACTTTTAACTCAAGTGAATGTTAAAATTCTGTACTTTTTTTGAGTGGTGCAACCACTCCAAGGTACAGCAATGTCCGTGTCCGCCTATCTGTTAATGAGGACTATATAGTACCAGTAGGGGCGCTGTTGTGCCAGAAACAGGGAGAGAGAGAGTGCTGTACTGTTGCCTGCTAATGAGAGAGAGAGAGAGAGAGAGAGAGAGAGAGAGAGAGAGGGGAAAAGGGGGGTGTGGGGGAGTTGCACCACTCAGTTCACACGGGTGTGACAGCATTTCCACATTGCAATTTTGATACTTTTACTTAAGCAAAAAGAGTATAGGTATATAGGTACCTTTTCCACCATACTGGCACTCGCTTATAACCGGCGCACATGGCAACCCGTGCTGCGGGAGCCACGCGGCTGCACAGGTCAGCCTCGGAGCGCTCACGCGGACGTAACGCAGGTTGACACAGTTTGACCCCCGCCAAACACCCCGGCTTTGTGTGTCCCCCCCCCCCTCCTCAGAATGCCATTTGATATTAGCCCCTGTGCAGATTCCATTCATTTTGATAGTCTTTTTATACGATTCACAACATTTGATTCTCCATTATACCTTTTAGAGCTCCCCCCCCCGATCCTTTTTTTTTTTTTTGAGTGATCCCCTCTTTTCGCTGTGGCTTTGTTTGTTGGTTGTTTGGGGAGGGGGGGGGGGGGGAGGCGGAGGGGGAGGTGGGGGGGGTGGCGATAGAATGGTTTCTCTTGGTTGTGTGGAGCCTTCAAAGAAAATGTCCCTGTGAAGGACTTGAATGGGAGAGGACGTTTTTTGTTAGTTTAACTCAGATGTTTCCCCAGAAGAAAAATGCTTGGAACATTCACCAACTGTATTTTCATTCATAATCCCCCCCCCCCCCCCCCCCCCCCCCAAAAAGATTAAATTGCAATCTCCACACTTGTCCGTCGAAGTTCAGTCATATGTGCCCCTTTTGTGAGGTAGGAATTCCGTGAGGTGGGTTATTTTCTCCTCTCCATGTGTGTGTGTATAGGGCATTGACCGTAAGCAGGCCTTCTTAGGTCCTTAGAAAACAGTAATTCCAAAGATTTCACAGTCAGATGAACAGCAAAAGATTGATATGTTTAACGCTGCCCCGCTACAAAAGAGGGCCTAATATGTTGCTTTCTTCAATGGCTTGAACCTTTTCGGGGTGTCCGTTCTTTTTTTTTTGGGGAGGTGCAGCCAGTCTCGGAGCTCTCTCTCAGTCACCTGCCCTCCTCCATAAAGGTGCAGCCAGTCTCTGAGCTCTCTCTCTGTCACCTGCCCTCCTCCATGGAGGTGCAGCCTGCAGTCTCTGAGCTCTCTCTCTCAGTCACCTGCCCTCCTTCATAAAGGTGCAGCCAGTCTCTGAGCTCTCTCTCTCAGTCACCTGCCCTCCTCCATAAAGGTGCAGCCAGTCTCTGAGCTCTCTCTGTCACCTGCCCTCCTCCATGGAGGTGTAGCCTGCAGTCTCTGAGCTCTCTCTCTCAGTCACCTGCCCTCCTCCATGGAGGTGCAGCATGCAGTCTCTGAGCTCTCTCTCTCAGTCACCTGCCCTCCTCCATGGAGGTGCAGCATGCAGTCTCTGAGCTCTCTCTCTCTCAGTCACCTGCCCTCCTCCATAAAGGTGCAGCCAGTCTCTGAGCTCTCTCTCTGTCACCTGCCCTCCTCCATGGAGGTGCAGCATGCAGTCTCTGAGCTCTCTCTCTCTCAGTCACCTGCCCTCCTCCATGGAGGTGTAGCCTGCAGTCTCTGAGTTCTCTCTCAGTCACCTGCCCTCCTCCATGGCACAGGTACACAGGTACGGAGAACAGCCCCTCCGTCTAACGTCTTTGTTAAACACTTTGTATGTAAAGCAACAGGTCAGAGGGTCAGGAGGGGGGGGGGGATTTGAGGATCTGCAGTGAACTATACTGCACACACACACCGATGTGTCCCTGAAGAGACTGTGGCTTGCATTTGGCAATTTTGGGGGATTTTATGGTTTACTTACTTAGACCTGTGCCCGTCGGGCAGCGGCCTACTTGGTATTCGGGAATGATGCAAGTTGGGATCGACTTTACAGATGCCTTCTAAATCAGTAGAATCCCCAAATTATATGTATTTAGCCACGGACCACCCCTCCCCCCCCCATCTGTGTCAGGGACCCCGAGAAAAGATGATTTGTGTCAAACATAACACATAATATGCATTCCTGGTTGTAATAGGTTAAATTAAAAGGCCTAATTTGGCAGCTGCTGCACCTTGCCCACGTTTTGAATCATCATTACCCAATAATCATTAGCCATGACTAATAACCATGGCTGCAATTAATATTATACAACATATTTGAGATAATAGTATAATCGGAAACTTTAGCCATAATTGTGCAGCCCTAATCACCAGCCACAAGATAACATGATGTAGTCTACTATAGTGAGACAGTCCAATTGGCTTGTGATAATATAACAAACACGGGTGTGATGTTTGTTGTTTTTGATATTGTTTTTGCGGCTTACGCCTTTTATTGGTTTTTGAAGGGACAGACAGTAGGCTGACAGGAAACGGGAGAGCGATGGGGGAAGACATGCAGTAAAGGCCGTGTCGGGCTCGGGAGTCGAACCCGCGGCACACTGCGACTGGATTACCAGTCGGGTGCCCAGACGGTTACGCCACCGCCTGGGCATAAAGACTTATTCTAATGTGATAGCCAATCCATACTCTGGCTGAATCCGAATGGATGTTGTGCAGTTTCATCCTCGGCATCAATTTAATCATTTTTGTTAGATTGTTTGAACATAAAAGGTTTAAAAGGCTTTGGCCCCGACGTGGGGGTCCCACCATTAAAACGGTCCCACCATTAAAACGCCACAAACGCCACTGCCCTCCCCCCCCCCGGTGGCGTGGCAGTGGTTAACGGTGGCATAGGGGCACAATCAGCGTATATTTGGAAACACATTTAGATTCTTTTTAAAGGATCCAGACACAAAAACAAGCCCTATATCTTTGGAGGGAGTAGCAGGTGGATGATTGTGCACGGTTGAGCGATTAAACCAAATAAAATGAAAAGGCAAGCATTCAGGACAGGAAGGACGAAACCTTCCTTATTTCCCAATTAGCGCCGGGACGTTTTTTTTTTTTTTTTCCCCCGCGTTGCTGGCATTCCATGTACGCGGAATAGTGACACGCCAACAAAGACTGTGAGAGAAGAGATGAGTCGGCCCTAAGAAAAGACTAACTATTCACTTTCCTTTTCAGAAGACGCTGTTCTATTCTGCAACAATGTAGCTTTTTCATGTTTATTTTAGTCCTACTGCTTTGCGTGTGTGTGTGTGTGTGTGTGTGTGTGTGTGTGTGTGTGCTTGCGCGTAAATTTGCACATAACATGTAAATACTAATACGTCTATCCCAAGATATTCCCACTTACCTCACTATTATATTATCTGACTGATTTAGAATTGACAACATAAAAACAAATACCCTACTGCAAACTATGGCATATAAACTGATTAAATGAAAACGGCAACTGTATGAGTTGCAGACTTGGAGTGGTCAAGACAGTTCGTGGTCACAGATTTCAGCCAGACATGATTTGATTGATTTTCAATGGCCAGAAGTCAACGGGGGGTGGGCCAAGTTTGATTGATTGAAAGATCTTCTAAAAATCCTTCTGAAATAAATATTTTCACGATTTTTCAAAAATAATTTTCAATAGCTAAACTATAACATAGTGTTAAACACCAAAAGGGGTTCCCGCCCCAATTCAAGGGAGAAGTGATTATTTCCTCCCCCTTTTGGCACGGCTGTCTTGAGCCCTGTCACTCTGCGGCAGTGGTTTCCCCCAAATTGACACTCATTACATTAGCCTGCGGACCCCCATTATAGAAAATATACGCCAAGGACCCCCATAAGAAAAGATTTGTACGGCTCAAGCAGTGATTCTCAGCCCCGTGTTAATTTCAAGGACCCCCAGGGTTGACCTGCATTAGGCCACGGACCCCCACATTTAATGACATTTCTATCTCCGGGACCCCCAATGTATATTGTAAAATCAAAGTTAATTTTAACTCTGAGAGTGTACAAAATGGAACCAAATGTACCCGTTATGGTCCATTTGGTTCCATTTGTACACTCAGAGTTACAGACCCATAAGGGGACCCGCCATAAGGGTCCATCAACTATCATTTAGCTGGGGACCCCCTGGAACTCTCTCGAGGACCCCTGGTCTTTGGGGAACCACTGCTCTGTACAGGACTTGCATTAATCTGGTTATTCTCACCACAAGTATAAGAAACGGGTTTCAGCCTGTTGTGAAAGACAGCACAGCCCTCCCAAAGAGACACACTAACAGCAGTGTTGTTTTTGGCAGCAAATTTCAATTTTAGTTTAGTCATAGTCTTTGGACTGAAACTTAATTTAGTCACATTTTAGTCACCTGGAATGTCTTAGTGTTAGTCTAGTCGACTAAATGTCATGAGATTTTAGTCGACTAAAATGTATTTTGGCGCATCTTTTTTTTTTTTTTTTTAAGATATTTTTTTGCGGCTTACGCCTTTTATTGATTTTTTAAGGGACAGATAGTAGGCTGACAGGAAACGGGAGAGAGATGGGGGGATGACATGCGGTAAAGGCCGTGTCGGGTTCGGGAGTCGAACCCGCGGCACACCGCGACTGGATCACCAGTCCGGTGCCCAGACCGTTACGCTACGGCCTGGGCGTTTTGGCGCATCTTGATGCCGGCGTAATGAGTGTTTTTACACTTGCTGAAAATAGCCGATCTACAAGCTCACAACGCGTCGCAACGCGACGTGTTGTGAGCTTGTAGATCAGCTATTTTCAGCATGCAACCAAGTGTAAAATGACTTATACTGGATCTCTTGTCCACTACTAACCACTAGTCCCTTCCTAACATTTTAGTCTAGTTTTTATTTGTCGACGAAATTGTCAGTATATTTAGTCTTAGTTTTAGTCATCGTAGCTTAGTTTTCATTTAGTTTCCATTTGTTTTTGTCAGTGAAAATAGGTAGTCGACAAACATTTTTCGTCTTAGTTTTAGTCGACGAAAACAACACTGACTGACAGATGACGTTAGGATGAAGGCAGCTCGCAAGTCACTAACTGATGTCTAGTGTGTCGGACACGTCTTTTTAAAGAACATTTGCACGGCTGTGATGTCATTACATAATTACGTCATATTGTCACGCAATCTGATTGCCCATTTTGACCAAGACAAACTATGTCAGTAATATGATGTCAATCATCCATATTTGGCGTGTTTTCCACTAGACCATTCTCACATGTCCCAGGAATGGCTGGACCAGGAGAAGCTTCCAGGTCCATTATATATTTTTTGAGGGGTGCTAGCCCCTCCTATATACAGATTTAATGTTTGTCTTTAGTTCAATGTTTGTTTTGTAAACATTGACAATGAAGGGAAAATCTACGTCATAAGGTGCCTCATTACGTCATATTGTCTCTTTATTGTTAATGGCGTTTAATGTTTGTGTTTGCACCGTTTGTTTTACATCACCATTACATCACCTAATCAACATGAGTTAGACTTCAATATATTAGCGTCTCTCACTTCACACATGTGTGATTTTTATTTATCCTCACGTTCCGTGCTAAGCCAATCAAATCATCACTATGGGGTACACACAAAGCTGTGCATAGGAGGGCCTAGCACCTCAAACAAACAACTTACAGGATTAAAAAAAATAAGATCATCATACTTCTTCACACTCCGTTCACATGTATGAAAATGAGATTCATTTGATGTAGCCAAAAAAAAAGGAAAAAAAAGGATGTAAATTGGATCGATCAAATTATAACAATTTACTCATGGGGATCTAAAGGTCAGAGGTTAGATCTAAAGGTCAGAGGTTAGATCTAAAGGTCAGAGGTCAGATCTAAAGGTCAGAGTTCATTAGACGAATGAGTTTTATCTTCTGTTCCTGAAGGATTCTCACAGCCCTCCAAACCATATCACCCCATTTCATGAAAAACGACACCACAGAACTGATAAAACTGGTGAGATCGCGGAATTTTCACGACAACAAGTGATCTACACCCTTTGGGCTTACAAATAAAACATCCCTCAAATGACATCGTTGGCAGGCAATGAGTTTTAATATGCTGACATTCCCTCAGTGCTGTTTAGCGCCCTCTAGGGGCAGGTCAATGTTTTTTTTGTTCGTTTCTTGTTCAGGGGGTTTCTGTTCATAAAGTTCAACCTTTGAATGTAGGTGTTTCCTATCAGCCAATCAAGTGATTACTATCAGCTTTGTGCTTAGTTCAGCCACAGTAAAAGAAGGCAGCTTCAGTTTGACGTCCATCCTGGTTCTTTATGTTCTTGAGAAGAAACGTTTTTCCACTCTTCTTCTCTCACCACACGTGTACGTATGTGGCTCTGCAGAGAGCTAAACATAGCTTCTGTTAACAAAGCAGCCGAGACAGGAGCTGAACTTGACACATCATTCTCCATGGCACTATGTAATTTAGTCACTGTTTCATTTATTTTATTTTTTTAGTTGTTTGCTTGTTTAGAAGACTATGTTATTATCTCAGCTGCTGTTGGTAGTCATGGTTGCCAGTTCCCACCTGATGTTGTGTGGGAGTTCAGACTGATCCAGACCGTACTGAATAACTGCCAGCTTGCATAATGTCTTGAGGCTAGGACTGAAGTCTAAGACATACAGGTCACCTGGTCTGTTGTCTGCTCCGAAGAGGATGATACGATCTCCCACCATGCAACAGCACATCTTAGTCATCCCATGTGGGTGTTTCCCCTTGGGCTCAACCTTCTTCCAGGAGAAGGTCTCTGGACTGAATTTCCACACATATTTCAAGGTCTGGTTAAATATCTGGTTCGTGCCATGGCAACCAATTATGTACAGCTCTCCATTGTAGGTAAAGGCTGAATGATCAAAACGTCCTTCTGGAACAAGCTGTGGAGAAGGTGAGTCCAGCCAGTGGTTGACATCTGTGTCAAACACTCTGATGGTGTTGTGGTACTGACCTGTCCAGCCCGAGCCCCCAAATATAAACATCTTTGTCCCGATGATGGTGGCAGAGTGACATTCTGTAGCAGGAGGTGGAGTTCCTCTGGTGTTAATTAAAGTCCAGACCATCGTGGTGGTGTCCAACTTGTAGATGTCATTATTGACTTCAGTCTGGTTGTATCCTCCATGGATGAACATGACCTTCCCCAAGACACATGCTGAGTGGTAACTCCTCCTCTCTGGGACTGTCCCAGAAACCTGTGGTTTGAACCATATGTGGGCGTCGACATCAAAGGCATGAAGCACATTCTTATTGTACTTAATTAAGTCATTATACCCTCCCCAGAGGTAGACGGTATATTCTATCAGCACAGCTGTGTGGCCCCGGCGCCTGGAGGGAACCTCAAGGTGACGTTCTCCTTTTCCAGGGGTCAATGGGGTCAACTTCTTCCAGCATAAAGACACTGTGTTGAAGACGTGTACTTCAATGTGATTTCTTCCCCTCTGGTCTACGTCTCCTCCAAAGCAGTAGATCTCGTGTCCGACCACCACAGCAGCCTGGTCCTTCCTATGTTCTCCTTCCAGATGTATCGTCCAGTGAAACATTTCACACAGCAGCTCCACCGTCAATGAGTGTTGACAACTAGTTTACAGATTAACTTGTTAGAATGAAGGCAGCTCGGTTTCCTTGTTGCAAGTCACTAACTGATGTTTAGTGTGTCGGACACATCATTTTAAAGAACGATTGCACGGCCGTGATGTCATTGCATAATTACGTCATATTGTCACGCAATCTTGATTGGCCATTCTCACATGTCCCAGGAATGGCTGGACCAGGAGAAGCTTCCAGGTCCATTATATATTTTTTGAGGGGTGCTAGCCCCTCCTATATACAGATTTAATGTTTGTCTTTAGTTCAATGTTTGTTTTGTAAACATTGACAATGAAGGGAAAATCTACGTCATAAGGTGCCTCATTACGTCATATTGTCTCTTTATTGTTAATGGCGTTTAATGTTTGTGTTTGCACCGTTTGTTTTACATCACCATTACATCACCTAATCAACATGAGTTAGACTTCAATATATTAGCGTCTCTCACTTCACACATGTGTGATTTTTATTTATCCTCACGTTCCGTGCTAAGCCAATCAAATCATCACTATGGGGTACACACAAAGCTGTGCATAGGAGGGCCTAGCACCTCAAACAAACAACTTACAGGATTAAAAAAAATAAGATCATCATACTTCTTCACACTCCGTTCACATGTATGAAAATGAGATTCATTTGATGTAGCCAAAAAAAAAGGAAAAAAAAGGATGTAAATTGGATCGATCAAATTATAACAATTTACTCATGGGGATCTAAAGGTCAGAGGTTAGATCTAAAGGTCAGAGGTTAGATCTAAAGGTCAGAGGTCAGATCTAAAGGTCAGAGTTCATTAGACGAATGAGTTTTATCTTCTGTTCCTGAAGGATTCTCACAGCCCTCCAAACCATATCACCCCATTTCATGAAAAACGACACCACAGAACTGATAAAACTGGTGAGATCGCGGAATTTTCACGACAACAAGTGATCTACACCCTTTAGGCTTAACCTCTAATACAAATAAAACATCCCTCAAATGACATCGTTGGCAGGCAATGAGTTTTAATATGCTGACATTCCCTCAGTGCTGTTTAGCGCCCTCTAGGGGCAGGTCAATGTTTTTTTTGTTCGTTTCTTGTTCAGGGGGTTTCTGTTCATAAAGTTCAACCTTTGAATGTAGGTGTTTCCTATCAGCCAATCAAGTGATTACTATCAGCTTTGTGCTTAGTTCAGCCACAGTAAAAGAAGGCAGCTTCAGTTTGACGTCCATCCTGGTTCTTTATGTTCTTGAGAAGAAACGTTTTTCCACTCTTCTTCTCTCACCACACGTGTACGTATGTGGCTCTGCAGAGAGCTAAACATAGCTTCTGTTAACAAGTTAATTTGACCAAGACAAACTATGTCAGTAATATGATGTCAATCATCCATATTTGGGCGTGTTTTCCACTGGACCGTTCTCACATGTTCCAGGAATGGCTGGACCAGGAGAAGCTTCCAGGTCCATTATATCTTTTTTGAGGGGTGCTAGCCCCTCCCCTAGCCCATCCCCCTCCTATATACAGGTTTAATGTTTGTCTTTAGTTCAATGTTTGTTTTGTAAACACCATTGACAATGAAGGGAAAACTTACGTCATAATGTGCCTCATTGCATCATATTGTCTCTTTATTGTTAATGGCGTTTAATGTTTGTGTTTGCACCGCTTGTTTTACATACATCACCATATTAACATGAGTTAGACTTTAATATATTAGCGCCCCTCACTTCACACGGGTGTGATTTTTAATTATCCTCATGTTCCGTGCTCAGTCAATCAAATCATCACTATGGGGTACACACAAAGCTGTGCATAGGAGGGCCTAGCACCTCAAAAACAACACAACTTACAGGCTTTAAAAAAATAATAAGATCATCATACTTCATCACACTCCGTTCACATGTATGGAAATGAGATTTATTTGATGTAGCCAAAAAAATGAAAAAAGGGCATAAAGTGGATGGATCAAAAGCCCCTCATTAGAGACGGTTTGTGGAGTTTCTGTCCAGTAAAGGACCTGTTCAATATCACAGAAACAAACCAGTTCACTCTGAACTAAGTGCTTCTATTTGTAAGAGAGACGTTGAAGATGGCATGAGAATGTAATAAGTTCACACACATCCTATTTGTAATAGAGACTTTTAAGATGGCATGAGAATGTAATAAGTTCACACACATCCCCTTGTCATGGCGCAGAGCCAAACTTTAAAGACTGATTTCATTTAGGAAAAATGTTGAACTCGAAGATGATCTGCGAGGAATACAAAGGTTTAAAGGACCACTTCACCACTTTTCAACCTATCTTCATATACTAGTCCTCACTAATAATCATGCTAAAATGGCTACAATTGTTTTCTACTCAGTCTGTGTCTCATAGGAGGACTGTGGGCAGTTCAGGAACCCGTCCACCAGTGACATCATCGATGGGGAATACAAAGCTATTAGAAACTGCAGGCTTTCTAGTCGTGAAAAGTTGCAATGCGAAAATGGAAGCCATCGTTCACGATAATGAAAATCTAAACATTTTTGTAGAAAGATATTGTTTAAAAAGGCTAAGGTTATAGAATGACACTAACCAGCCTCCATCAGTGATACTGACGGAGGCTGAGTTGAGATTGAGTATTTATTTATTTATTAATAGTGCCCAATTAACCCTCATGGGTTTATAAGACACCATTTTACGTTTGCATTTACAGCATATATTCATAATGCATGCATGCACGCACACTCGCACGCACACACACACACACACACACACACACACACACACAAACACACACACCTCTTCTCCTCTGTGGTGTAACATCTTTCCAGTTCTGTCTGGTCTGTAACTCGAACTGGTCTAGGTGTTTGACCAGGTTGTTGTCTGCAAGGAGGAGAATCACTCATGTTAAATAGCAGATTGGCAAGCTTAATATGTTGCATCACGATGCATTGTGAGATTGTAGAATGGCTATTATACCCTATTTTGCTACAGTACAGTACTTCATGTGGTTAATTCATGATTTTTTTTTTTTTTTTGGGTCTCGTGGACACAACAAATTCATCTTTTGGGTCTGGAGCTGAAAGGTTTGGGAAGATAGGCTAAAACGGTGATAGCCTATCTCCACAAACTGGAGTATGTATGAGCCTTAACCCATTCTGACCTGAGATCAGATTCTATAAATGTCTGTTTGAAAATGACAGTTTTCTGAAAAAGCTATGTTTCTATGTCAGTGGTTCTTCGATTTAAAAAAAATAGCAGACCTACAAGCTCGTAGCGCGCCACTGAGTGGCGCGCTACGAGCTTGTAGATCTCCTATTTTTAAATAGCTAAAGCATAACGTAATGCTAACACCAAAAGGGGTTCCCTCCTTGAGGAGGACGACGTGTCGACCCCTTATGGGTCTTCAGGTATGAGGACAACAACAGAGTATAGGCGTGTTATAGAGGCACGTTTAAATACAGATAGGGGCAAGTTTAACAATGCACAAGCCACTGTTTGCAATGATGATAATTACACTGTCACCCCCCCCCCCCCCCCCCCCCCCACCCCCACATCTATGAGGTCAGGCAGAGTAGTGTCAAGCCAAGAACACATCGAATAAATAAAACTTACTAGAGGCACTGAGGCCAAATGTTAGTTATAATATAAATGTCAAGGGTAAGGTGATACAGACCGAGTTACAGACAAACTGATAAATTAACTGTAATCAAACACAATATAACACTGCAAAAAAAGGAAAATAAAAACATTAAGTGACCAGAATGAGGAAAATAAAGAGTAGTAGGTATAACATAAAATGGGACACAGCATATGGACAGATGGTGGCAAGAAAAAAACACTATACAGTATATAGTTGTCTGATAGAACCGGCCTCTCTACCCCTGAGCCACTTCAGCCCATATGGTCTGATGCTAAAGGACAACTTTGTTAGTTTGTTAATTTGTAAAAAAGGGCTTTGTGATGCCCTGCATAACATGATGGTCGATGTCTGTGTGCAAAATGCAGATGAACTGTGCATGTGAGGGGGAGCGGCGGGGGCTTATAGAGAAACACATGCACATGTACAGACAGTTATTTCTTCATTTATTCCTTTATTTATATCTTTTCATCAGAAAAACAAACAACTGTGGTTACAAGTCGAGCATGCTTGTGACAGGAGATCACACCCACTGTACTACTCTCGATGGTCTCCATTGACACACTGTGTTGTGCTGCTCAGCTCAATTCTGAAGCAAAGAGCTTTTGCACAGAAATAGTTAGCAAACAGCATTAGCAAAAAGTGTGTTTTGAAGAACAAGTACTTAGTCTCTCTTAAGCCAAAACCACACCAGTTGCAACTCATTGCAACAAAACCGTTTTAAGGTCAACCACACCGATGCAACTCAAGGATTTGCAACTGGTGCAGCCAATGACCCAAGCCTCTCTCTCTCTCTCTCTCTCTCTCTCTCTCTCTCTCTCTCTCTATCTCTCTCTGAAGTTCAAAACGTTACTAATTCCATGGGCCTATTTGACAGCATTCGCTTGAAAGAATTTCACTGCACAAAATGGTCCAGTCTTTAAGCCTTTATTTCAGTTACATCTAACTCCAGATACTTTAGATTACTTAAGCACATATAATGTGAGCTGCTTTAAATGCACACAATGACAACGTATAGTGACTTATGTGACAGGAACTGTGTGTGTGGGTGTGTGTGTGTGTGTGTGTGTGTGTGTGTGTGTGTGTGTGTGTGTGTGTGTGTGTGTGTGTGTGTGTGTGTGTGTGTGTGTGTGTGTGTGTGTGTGTGTGTGTGTGTGTGTGTGTGTGTGTGTGTGTGTGTGTGTGTGAGAGAGAGACAATGTTCACAGTTTTAAAGCTACGATCCATTCCATACGTTTTCTATCCGTTGTCTCCTGCTCCAGATGGAGACACTCATTGTAACTATGAATGTACGGATATAATTAAACTTTGCTGTTTCATAACTTTGCTTAACTATTGATTCAACCCTCCGTAAAGGAGTGTAACAGACAGGTGTGGTAATTTGTGATTTAAACACACACCGTTATATTACTCAAACACACACTTCCTCCAAGTTGCAATAAGGCTCGCAAACAATCACTTATTTTCGGCCATTTTATTACTATTATCTCATAACACACTCATACACGTACAAACACATTTTACCCCCCAATTGACTGTATTAATATCTACATCCCTGAGATACTGTAATTGGTTGATAAGAGGATTTCTGTTCTTATATAACACAGCGTATTTACTGTATAGGCAGTGAACTTCCTTAGAGGGACACTTCACCCTTTTTGCTAAAAAATATATGTTAATGACATTTAGGAGCTTTAGAACACTTTCCTGGGGGTCTTTATGTGTGTAATATGTGGTTTTAGATATTTTAGATTGTAAGTGAGCCCAGTGTCTCTGATGTCATGGACACTGGGATCACTTACTTCCTGGACTACATTGTTGTCTCAGTAAGACAGCCCTCCCCCTATCCACAAGGAGGAGCAGTGCACCAAAGTATTATGGGAATTGTATCCCAGGAAGGTAGTGAGACCAGTGTCCATGACATCAGAGACACTGGGCTCACTGCTACAATCTAAAATATCTAAAACCACATATTACACACACAAAGACCCCCAGGAAAGTGTTCTAAAGCTTCTAAATGTCATTAGCATATATTTATTTGCAAAAAGGGTGAAGTGTGCCTTTGATAGCACCAACATATATACATAAACAACACAAACATGAAGTTACAAATATAAGCTGGGTCGGCACTTAATATTATAATGAGCCCACCACCCGGAATAAACGCGACAATGAAAGTTCTCCTTGGAGCACAGAATTGCAAGGCAGACAAACTAAAGCAGTTCAGAAGTGGGTTGCATACATCCGGTTGGTCCCTGGTGCTGTTGGTCACACATACAGTACACTAACAGCTCAAATTAATGAAAGTCTGCTCAGCAAGGTTATAATAGTTTGGGTTTTGAATTATTCTTTTCTAATTCAGTTAGTTTTAGTTAGTTTTTAGAGCGGGTTTGCTAGTTTTTATTTAGTTTTTATTTTGGTGAAAATGCTTAGTTTTAGTTTAGTTATAGTTTAGTTTTAGTTTTTTCCGTACTTTGGTTTATTTGTGCGTTAGGGTTAGCGTGGCTACATGCTGCCGTACGGTGGGTTAGGGTTATCGTGGCTACATGCTGCCGTACGGTAGGTTAGGGTTAGCGTTGCTACATGCTGCCGTACGGTGGGTTAGGGTTAGCGTGGCTACATGCTGCCGTACGGTGGGTTAGGGTTAGCGTGGCTACATGCTGCCGTACGGTGCTGAAAACTGCCGTAAAACTTGTTGGAGAAATGAGGAAATTAATCAAATTAAT
Source organism: Protomyctophum parallelum (assembly GCF_964188405.1). Lineage (NCBI taxonomy): Eukaryota > Metazoa > Chordata > Actinopteri > Myctophiformes > Myctophidae > Protomyctophum > Protomyctophum parallelum. The sequence continues at coordinate 98,415,701 of NC_139697.1, forward strand.
TTAAAAGGATTATATCATAAATATCCGAAAGGCATATAAATATTGATAAAAACTAAAACGAAGGGTATTTTGTCTATAATTTCAGTTAGTTTTGAGGACACACAATACAGTTTCAGTTTAGTTATCGTTTTCTAATTTATTTTTAGCTTTTATTAGTTTCAGTTAACTAAAATGTTTTTTTATTCTAGTTTTAGTTTTTTAGTTAGTTTTAGTTAACTATTATAACCTTGCTGCACGGCAGCATTGATCCTCCTATACGTGTTTTTACGATCACATTGCTTTTGCTCCCGATCCGATTCCCATCGTTCGAGTCTCTCCCAATCCGATATTTATATTTTAAGCCATCACAACACGGGTGTCCCGATCACGTTGTTTTGCTCCTGATCCGATTCTGATCGTTTGAAAATGACTCGATCGGCCCCAGATTTCCGATCACGTGATCGGATCGGGACAACCCTACCGTAGTTTTTACTTTGAAACACAGAATCGTGGTACAGGATTCAAACGTTGTACCACCGTGGCTGTACCACAAGTAAAAACACCTTTAGTGAGGAATGCTGCTGTGCAGACAAACTAAAGAAAACACACAAACTAGCACATTCAAACACTCCCATCATGTACAGTAGCTGTAGAATGATGGTTTCAGTAGATAACCATCTCACAGATCCACTGGTTACGGTCACTACATGCTCTGTCATTCCATCTACTAGGCCTATTTACAAACTCAACACAGTCTTCTTCTCCATCACCAGCCGGTCCTTTGTTATCAGGTTGACCAGTGCTCCAGAACCTGGAGAAAAATGGGAACATTTAAATGGTAAACGGTGCATTTATATAGCTTTACATAGATGCTGCATTACATTCAGCCACACGCACGCACGCACGCACTCATTATATTGTGCATTATATTTACCCATTCACTCAGACACACATTCATACACTGATGGCACTTTTCACTGGGCTCTATCCTTGGCCTGCTCATTTTTCCCTTCTACATCTCTTCTGTTAAGCTCAAAAAAGTGACACTATAGCCTAGGGTTCATGTGGTTAATACGAGAAAATTGTAGCAAGGAGGAAATACGGGAAATGTTCTTAAAATGTGTGTTGAAATGAATAAGAGAAGAACGAAGGTAAGATAAGTCTTACGTTGGTTTGGTGAGTGGTGTTCCATCCACCCACTTGAATTTTCCCTCTTCCTCTCGGTCGGTCAAACCCAGCCACACTCTCTTGTTTAAACCTTTAACAATGTCCTGAACACAAAATCAGCCCGTTACTGTAGTATAAACGGTACAATAGATTTGTGCCGCCCCACACAAACACACACACACACACACACACACTATACCTGTTCTTCTTTGGTTTTCATGGCCATCAGGTCTGAATGTCTGTCTTTGCAGTATTGTCTGCTCTCCTCCCAGCTTTTCTTCTCAGTAGAGATGTAGTAACAACCATAGACAGATTTCTTCCATCCAGGTAATTCTAACAACAAATAAACATAGCCACTGTTCTTTAATCTGCTCAGATTAATGACAAATGATGAACAACATGATATAACGTTGAATAAAACCAGTGATGTCTGACTGACCACAGAGTCTCCTCTTCAGGTCATTATATCTGATCTGCAATTCATCCAAACTGGTCTGAAGCTTGTCTTTGTCTTGAGTCTCGTTGGTATATCTGGTGTGTAATTCATCCCACCTGGTCTGAAGCTTGTCTTTGTCTTGAGTCGCGTTGGTATATCTGGTGTGTAATTCATCCCACCTGGTCTGAAGCTTGGCTTTGTCTTGAGTCGCGTTGGTATATCTGGTGTGTAATTCATCCCACCTGGTCTCAAACGTGACTTTCTGTTCAGTCAGGTTCTGCCTGGTCTGTAAGTGGTGTTTGACCAGGTTGTTGTCTGCATGCGAGAAGGAGAATCAACAAACTGATTAGCTTTACAGAACACGGTGTTCTGATAGTATAACTCTTAATTTGACCAAAGACCCTAAACTCCGACTCCTCCCCAAAACACCAAACACAGGTGGGAGAAAACACGACAACTGCACATTGTGCAAACTATTGCCCCATTGAATTTAAGCAACAGACATCGACACTAATTCTGACTCAAATCTGAAATCTATGTAATCAATGTAAAGATATGTATATATTATCTTTATAGAATGACACTCACTGTGTACGACCAGGCCAACGATGACAGCCGATTGGAGGAGACACATCAGCCCCAGACTCACTGCAGCAGCTCTGGAACGATTGTTCTTTGACTCACCAGAGTCTGGAAAACACAAGATGAACCGATGAGCTTTATACTTTATTTCTTTAAGTTTTTATTAAGCATAGAAGAGGGGTATGGACAGGAAAGAATGCAGTACATAATTATGTTATGCTTCTTTTTTTATTTTTACATACAAATACATAGACAGAGAACAGACAGGAAACGGGACAGTTCTGATACTACATGGACAGAATTGTTTTTGAGTTGGTTTGAGTGGACACAAAACTGAACTGGAACGTTCAAATAAATGGTCTTTAAGTGATCTTTTTTAATCTGTCATATTATATTACTAATCATATTCTACTACTGTATACTGTAGGTGAGGGGATATCGGTAATAGTGCAATTATTTGTAGTTGTGGACCCGCTGGAACCCCTTCAAAGATCTCTACAGGTCCCCAGACCACACTTTGAGAACCACTGATATAGACGACATCATCGTCATCATACTATAATTAACCAAATGTCTGAAACGTGTGTCAGAAACACTTCCGTAGCTCCTCACCAATCACTCCCACTTTTCACACAGGCATTGACCATAATAATATGTTGGTCTTAAAGGACCACTTCACCACTTTTCAACCTATCTTCATATAATACTGTAGGTCCTCACTAATAATCATGATAAAATGGCGCAATTATTTTCTACTCTGTCTGTGTCTCATAGTCAGGGCTGTGGGCAGTTCAGAAACCGTCTTCCAGTGACATCATCGATGGGGAATACAAGCTAATAAAAACGGCAGGCTTTCTAGTCCTGAAAAGTTCTCACGATAAAAAAAATCTTGTTTAAAAAATAATCCTCCAAATGATGATGTCACTGGAAGACGGTTTCTAAACTGCCCACAGCCCTCCTATGAGTCATAGACAGAGTAGAAAAAAATTGTGCCATTTTATCATGATTATTAGTGAGGACCTATTATATGAAGATAGGTTGTGAAGTGGTCCTTTAATGAAGCCCTTGTTTCAATGTCCCAGAGTGCGCCCACTCCTCCAGACACCACTGACTACACCACTGACTACACCACTGCCCACTCCTCCAGACACCACTGACTACACCACTGCCCACTCCTCCAGACACCACTGACTACACCACTGACTACACCACTGACTACACCACTGCCCTCTCCTCCAGACACCACTGACTACACCACTGACTACACCACTGCCCACTCCTCCAGACACCACTGACTACACCACTGCCCACTCCTCCAGACACCACTGACTACACCACTGACTACACCACTGACTACACCACTGCCCTCTCCTCCAGACACCACTGACTACACCACTGACTACACCACTGACTACACCACTGCCCTCTCCTCCAGACACCACTGACTACACCACTGACTACACCACTGACTACACCACTGACTACACCACTGACTACACCACTGCCCACTCCTCCAGACACCACTGACTACACCACTGACTACACCACTGCCCACTCCTCCAGACACCACTGACTACACCACTGACTACACCACTGACTACACCACTGCCCACTCCTCCAGACACCACTGACTACACCACTGACTACACCACTGACTACACCACTGCCCACTCCTCCAGACACCACTGACTACACCACTGACTACACCACTGACTACACCACTGCCCACTCCTCCAGACACCACTGACTACACCACTGACTACACCACTGCCCACTCCTCCAGACACCACTGACTACACCACTGACTACACCACTGACTACACCACTGACTACACCACTGCCCACTCCTCCAGACACCACTGACTACACCACTGACTACACCACTGCCCACTCCTCCAGACACCACTGACTACACCACTGACTACACCACTGACTACACCACTGCCCACTCCTCCAGACACCACTGACTACACCACTGACTACACCACTGACTACACCACTGACTACACCACTGCCCACTCCTCCAGACACCACTGACTACACCACTGACTACACCACTGCCCACTCCTCCAGACACCACTGACTACACCACTGACTACACCACTGACTACACCACTGACTACACCACTGCCCTCTCCTCCAGACACCACTGACTACACCACTGCCCTCTCCTCCAGACACCACTGACTACACCACTGACTACACCACTGACCACTCCTCCAGACACCACTGACTACACCACTGCCCACTCCTCCAGACACCACTGACTACACCACTGACTACACCACTGACTACACCACTGACTACACCACTGCCCTCTCCTCCAGACACCACTGACTACACCACTGCCCTCTCCTCCAGACACCACTGACTACACCACTGCCCTCTCCTCCAGACACCACTGACTACACCACTGACTACACCACTGCCCACTCCTCCAGACACCACTGACTACACCACTGCCCTCTCCTCCAGACACCACTGACTACACCACTGCCCACTCCTCCAGACACCACTGACTACACCACTGCCCACTCCTCCAGACACCACTGACTACACCACTGCCCACTCCTCCAGACACCACTGACTACACCACTGACCACTCCTCCAGACACCACTGACTACACCACTGACCACTCCTCCAGACACCACTGACTACACCACTGACTACACCACTGACTACACCACTGACTACACCACTGCCCACTCCTCCAGACACCACTGACTACACCACTGACCACTCCTCCAGACACCACTGACTACACCACTGACCACTCCTCCAGACACCACTGACTACACCACTGACTACACCACTGACTACACCACTGACTACACCACTGACCACTCCTCCAGACACCACTGACTACACCACTGACCACTCCTCCAGACACCACTGACTACACCACTGACTACACCACTGCCCACTCCTCCAGACACCACTGACTACACCACTGACTACACCACTGCCCACTCCTCCAGACACCACTGACTACACCACTGACTACACCACTGACTACACCACTGACTACACCACTGCCCACTCCTCCAGACACCACTGACTACACCACTGACTACACCACTGCCCACTCCTCCAGACACCACTGACTACACCACTGACTACACCACTGACTACACCACTGCCCACTCCTCCAGACACCACTGACTACACCACTGCCCACTCCTCCAGACACCACTGACTACACCACTGACTACACCACTGACTACACCACTGACTACATCACTGCCCACTCCTCCAGACACCACTGACTACACCACTGCCCTTGTTGTCTAGAAGTGTCGGTTAACCATCATAGCTTCCTCTTTCTTAGAATGTTTTACCTCCATGCTGCTGCTGTGGTGCTGTGCTCCGCGGTACGGCATCCTGCTGTGTCCCAGAGGCAGGGCGGAGGTCATCCGCAGTCACGTAGATGTCCACTGTCCTCTCCTCCCTCTCCCCCCTGTCTTCATCATGCTCTCCTCTCTCCACCACCAGCAGCAGCTCTGCTTCCATAGTCTCTCCTCCAACATGTCTGACCTTCTGGGTCAGCTCTGGCCTGGCGGTGGTGTTGCCGTACACGTGCTCCTCCTCAGAGTCAGACATGTCTACTGCGTCAGACTACACACTCACACACTCGTACAACGTTGTTGGTAAAAACAGAAGTCATGAAAAAGAGGAACATGTGGTAATTTCCTGGCTCCTGCCAACCTTTCTTTTGTTAACCCATTCTGACCTGAGATCAGATTCATACGAGGTTTCCACTGGACACACACTGGTCTGATTAACCCATTCTGACCTGAGATCAGATTCATACAAGGTTTCCACTGAACACACACTGGTCTGATTAACCCATTCTGACCTGAGATCAGATTCTAAAAATGTCAGTCGTTCTTCGATTTTTCAAAAAATAGCAGACCTACAAGCTCGTAGCGCGCCACTCGGTGGCGCGCTATGAGCTTGTAGATATGCTATTTTTCAATAGCTAAAGCATAACATAATGCTAACACTAAAATGGGTTCCCGCGGCCCGCCCAGAATGGGTTAAATGCATTGCAGCCTATATAACATTAACAGCCAATAATGTCGCATCGCGAGTATGACTTCCACAGGAAGCTCACCCACCTCTCTCTCTCTCTCTCTGCTGCGGTGTGCATTTCCTCAGCGACAGCCATCAATAGGACAGACTGTGAACGATGACTATATGGGCCCTATTGTTGTGACTCTGCAACTTTACGGATGGCAGGTTTCTTCCTTCTGTTCTCTCAATTTTAAATATCTCCAATTTAAATTAACAAAGTATAGTAAATATTTAGGTGAATATTGTGTGTGTGTGTGTGTGTGTGTGTGTGTGTGTGTGTGTGTGTGTGTGTGTGTGTGTGTGTGTGTGTGTGTGTGTGTGTGTGTGTGTGTGTGTGTGTGTGTGTGTGTGTGTGTGTGTGTGTGTGTGTGTGTGTGTGTGTGCGTGTGCGTGTGCGCGTGCACTTCCCTGCCTGTCTGTTTTGTTTGTTTATGTGTTGTGTGAGGAGTTGGACTACGGATGAAATGTATACCATCTTTGCCATTTCCGGTGTATTTGCGTTGCATTTACTTGTAATGTTCATTAATATATACCGTCAAAATAAACACATAAAGTAAAGTAACATGTTAAACTATATTTCAAGTGTTGTTAAGTGTCCTTTTTTTACTTTATTTTTCTACTTCTTGTTCTTCTTTCCAGAAACCAAACGCTGCCCAAATCCAACACCACCGACCAGACCAGACCACACTACACACAGCCTGTTGTAACCTGTCCTCAACACCACCGACCAGACCAGACCACACTACACACAGCCTGTTGTAACCTGTCCTCAACACCACCGACCAGACCAGACCACACTACACACAGCCTGTTGTAACCTGTCCTCAACACCACCGACCAGACCAGACCACACTACACACAGCCTGTTGTAACCTGTCCTCAACACCACCGACCAGACCAGACCACACTACACACAGCCTGTTGTAACCTGTCCTCAACACCACCGACCAGACCAGACCACACTACACACAGCCTGTTGTAACCTGTCCTCAACACCACCGACCAGACCAGACCACACTACACACAGCCTGTTGTAACCTGTCCTCAACACCACCGACCAGACCAGACCACACTACACACAGCCTGTTGTAACCTGTCCTCAACACCACCGACCAGACCAGACCACACTACACACAGCCTGTTGTAACCTGTCTTCAACAAACACCAGGTGAGCTACTAATAACATGCCCTAAACCAGGGGTGGGCAACTGGCGGCCCAGGGGCCATATTCAGCCCCCACCTTCACATAATGCGGCCTGCATGTTAATATCAGAATACTGATGTAGTATTGATTTCAGCTGTTTACAATTCCAAACCCGCTTTAATTACTTCATGACTAGTAATAAATGACTATTACTTAATGACTAGTATTAAAATGTTATTGTCTTTTTGTGTCCAATGTAGTTATGTTAACAGTTCATAAAGTTAACATGACTATAACTAAATGCATTTTAAATTCAATAAAAAGGTTACTTTTCAGGATTCCAAAACAAAAATAGCAAAACATTATTCAGATTTTTCAAGTCAAATATAGCAGAAATAGCCGTTCTACAAGCTCTAAAGCGCGTCACATTGCCAGGCATTTTGAGCTTGTAGATCGGCTAATTTTGCTACGACAGTAATATGCACTGTGGCCACTCTGGAGTGAGTGTGGAAATATAGTGGCCCTCTCCATCGTCAAAGTTGCCCACCCCTGCCCTAAACTTACCACAGGTAGATAGAAAATATAATAAATATCATACAAACGATAGGAAGACGTGTGTATGAGATCCTTTGCTATTCGCCAAAAAAATTGCTTTTATAATATAATAATAAGCAATTCAAAGTGTGTCCAAATTTACTTTGACCTGTTGAAAAATCACTGCAGTTACATGGTTTGCCCAGAGGGTGTCACTATATAAATGCTAATCATGGCACAAAGCCTTTTATCTCTCTATCGCTATTAATCACATCTTGCTATAAAGACTTTAATATTTCCCGGTTGTCGTTCAACAACAAATTAATTGAAAGGATAGAGTAGACACTGATTGCATCACTGCTCTGTGTGTGTCTGCAAACACATTGAATATAACAGTGTGTGAAGTGAAGGTGAATCTATTTGATTGTATAGTGTTGATTGATTTTGACAGCTTGAATAGTTTTCATTTAGTTTCAGTCACATTTTAGTCACCTGGAATGTTTTAGTGTTAGTCTAGTTTTAGTCAACTAAATATCATACGATTTTAGTCGACTAAATATCATACGATTTTAGTCGACTAAATATCATACGATTTTAGTCGACTAAATCTACAGTTGATTTAGTCGACTAAAATGGATTTTGGCAGGCCTTGATGCCGTTGTAGTGACTGATTTTACACTTGCTGAAAATAGCCGATCTACAAGCTGCGACGCGTTGTGGGCTTGTAGATCTGCTATTTTCAGCATGTAACCAAGTGTAAAATGACTTATACTGTATCTCTTGTCCACTAGTCCCTTCCTAACATTTTAGTCTAGTTTTCATTTGTTGACGAAATTGTCAATATATTTAGTTTTAGTCATCATAGCATTAGTTTTCATTTAGTTTCCATTGAGTGACTTCCGTCAGTGAAAAATGGTAGTCGACGAACATTTTCCGTCATAGTTTTAGTCGACGAAATCGAGACAGTTTGTTTGCAGACGTCAATCATTTTCACTGTGCTAACCGCCTCATCTGTCATTTCATACTAATTCAGGGGGTCCCCAGGGGGTCCTTGAGGGGGTTCCCAGGGGGTCCTTGAGGGGGTTCCCAGGGGGTCCTTGAGGGGGTTCCCAGGGGGTCCTTGAGGGGGTCCTTGAGGAAGACCCCCAGGGGGTCCCCAGAAAAATTAGTCCCCACAACCACTCAACATCAGTGGTGGGAAAAGTACTCGCATGTTGTACTTAAGTAAAAGTATCAATACTGCAATATATAAATGCTAAAAGAAGTATTGGCATCAAAATGTATTTAAAGTACCAAAAGTAAAATTACTAATAATAATAATAATGGATTTTATTTATAATGCACTTTATATTCGTCAGAATCTCAAAGTGCTACATCAAATGAATAAAAGCATGAAACAACACACCATTAATAGAACGGGAACATTTAAAACATAAGGGCAAGGCTATAAAAAATACTCATTATACCGAATGTTTAATTTCAACTTTTCAAACGTATAAAAAGCATTTGAAAATAGCAGATCTACAGGAGCCGAAATGTATATTTCTGAAGTGGTTTAATGCATGTTTTGTAATAATAATCCCAATCGACAAAGTAACTAAAATTCAAATGAATGTAGTGGAGTAAAAGTACAATATTTTGATCCGAGATGTAGTGGAGTAGAAGTAAAAAGTAGGATAATATGTAATATAATATGTAATGTATTACTCTTGATTCCAAGTAATATAATATTATTATTATTTTAAGGAGTAATATGTAATAAGTGTATTGCCCAACACTGGTCAGCAATGGCCATTTGCTCTGAATTTGTGTGTATACTGCACATCTATTTCTGCTGATTTTGAAGTTTTTATTTTTCCAGTATTTTTCCAGTATTATGACAGATGTGTTCTAGGGCTCATGCAGGTGTTTCTTAATGAATTATTAATGAAAATAAAATGAGCAACAACACAATAATAGAAAGATAAAGTCTGCTACAACTAAAAAGTCCTGGTTTTAAGATGTTACCTGTGTCAAAGTACAAAAGTATTTAAAATTATTTAAAATATTCTCAACAAGCTCACACCGTGTCAGAATTTACAAAGTAAATGGTCACTAAATCTCGTCAAATAACTGTTATTATGTGTAGTAGAAATATACCATATTTGCCTCTGAGGTGTTTGTAGTGGAGTAGAATATAGTTTTAAAAGATGGAAATACTCAAGTATAAAGTCAAAACAATACCTCAAAATTGTAGTTAATAAGTACAGTAAATGTACTTATGTAGTTTCCACCACTGCATGGGTTCATGCGATTAAATTGTTAAGATATAAGTCTTGACAATTTGATTAATTGAACTTGGTGGTCGTCCACAGTCCCACAGTTAACAGTCTTTGTATTGAGTTTGTGCTTGAAATGTACTGTTAATAAATATTTCAATCAATCAATCAATCAATCAATCAATCAATCTGCTAAAATAGAACTATATCCCAGGGTATTCTTTGAATCTTTTTGCATTCGTAGAAGCACTCAGATCCGACTTTTAAAACAAACAACAACAAACAACAAAAACCTGCACAAACAGAGCAGGCCCGAGATATAGAATTCTCTCTGCTGAGGGTGGGGGGGGGGGCGGGGGTTGGGGGGGCTTGGTAGCCTAACCTCCGAATGCCTATAGCTGTTTTTTAATCCAAATAAAATCAAGGCCTAATGCTTCATTACCCAGGTATTTTTACATAATGATTCGCGACACTGCTGCGGCCCCTAATTTTTGTATTAGCGCAATTATGTGTCTCTTAGTGTGCGGGGGTCGCCGGGGGTCTAATTGCCGCCGCGTTGCCAGGCTTGGTAAATAGCGGGTGGGGGGGGGGGGTCTACGGAGCAGGTGGCCTCGGAGGTAAGAGGGAGCCAGGGGGGGCCGCGCAGAGGCGGGCAATTACAGGATGAATTTCACTTTAACTCACTGAGACCTGAGGACGATTCTGGAGAATCTTCTAAATCCTGACAGTTTTCTGAAAAAACCTCATGTTTCAATGTCAGTGGTTCTCAAACTATATTTCATGTTTCAAGGACCCCCAGAAATGATATGTAAATGACCGCCGACCCCTCCCCCCCACCTGAAAATATGTTGTTCCAGGGACCCCCCCCCCCCCCCCCCCCCCCCCCCCCCCCCGCACCCACAGAAGCAAAGATTTCAGTTCAAAACAATCGCTCTGAAAGAATGTGCATTCAAAGATTTGTGCCACATTTTTATGATTTTTCCAAAAATAGCAGACCTACAAGCTCGTAGTGCGGCACTCGGTGCCGCGCTACGAGCTTGTAGATCTGCTATTTTTCAACAGCTAAAGTACAATATAATGCTTAAAACACCAAAAGGGGGTAAACGCACTGAGACCGACCATATTAATGCTCTGAAATATATATATTTTTTCAGAGAGTTAAAAAAAAAACGCCAACGTTTCGCCTCTACAGCCTTTGTCGGGTATAAAAACTAAAAGAAATAGAAGTTCTACAAATCTCTTTTAAATCCTAACACTTTTATGAAAAAATAAAAAATGTTTATATCCAATGTCAGTGGTGCTCAAACTTGTTCATGTCACAATATTACATGCAGTATTTGGCCCGCGGACTCTCAATGTTCCAGGGACTTCCCCAGAAGCAAAGATTTGAGGTATACAAGCTCAAAGTGTGTTCACAACGCTTGTAGATTTGCTATTCTTAAATATAAAATAATGGTTAAAGTGCAGGGTTCCAAAAAAACAACTCACGGAAATGACACGGATGCCTTCCCGGTGCCGGTGGGTTAATAAATGTTGAGCTACGTTTGTAAATTCAGATAACAGAGCTTTTCGCCTAATGGGAGGCTCTGCACCGACGCCACTTGAGAGAGAAAATGATCTGAAAGAGGGCTTTAATTAACACCAGTTCCATGATCCAGAGAGAGCGTGACAGAATGTTACCGTGAGTGGGAGAGAACAGGGATAATATGAAAATTAGTGAGAGGAGGAGGAGGAGGAGGAGGAGGAGGAGGAGGAGGAGAGTGGTAGGGAGGAGGAGGAGAGAACAGGGATAATATGAAAATTAGTGAGGAGGAGGAGGAGGAGGAGAGGTAGGGAGGAGGAGGAGAGAACAGGGATAATATGAAAATTAGTGAGGAGGAGGAGGGGGGAGGGGGGGGAGGAGGAGGAGAGAACACAGGGATAATATGAAAATTAGTGAGGAGGGGGAGGGGGGGGAGGAGGAGGAGAGAACACAGGGATAATATGAAAATTAGTGAGGAGGAGGAGGGGGGAGGGGGGGGGAGGAGGACGAGAGAACACAGGGATAATATGAAAATTAGTGAGGAGGAGGAGGAGGGGGATGGGGGGAGGAGGAGGAGGAGGGAGAGGAGAGGAGAGGAGAGAGGAGGAGGAGGAGGAGGAGGAGGAGGAGGAGAGGTAGGGAGGAGGAGGAGAGAACACAGGGATAATATGAAAATTAGTGAGGAGGAGGAGGGGGGGAGGGGGGGGAGGAGGACGAGAGAACACAGGGATAATATGAAAATTAGTGAGGAGGAGGAGGAGGGGGGATGGGGGGAGGAGGAGGAGGAGGGAGAGGAGAGGAGAGGAGAGAGGAGGAGAGGTAGGGAGGAGGAGGAGGAGGAGGGGATGGATGGATGGGGCGGCGGTGGCTCAGGGGGCCGGATGGGAACCATAAGGTTCCCAGTTCGATCCCTGTGGGCTCCCCCAGAGTTAGTGTCCAAGTGTCCTTGAGCAAGACACTGAACCCCTAATTGCTCCCGATGTGCAGGTTGGTGCCTTGCATGGTTTCCTCTGTCATCGGTGTATGAATGTGTGTATGAATGTGTGTATGAATGGGTGAATGTAATGCACAATCTATGTAAAGTGCCTTGGATAAAGGTGCTATATAAATGCACCATTTACGATGGATGGATGGATGGATGGATGTGTGTGCAGTGGTTCTCAAAGTGCGGTCCGGGGACCCCCAGGGGTCCTTGAGGAGGGAGTTCCAGGGGGGGTCCCCAGCTAATTGAATGAATTGGAACCTACAGTAAGTTCCAGACCTTTATGGGTCTGGAAACTCTGAGAGTGTACAAAACTACAAATGGAACCAAATGGACCTGTTAGGGTCCCGACTCTCAGTGTTAAATTAGCATTTATTTTACGATATAAATTGGGGGTGTCGGAGATAGAAATGCCATTAAATCCGTAGACTAAATGCTTGTCAAACTGGGGGTCCTTGGAAATTAGACGGTTTGAGAATCACTGCTAGAGCTGTAAAAATCTTCTCTTATGAGGGTCTCTGGCATTTACTCTTAAAATGGGGGTCCGTGGGCTAATGAGTGTCAATTTGGGGGTCCTTGACATGAAATACCACTGAGGGTAGGGAGGTCCCGTTTCGGATCCGATCCCGATACCACAATTTCTGTGTTAGCCGATACCGAATACCGATACCAGAGAATAATATAATTAAAAAAGATAAAAAAATGTCTTATTTTGAAGTCCACCGACCGGGAATAATGTTTATAGCTATCTAGCTATATTGTTGTGTTTATAGCAGACTCCTCACTCAAATGTGCACTTTGCAGTTTGGGGCAACTCGAAAGCAAACTCCACATGCCCCAACATTTTATTTACCTTTATATAGTGTCAACCCCCTTACCCCTGTGTGGGATCGGTGGTTAGACTGGCATAGTGTCAACCCCTTACCCCTGTGTGGGATCGGTGGTTAGACTGGCATAGTGTCAACCCCCTTACCCCTGTGTGGGATCTGTTTAGACTGGCATAGTGTCAACCCCCTTACCCATGTGTCGGGATCGGTGGTTAGACTGGCATAGTGTCAACCCCTTACCCCTGTGTCGGGATCGGTGGTTAGACTGGCATAGTGTCAACCCCTTACCCCTGTGTCGGGATCGGTGGTTAGACTGGCATAGTGTCAACCCCCTTACCCATGTGTCGGGATCTGTGGTTAGACTGGCATAGTGTCAACCCCCTTACCCCTGTGTGGGATCGGTGGTTAGACTGGCATAGTGTCAACCCCTTACCCCTGTGTGGGATCGGTGGTTAGACTGGCATAGTGTCAACCCCTTACCCCTGTGTGGGATCGGTGGTTAGACTGGCATAGTGTCAACCCCTTACCCCTGTGTGGGATCTGTGGTTAGACTGGCATAGTGTCAACCCCCTTACCCCTGTGTGGGATCGGTGGTTAGACTGGCATAGTGTCAACCCCTTACCCCTGTGTGGGATCGGTGGTTAGACTGGCATAGTGTCAACCCCTTACCCCTGTGTGGGATCGGTGGTTAGACTGGCATATATTTGCCGATTCCTATATGACCCGATATGACCAGATAAGGGTCCATTATTTGCAATGGGAAGACGTCATTGCACACAAGAACCACACCAAGGGGTCTAATGAACACCTCATAAACACATGAAAAACATGAAAGAAATACAAAAGTCTTCATCTTTAAAGATGGAGTGCCAGTTTTTCATGTGTCTATGAGGTGACAGTACTTCATTAGACACCCTGGAGTCGTTTTTATGTGCAATGGTGTATTAACTTTGTATTTAGGGTTTCTTCCTGGAACAGTAATATAGTGACACCACACTATCAGCCCCACCCCTAACCCCTCCCCCTTTATCATACAACTACAGCTGTGGGTGTGGCTTCAGTTCAGGTGGATCACCACCCATCACCACCCACCAGGCAAACCAGGCATACTTAATGAACTGGTGGGCGTGTCCACATAAAAACAACATTTTAACAAATACTGTACACTTTTTGGAAAAGATTATACCTCCTTATATAACAATAAGACCTAAAGATCATGTTTTAGGGTATTTGCTGGTACTTGCATGTGAGTGCATGTGTTCCTGTGTTCAGGCTACTATTACATTCTAAACGTACATGTTGTTTAATCAGTCCTTGTGTAACCTCTTGAAAGCACCGGAAAATGGGTAGCGCCGCGGTATTAACCCATTCTGAACGGGCACCCATTTTGGTGTTGGCATCATGTTATGCTTTAGCTATTTAAAAATAGCAGATCTACAAGCTCATAGCGCGCCACCGAGTGGCGCGCTACGAGCTTGTAGGTCTGCTATTTTTGAAAAAAAATCGAAGAACGACTGACATTTTTTAGAATCTGATCTCAGGTCAGAATGGGTTAATCAGACCAGTGTGTGTCCAGTGGAAACCTCGCATGAATCTGATCTCAGGTCAGAATGGGTTAAAAAGATAAAAGGCAAAAAAAAAGAGGGCAGTAATGAATTTTGAGGAAAATGGACATTAATGGCATTAGCATTACTCATGTTCCATGTAACAAATGATTGGAAATCTGACAAGCACACCAAATTATGTCCTCGTGTTGGACCGGGGAGGACCCTCTACCTGCCCGCGGAAAGACACTTTCTACTCATTTTACTATTTTTAACAATAGCGCCAAACCCATTAACCCAATAAGACCTGAGACCAGAGTCTACAATAATGTACAATAACAGTTTTCTGGAGAAAACATTATGTTTCTATAATCAGTGGTGCTCAAACCTTTCCATGTAAAAACAAAATCTAAGAAATGATATGTATTTGGCCACCGACGCGCACGTCAAAATATGTTGTTCCAGGGACCACCGGAGGCAAATGCATTTGTTATCAATGTTTGAGAGAATATATATTCACAAAATATGCACACGTTTTCACGATCTTTCAAAAATAGCCAGATCTACAAGCTCGTAGCGTATAGCTCGTACGTAAATGATTCCAACAGCTAAAGTTTAAAACGATGGTTCAAAGTGGTTATAAAAGCTATAAGGTGACAACAGAGAGGCGTTCCCGGTCTTAACGCGTTAAGACAAATTAATGTCATTATCAAGTCTCTATGAAAATGACAAATAGCGGCGTTTGGAGCAGCTTTAGGGGCTATCGACAATAATGAAATCCGCTGTGCTGCCGCCGCGCTGAAAAGAAACACTCCAGGTAATTATTTTCTAGTAGCTTGTTTGTCTGCCATCCCGTTCATTTGCTTTCAGCTCAATTATCCCATTCTGACCGGGCACCCATTTTGGTGTTGGCATCATGTTATGCTTTAGCTATTGAAAAATAGCAGATCTACAAGCTCATATCGCGCCACCGAGTGGCGCGATACGAGCTTGTAGGTCTGCTATTTTTGAAAAATCGAAGAACCACTGACATTAGAAACATAGATTTTTCTGAAAACTGTCAGGATGTAGAAGACATTTTTTGAATCTGATCTCAGGTCAGAATGGGTTATGTGACTCTGCGAGCACGCGGAGGAGGAGGGCTGCATATAGTGGGTCTTTCTGCCCGCCTGCCCGCGCCGCATACCGAGCCAGAGAGGGCCCTAATTGGGCAATTACCGTTCCGTTTGGAGGCTTTTAGCTCCGGCAGAGTGGAGGAGAGACCGCGGCGCGGTGAGGACCTGGCGTACACATGCAGGAGGACCAGCAGCACACATGAAACCAGGCTGTTAAACCCTAGAAGCCAGGAACGCTTTTTTTTTTTTAAACCGGCTTTTGTAACGCCCTCATAACCGTTCTTTTAAACTTTAGCTATATTGAAAAATAGCAGATTTACAAGCTCATATCTGCGCTATATGAGCTTGTAGATTTGCTATATATATTATTTTTTTAATCTTGAAAATGTGTGCAAATCTTTGAATATATATTCTTTCACTTGTGAATGTTTTTAACTCATATCTTTGCCTCTGGGGGGTCCCTGGAACAACTTATTTTTAGATGGGGGTCAGTGGCCAAATACATGGGATTTTGGGGGTTTTTTGGCATGAGAACCACTGATATACCGGACGGGTAGAAACAATTTTTCAGAAAACTGTCATGATTTAGAAGACATTTGTAGAATCTGGTCTCAGGTCTCAATGGGTTAACCCATCGAAACCTGGAAAGCATAAAAAGCGTCATTTTAGATATATAAGTAGTAGAAATAATTATATATTATATTATATATGAGCTTGTAGATCTGCTATTCTTTTTAATCTTGGAACATTTGTGCAAATCTTCTGGAGGTCCTCGGAAACAAACTATTTTGAGATGGGGTTTGGCGTTCAGATATACATACTGTATATCCTTGAAGTTGACATGAAAATGTTTGAGCACCACTGATATTACATTGGCGGCAGTTTATCCGAAGACTGTCGGGATTTAGATAAAGGCATTTGTAAAAATCGGACTCAGGTCTTGATGGGTTAAAACAAAAACAAAAAGGAGCCACATTATACCCTACACACAACATAGGATCTATAATACGATAACGGTTTATAGCAGAGACTCCCTGTCTCTCAACAGACCAAACACTAAAAACACAACATGGGCCAAGAGGCCACTGATCCCAACTCAAGTCCTAGAGCAATCGTCTGTGGAGATTCATGGAAGCCCAATTCTCAAAGATATTTGTGCCAAAACTTTGTTATACATTTTGTACATTATGTATGACATCAAGGCTCGTCATCAAAAATAAATGTATTTAAATTCTTTCTCTCAGTTAGACTCAGTATTTTATTATTCTCTGTGTATGTTAGTACATGGGGGAGATTGACAAATAAAGCGATTATGATTCTCGCACGCACACGCACACACGTGCGCCAAAACAAATGATTGCGTCAGTAGCATTTCCAGGGATAAACCTCCCCATTGTGGAAATTCTGGAGGGTTAATTTGCGGGGTCCATTTTTCTTTTTTTACACTCAACAGTTCAATTAACATTCATTTATTCCTGTGCACAAAGTCACGTTGCTGCTGTTTTTGGTGCCGCGCTTATGCTCAACTATTATTATCAAGATTCAAGTTTAAAGATTTGGATTTTATTACTTTACATTTTTTTATTGTCCTAATCACTTCAAAGTCCTAGTCCTATATTATTATTATTTATTGTATTATGGAGCCCAAGGCCTCCATGTAGGCTGGCCCTACTAATTGGCATACATTTTAGGCCCGGCCCGAAAATGTCGTGTCAGGTTCGGGCAGAATTTGAGAACTCTAATATTCAGATGTCTGACCTGCTCCGCTTCAAACTGTGTGAATACATCATAATAACACATTCTGAGGTTTTAAATCCATGAATGATGATGATAATTGGTTAGAACAAAATGGATAAAAGCATGTCTCGCTGTTAGTTGGTTAGGTTTTGATCTGTTTTTAACTCTAAACTGATATCATTTATTTACTCTCCAGTCGGTTCACCAGAGATACCAGTGTAGAGAGAGAGAGAGAGGGAGAGAGAGAGAGAGTGTGTGAGTGTGAGTGTGCGTGTAAGTACACTTACTGTACTAATAAATACTCCAGTAGTACAGATACTCAAACAATGTACTTGTCTTGTGTATAGTACTCAACTCAATAAACTTCATTACTGACTATACATCAGCAAATATACATTGGCCTCATCATTGTATATTTGGTCAAATATAATTCATTTTTGTGGTGTAATAATTGTACACTAGATGAGAAGCTTTGACCTCCACAGGGCAGTCTCTCTAAGAAGTGTCCCACTCGGCACATAGCTGACGTCACCGCCAGGATGATACAATAGCTGTTAACCCATTTTGGGTGGGAACCCCTTTTGGTGTTAGCATTACGTTATGCTTTAGCTATTGAAAAATAGCAGATCTACAAGCTCATAGCGCGCCACCGAGTGGCGCGCTACGAGCTTGTAGGTCTGCTATTTTTGAAAATTCGTGAAAATGTGCCTGAAATCTTTGAATATATATTCTTTCAGAGCAAGTTTTTAACTCAAATCTTTGCTTCTGAGGGGTCTCTGGAACAACATATTTTCAGATGGGGGTCGACGGCCAAATACATCTAGTTTTGGGGGGTCTTTGACATGAAAATGTTTGAAAACGACTGACACAGAAACATGGGTTTTTCAGAAAACTGTCAGGAATTAGAAGGCATTTGTAGAATCGTCCTCGGGTCAACATGGGTTAAGAGGTGACAGTCGGCACTGTACACTGATCTAATGATTGTGTTTCTGTGGTGTGTAGCGTCTCTTTGGGTTGGGTAACATTAACTTTGGAGTGTGTGTGACTGAAAGATGCACTACAGCTGCATGGTGTGAGTGGATGACTAATTTACAGTGTAGTGCTTCTGCTTACGTAAGAACAACCCCATTGGATCATACTGTACTTTACAAACACACCCCTTAAAACACATTCTGGGCCTCTTTTGGTGTTTTAACTGCATTATGTTATGCTTTAGCTATTGAAAGATAGCAGATCTACAAGCTCGTAGGTCGGCGGTTCGAATCCTGGCTCCTCCTCCTGTCCACATGTGGAAGTGTCCTTGGGCAAGACACTGAACCCTACATTGCCTCCAATGAGTCGGTCGGTGTGAGCTCGCCACCGTCGGTGTGTGAATGTGGGGAAGTGAGGACACTGTCGACTGTTCGCCGCTTCACCTCCCAATGTATGAATGAATGAATGAACCATTGTAAAGCGCTTTGAGCACTTGGAAAAGCGCTATAAAAATGCAATTCGTTATTATTATTATTATAGTAAGCATTATCATTTAAGCATTGTTGACTGCTTTCAAGAACTAAAAAAACAATCAACATGGCCCAGAACAAACACGTTTGTGACACTGCTGCGTACATGTCATTGTAAACATGCTGTTGCCTGTAAACAGGATGTTGAAAATGTGATGATTTAATTACATCAAGCGAGTAATAATAAACTGTATTGTCCCGAAGGATATTCGTCTTCACAGGTCATTCAAAACACCCACACCACAGAAAAACACGTCACAGAGACAATACATCATCATCATCATCGTCATCGCCATTTTTCGACCGCGGTCAATACAGCAGCGGTGGCCGAACGGTTTGCGGAGCGGTCTTGATATCGGAAGGTCGCTAGTTCGTATCCCCGGACTGGCACGTTAACATTACCACCGCTGAAGTGCCCTTGGACAAGGCATTGAACCTCTGCCATGAAATGTTCTATGAAATAAGCAGGGCCTGGCTGTAAACAAGTTCTTGAGCTTAGTCCAGTTACCCTGGGTAAACATAGTACCTTTCCTTTCCTTTTTCCCAACTGTGTACAAAACCATCGTATCGGCGGGGCAGTTTGTTTAATGCCGCGATCGATGACTGAGGGGACAAAACTCCTGATAAAAACGACCTTTCCCCACGCTGGCATGAGGTTGAAAAGGCCATACAGAGGATGATCATGAACATGGCCTGTATGGTGTAGGAAGTCTGGTGATTTTTTATTTTCTCATAAGCAAATATGAGTTATTGAAATATGGATTAGCATGACTATTTATAGATAGATGTATTTTTTTTTTAAATCCAAGTCTGAGTCTGTGATAATTGAGTAGTGAACAGAATTATCGAGTGGGTTTTATGAAAGAATATGCAGTTCTTTCATAAAATCCTGCACTCAATCATGAATGGGTTGATATGAGCAATTACACAAACTGGCTGCTTTGTGCTTTGTAGAAACCTTTAATAATTAACTCATGTTATTAATTGGAATGTAAAACAAATCTCAGAAAGTAAATTGAAGTCCTAAAACTTTTTTATTACTTCCTTTTTTTGTTAATGATTTCGTAACAACAATCGTATATATGCTGATTCTCTTGGATTTCGTTCAGACTGGCACCAAGTCTTCTTTAAAGAGAGCCCTCTACCTCTCCCCATGCACATGGTGAATTGTCCGGTCCTTGTGGCCGTAAGGTTTAATGAGGCTAACATAATCGTAAAGGTCATTAAAGACAAGGCAAAAAGAAACACACAAAATAATGGCCGTTGCTATGGAGTCCATGTTCTAAAGGAGCGCTCCTTTAACGCTATGGAGTCCATGTTCTAAAGGAGCGCTCCTTTAACGCTATGGAGTCCATGTTCTAAAGGAGCGCTCCTTTAACGCTGCTATGGAGTCCATGTTCTAAAGGAGTGCTCCTTTAACGCTATGGAGTCCATGTTCTAAAGGAGCGCTCCTTTAACGCTATGGAGTCCATGTTCTAAAGGAGCGCTCCTTTAACGCTATGGAGTCCATGTTCTAAAGGAGCGCTCCTTTAACGCTATGGAGTCCATGTTCTAAAGGAGCGCTCCTTTAACGCTGCTATGGAGTCCATGTTCTAAAGGAGCGCTCCTTTAACGCTGCTATGGAGTCCATGTTCTAAAGGAGCGCTCCTTTAACGCTATGGAGTCCATGTTCTAAAGGAGCGCTCCTTTAACGCTATGGAGTCCATGTTCTAAAGGAGCGCTCCTTTAACGCTGCTATGGAGTCCATGTTCTAAAGGAGCGCTCCTTTAACGCTATGGAGTCCATGTTCTAAAGGAGCGCTCCTTTAACGCTATGGAGTCCATGTTCTAAAGGAGCGCTCCTTTAACGCTATGGAGTCCATGTTCTAAAGGAGCGCTCCTTTAACGCTATGGAGTCCATGTTCTAAAGGAGCGCTCCTTTAACGCTGCTATGGAGTCCATGTTCTAAAGGAGCGCTCCTTTAACACTGCTATGGAGTCCATGTTCTAAAGGAGCGCTCCTTTAACGCTGCTATGGAGTCCATGTTCTAAAGGAGCGCTCCTTTAACGCTGCTATGGAGTCCATGTTCTAAAGGAGCGCTCCTCAAAGCGCCCCCCAAATTAACATGGAGCCACATCTGATAATACTTATAGTTTCTTAGGGACCCCCATAAATAAAAGGAGATTTGTGTCGTTGATAAAATGTAACTTATTTAATTGGGGTGGTTGTATTTTGTCTCCATGCTCTTCTATTGAGACATTTAGATTGTGTCAAAGGTCATGTCTCACCTAGACACAGAGGATCTGATGGCCAAGATTCAATGTAGGCTCTATTAGCTCGGTGGTACATTTTAAAGCACTGGGTTCAAATCTGGGGTAGAAGAGGAATGGTACATAGGGCTGCTTAACTGCAGGGACCCCCGGAAGCCCGCTCAAACCGCTGGGGACCCCCCGGAACACGCTCAACCCGCTGGGGACCCGATGGAATCCCCTCAAAACTCTGGGGATTACTACAGGATTACTGCATGTTTTTGTGAGGGTACCTATACCCTAGGGGGACACGGGGAGAACATGTGAGGGTACCTACCATAGGGGACATGGGGAGAACATGTGAGGGTACCTACCCTAGGGGACATGGGGAGAACATGTGAGGGTACCTACCCTAGGGGGACATGGGGAGAACATGTGAGGGTACCTACCCAGAGGACACGGGGAGAACATGTGAGGGTACCTACCCTAGGGGACACGGGGAGAACATGTGAGGGTACCTACCCTAGGGAACACGGGGAGAACATGTGAGGGTACCTACCCTAGAGGACACGGGGAGAACATGCAGGGGTACCTACCCTAGGGGACACGGGGAGAACATGTCAGGGTACCTACCCTAGGGGACACGGGGAGAACATCTGAGGGTACCTACCCTAGGGGACACAGGGAGAACATGTCAGGGTACCTACCCTAGGGGACACGGGGAGAACATGTGAGGGTACCTACCCTAGGGGACACGGGGAGAACATGTGAGGGTACCTACCCTAGGGGACACGGGGAGAACATGTGAGGGTACCTACCCTAGGGGACACGGGGAGAACATGTGAGGGTACCTACCCTATAGGGGACACGGGGAGAACATGTGAGGGTACCTACCCTAGAGGACACGGGGAGAACATGTGAGGGTACCTACCCTAGGGGACACGGGGAGAACATGTGAGGGTACCTACCCTAGGGGACACGGGGAGAACATGTGAGGGTACCTACCCTAGGGGACACGGGGAGAACATGTGAGGGTACCTACCCTATAGGGGACACGGGGAGAACATGTGAGGGTACCTACCCTATAGGGGACACGGGGAGAACATGTGAGGGTACCTACCCTAGGGGACACGGGGAGAACATGTGAGGGTACCTACCCTAGGGGACACGGGGAGAACATGTGAGGGTACCTACCCTAGGGGACACGGGGAGAACATGTGAGGGTACCTACCCTAGGGGACACGGGGAGAACATGTGAGGGTACCTACCCTAGGGGACACGGGGAGAACATGTGAGGGTACCTACCCTAGGGGACACGGGGAGAACATGTGAGGCTACCTACCCTAGGGGACACGGGGAGAACATGTGAGGGTACCTACCCTAGGGGACACGGGGAGAACATATGAGGGTACCTACCCTAGGGGACACGGGGAGAACATGTGAGGGTACCTACCCTAGGGGACACGGGGAGAACATGTGAGGGTACCTACCCTAGGGGACACGGGGAGAACATGTGAGGGTTGCCATGCAACGGAAGTAAACAGGGGTAAAAAAGTGAAAAGCTAACTCAGAACGCAAAAACGTTGTCTTCTGTTGATTCCAGTTTCATCAATCATCAGCATCACAAATCCAAAAAAGTGCATAAACCTATAAAAGGAATAAAACAATCAACAACGTTGCTTTATACTGGAGTCCTGGAGGGACTAAATATCATTTGGATGCCTTTAAATTCCCTTTTGATGTGAATCCATTAGTTCTGGTATAGATACGTCTCCAGCCTGTCCATTCATATCCCAAAAATATAATAAAGGGCCTTGAAATGCTCTTCAAAGGGGTTTGTTAACCCCACCGAGGTCATTATGCCATTTATGTGTGGCTTGACTCACATTTTTCCCCAAATCAGCAGACTTTTGGTCTCGAAATAACAGGTCAAACCAATGAATTTAATGAACTCTCCCAGACACAATGAATGCCTCTTGCCATTTGAACCCAGATAAAGGGATATGGGCAGGTCAGCAGGCCCTTTCAAGGGGCCTGTACACAAATGTGACAGAATGCGGCCGCTTCAGTTGTCTGCCTTGACAAGTTGTTCAAAGTCTGGGTGGATGTCAGTAAATAGCAGGCCTTCTTCCACGGTGCCCCCTTTGTCCCGCGCTCATTCACAAACACTTCCTAGAGACAATGGCGGCAGAGAGAGAAAAAAAGAACGCGAACTGCCGTTTCTCAAACATTTACGCTTCTGTCCACCTTCTCATTAACGGAATAATAAGTTGTGTGCGACGTGTATAGGGGGAAGAAAACTTTGTTTAGATCACAGAAAACCTTAATGCGGTTTGCGAAAAGTTCTGACGGACGGTCAAGTCGGTATAACCCTCGACCCCTCCCTCGCATTTGACCGTTTCGCTTTCTCCATCCTCCCCTCCTGTCCCCTTCCACCCGTCCTTCATTCAGTTCCCCTGTCCCGTCCCCTGTCCCCTGTCCCGTCCCCTGTCCCCTCCTGTCCCCTGTCCTGTCCCCTGTCCCGTCCCCTGTCTCCTGTCCCCTTCCATTCGTCCTTCATTCAGTTCCCCTGTCCCGTCCCCTGTCCCCTCCTCTCTCTGTGATGTCTCAGTCACTGCTGCAGGAGGCTCTCCATGGCGCTTCATGCGGAGAAAGACGAATTGGTTGAGGATATGGCTGTAATGTGGGGAGGGGGAGAGGGGGGGAGGAGGGGGAGGAGGAGGAGGGGAAGTCATCTGAGAGAGAGAGGTCTCTGCGCTCGCTTGACGGTTCCACCTTCTCTTGTACCAACTTTCACAAGCTGAATTATTTTTTGGTGGCACAAACTTTGTGTTTTCTTTCTTGTTCAATGCAGCAGCTGGCCTGTAGCATATAGCCGCGCATTCCCTTTTATCTTCCCCTTTTTGACTGAGAAAACAGCATCTTCACTCATATTGTGTGTGTGTGTGTGTGTGTGTGTGTGTGTGTGTTGTGTGTAGTGTGTGTGTGTGTGTGTGTGTGTGTGTGTGTGTGTGTGTGTGTGTGTGTGTGTGTGTGTGTGTGTGTGTGTGTGTGTGTGTGTGTGTGTGTGTGTGTGTGTGTCCGCTTAATTGAATCAATTGGAGGACCATGGGAAACCACCAAGGGGGGTCAGGGCTGGGGATGTGGGGGGGCTTCCCAGAGTAGAATAAAGAGGGGGCAGCCGCACACGCGCACACACACACACACACACACACACACACACACACACACACACACACACACACATACACACACACACACACACACTCCTCCCAAACCTACTCATGTAACTATATTACTCCACTTTATTTATACAACTCATTCTTGCTCACACTTGAGTGGAATGAGTTGGTAGAAATGACTCCAAATATCATAATAAATCAAAATAAAACCTACACGCGAGGTGCCGACTGGAACCAGAACCGGGTTCTCCAGAGTGGTGTACCATATAGAAGAACTCGTTTGAGTTTTCTTTAACACATTTAGGCCTGACGTCAAAAATAAATCAAACAATCCTCTAAATCCTGACAGTTTTCTGAAATACCTGTTTCTATATCTATGTCAAGGACCCCGAAAATTATATGTATTTGGCCGCCGACCCCCATCTGAAAATATGTTGTTCCTGCAGGGACCACCCTCAGAAGCAAAGATTTGAGTTAAAAACGTTCACTCTGAAAGAATATATTTTCCAAAATAGCAGACCTACAAGCTCGTAGTGCGGCACTCATTTTTTTCAATAGCTAAAGTATAACAAAAACAAAATTCAAACACCAAGAGGGGTTCCCGCCCAGAATGAGTTAAAGGACCAATTAATTTAATGGTTCTATAAAGAACCCTTTAACCACTTAAACTATCATTGACTGGTGTCTCCCAGGTGGTCTTTTGCTTTTCTTCAAATATCTTATTCAAAACAAATCCCAAAATACCCAAGTATAGATCGGCTATTTTCGGGGGATTAAATTGGGACGCTATATGTAATTGCTATAGTGAATAAAAGCTGCCTCAAGGCCTGGGCCGTGGCTCAGCGGTCCAGGCACCTTATTGGCTGGTGGTAATCCAGTCTGGCAGTGTGCCGCGGGTTCGACTCCCGTGGCACACTGAGAGATGTCCCCCCCCCCCCCCCCCCCCCATCTCTCTCCCCATTTCAGCCTACTGTCTGTCCCTCCATAAAAAATATAAAATAAAGGCGTAAGCCACAAAAAAACATTACAAAAAAAAGTGCCTCAAATAACCATCAAATTATTTTCTTTTTAACCCATTCTGACCTGAGATCAGATTCATACGAGGTTTCCACTGGACACACACTGGTCTGATTAAGGCACCATTTCTGTTTCCTCAAAGGACTTTAGGAAAAGAGCAGGTTTCAATTGATTGATTGATTGATTGAACATTTTGTTAACAGTTTGTAGAATGGGTATACATTTCAATGAAAGTACAGGTCAATACAAATAAAACCAGAAACGGCTCTAAGACGTCGTCAGGGTCTCTATATAAGAACAATAAATTATGAGTAACATGAAGAACCGCATTCAAAAAATAAAATGGTTGTTTAGTTAGTATAGGTATGCTGGCTGTTCTTCGTGGAAACACTGCCTTTTAAAGAACCACTTAAGATCCATTATCTCTCACGTATAGGAATGAACCCAGAGAGTCTCTAACCCTCCCTGGGGTTTCTAACCAGCAACCCCCTGCAGTGGTCTCTGTTTCCTCCTCATTCATCTCCCATTAGAGTCCATTCAGGAGTCCATATTGCTTTAGAATCCTTTTAACACAAGTGTTGTGGTTCTCAAGCTCTCTCTCCGTGTATGCGGTCCGCGGACCCCCCTCCCTGCACGGGTCGGACCCCCACCTGAAAACACATGTGTGCATGCCGGGGACCTCCCAGGCCAGATTTGACTTCCCACCATGTTTGGAAAATGGCAAAAAAAAAATAGCTTGTACATCTGCCGTTTCCAACAGTAAATTAACCCATTCTGACCTGAGATCAGATTCTAAAAATGTTCTTCTACATCCTGACAGTTTTTCTGAAAAAGCTATGTTTCTATGTCAGTCGTTCTTCGATTTTTCAAAAAATAGCAGACCTACAAGCTCGTAGTGCGCCACTCGGTGGCGCGCTATGAGCTTGTAGATCTGCGATTTTTCAAAAGCTAAAGCATGACATGACGCCAACACCAAAAGGGGTTCCAAATATAGCCAATATACGGTTAAACTGCATGATGTGATGTTATATCAGGGACCCCCCCCCCCCCCCCTCTCTCTCTCTCTCTCTCTCTCGAAGGGTGCACACAGCCGTTGCCTAGGCAAGGGCAACACGTTTCACGGCAATGAATGAGAATTTTGGAAGACATTTGCATAAGTAAGAATAGCTCCGCCTGTATGAATTTCATATCCCAATATACCCCCTTTTCTTCTCAAATCTCCATTGCGGGGCATTGTTGGGTTTTGGAGTCGCCTTTTGTTTCTTCCATTTTTTTTTGTCTTTTTTTTTTGTCAACCATAAACACACACACACACACACACATACACACACTTGCACGCACGCGCACACACTCACACTCACACACTCACTCGTTTCTCTTCCATTCCATTTGACAGTGGCAGAAGTGTCTGAACTTTTCTCAGAGTGGTGATGCAAGCACAGGGAGGTGCTCTGCCCCATTGAGGAGCCGATGACACGCGGCGGGACGCTGCTACTACTTCTCTATTTCCATAGAAACATAACAACAAACTGTGGCTTTTCAGACCCACTCTGGGCTCAGGGTTTATACACAAGACAACCACCCTAAAAAACAACCCAAACAGATCGCAGCTTTCTAGCTGGAACTAGAAAAAGTGCCCTTCTGGGCACAGGTCTCCACCAGGATAGGAATGTAGGACATTGCAGCTTGCCTTCATCTGGTGGTTGGATAAAAGGGCAACAAAAGTAAATTATCCATAGATCCGTGCAGTTAGAGGTAAAAACACTTTTCGGCCAGTGATAGCGCCACCTTGAGGCTGAGTTGAAATTGTTCATGTGGCATTTCGTCCTCGGCCTAGTGGGAATGTGCGTGCACAATTTCACGGAAATCACGCGATGTGTTCATGATTTGCAGCATTTTGTTTGAAACTGAGCACTCCTGTGAACTTTGGAAGCCAATCTTAACCAATCAGGATGGAGTCTGAGAAATCTGAAAGACCGGTTTCGTTGAATGGCTCTAGAGAGACTGTGTACCAATTTGCGCGATGTTTGGACAAAATCTGTAGGTGTACTGTGCAAAAACTTGTTTTACACAAAGCGGCCTCCTGGTGGCGCTATAACAGGCCGTTCTGGAAAGTTTGGGGCAGAGGTTCATCGTTGGCATCCAGGGAGTGTGTGTGCAAAATTTGGCATCGACCGGGTTAACGGTGGCCGAGATTAGCTGCTCACGGACACACACACGGACACACGGACGGACACACGGACGGACGGACACACGGACGGACGGAGTGCAAAACATACTCTCCCCCCATGCCTTCGGCCTGGTGGAGACAATAATGTCACGTGTGCACAGACATGTCAAAATAGCACTTTTTAAAACCGTCTTGCACTCTCACTCCATACAGGCCACTTGAAGAAAAAAAAGAAAGGTGGCATAATTATAATGATTCCTTTAGAATATTCCTGAAACTCTCGAGATGGACCAGTGCAGGTGAAATGGTTGTGCACTGCCCACCGCCAGTATGTATACCAGTATGTACCCAGTATGTACCCAGTAATGTACCCAGTATGTACCCAGTATGTACCCAGTAATGTACCCAGTATGTACCCAGTATGTACCCAGTAATGTACCCAGTATGTACCCAGTATGTACCCAGTATGTACCCAGTACCACCACCTTTCATGTACCCATTAATGTACCCATTAATGTACCCAGTATGTACCCAGTATGTACCCAGTATGTACCCAGTATGTACCCAGTAATGTACCCAGTATGTACCCAGTAATGTACCCAGTATGTACCCAGTAATGTACCCAGTATGTACCCAGTAATGTACCCAGTAATGTACCCAGTAATGTACCCAGTAATGTACCCAGTATGTACCCAGTAATGTACCCAGTAATGTACCCAGTATGTACCCAGTAATGTACCCAGTAATGTACCCAGTAATGTACCCAGTATGTACCCAGTATGTACCCAGTAATGTACCCAGTACCACCACCTTTCATGTACCCATTAATGTACCCAGTAATGTACCCAGTATGTACCCAGTAATGTACCCAGTATGTACCCAGTAATGTACCCAGTAATGTACCCAGTAATGTACCCATTATCCATCCTTTCATGCTGCACTGAGGAATGTTGTGTATAGATGTATAGATGTGTCGACTGATGGAGTGAAATAATGCATTCATTATGGCCTTAACAGAGTGATATAATGTGACTCTCTAGCCCTGATGAAGACCGTATAGGTTAACAGAGTGATATAATGTGACTCTCTAGCCCTGATGAAGACCGTATAGGTTAACAGAGTGATATAATGTGACTCTCTGGCCCTGATGAAGACCGTATAGGTTAACAGAGTGATATAATGTGACTCTCTAGCCCTGATGAAGACCGTATAGGTTAACAGAGTGATATAATGTGACTCTCTAGCCCTGATGAAGACCGTATAGGTTAACAGAGTGATATAATGTGACTCTCTAGCCCTGATGAAGACCGTATAGGTTAACAGAGTGATATAATGTGACTCTCTAGCCCTGATGAAGACCGTATAGGTTAACAGAGTGATATAATGTGACTCTCTAACCCTGATGAAGACCGTATAGGTTAACAGAGTGATATAATGTGACTCTCTAGCCCTGATGTAGACCGTATAGGTTAACAGAGTGATATAATGTGACTCTCTAGCCCTGATGAAGACCGTATAGGTTAACAGAGTGATATAATGTGACTCTCTGGCCCTGATGAAGACCGTATAGGTTAACAGAGTGATATAATGTGACTCTCTGGCCCTGATGAAGACCGTATAGGTTAACAGAGTGATATAATGTGACTCTCTGGCCCTGATGAAGACCGTATAGGTTAACAGAGTGATATAATGTGACTCTCTAGCCCTGATGAAGACCGTATAGGTTAACAGAGTGATATAATGTGACTCTCTGGCCCTGATGAAGACCGTATAGGTTAACAGAGTGATATAATGTGACTCTCTAACCCTGATGAAGACCGTATAGGTTAACAGAGTGATATAATGTGACTCTCTAGCCCTGATGTAGACCGTATAGGTTAACAGAGTGATATAATGTGACTCTCTAGCCCTGATGAAGACCGTATAGGTTAACAGAGTGATATAATGTGACTCTCTGGCCCTGATGAAGACCGTATAGGTTAACAGAGTGATATAATGTGACTCTCTAGCCCTGATGAAGACCGTATAGGTTAACAGAGTGATATAATGTGACTCTCTAGCCCTGATGAAGACCGTATAGGTTAACAGAGTGATATAATGTGACTCTCTAGCCCTGATGAAGACCGTATAGGTTAACAGAGTGATATAATGTGACTCTCTAGCCCTGATGTAGACCGTATAGGTTAACAGAGTGATATAATGTGACTCTCTAGCCCTGATGAAGACCGTATAGGTTAACAGAGTGATATAATGTGACTCTCTCTAGCCCTGATGAAGACCGTATAGGTTAACAGAGTGATATAATGTGACTCTCTAGCCCTGATGAAGACCGTATAGGTTAACAGAGTGATATAATGTGACTCTCTAGCCCATATGAAGACCGTATAGGTTAACAGAGTGATATAATGTGACTCTCTAGCCCTGATGAAGACCGTATAGGTTAACAGAGTGATATAATGTGACTCTCTAGCCCTGATGAAGACCGTATAGGTTAACAGAGTGATATAATGTGACTCTCTAGCCCTGATGTAGACCGTATAGGTTAACAGAGTGATATAATGTGACTCTCTAGCCCTGATGAAGACCGTATAGGTTAACAGAGTGATATAATGTGACTCTCTAGCCCTGATGAAGACCGTATAGGTTAACAGAGTGATATAATGTGACTCTCTAGCCCTGATGTAGACCGTATAGGTTAACAGAGTGATATAATGTGACTCTCTCTAGCCCTGATGAAGACCGTATAGGTTAACAGAGTGATATAATGTGACTCTCTAGCCCTGATGAAGACCGTATAGGTTAACAGAGTGATATAATGTGACTCTCTAGCCCATATGAAGACCGTATAGGTTAACAGAGTGATATAATGTGACTCTCTAGCCCTGATGAAGACCGTATAGGTTAACAGAGTGATATAAGGTGACTCTCTAGCCCTGATGTAGACCGTATAGGTTAACAGAGTGATATAATGTGACTCTCTAGCCCTGATGAAGACCGTATAGGTTAACAGAGTGATATAATGTGACTCTCTATAGCCCTGATGAAGACCATATAGGTTAACAGAGTGATATAATGTGACTCTCTAGCCCTGATGAAGACCGTATAGGTTAACAGAGTGATATAATGTGACTCTCTAGCCCTGATGAAGACCGTATAGGTTAACAGAGTGATATAATGTGACTCTCTAGCCCTGATGAAGATCGTATAGGTTAACAGAGTGATATAATGTGACTCTCTCTAGCCCTGATGAAGACCGTATAGGTTAACAGAGTGATATAATGTGACTCTCTAGCCCTGATGAAGACCGTATAGGTTAACAGAGTGATATAATGTGACTCTCTAGCCCTGATGAAGACCGTTTAGGTTAACAGAGTGATATAATGTGACTCTCTAGCCCTGATGTAGACCATATAGGTTAACAGAGTGATATAATGTGACTCTCTAGCCCTGATGAAGACCGTATAGGTTAACAGAGTGATATAATGTGACTCTCTATAGCCCTGATGAAGACCATATAGGTTAACAGAGTGATATAATGTGACTCTCTAGCCCTGATGAAGACCGTATAGGTTAACAGAGTGATATAATGTGACTCTCTAGCCCTGATGAAGACCGTATAGGTTAACAGAGTGATATAATGTGACTCTCTAGCCCTGATGAAGACCGTATAGGTTAACAGAGTGATATAATGTGACTCTCTAGCCCTGATGAAGACCGTATAGGTTAACAGAGTGATATAAGGTGACTCTCTAGCCCTGATGAAGACCGTATAGGTTAACAGAGTGATATAGTGTGACTCTCTAGCCCTGATGAAGACCGTATAGGTTAACAGAGTGATATAATGTGACTCTCTAGCCCTGATGAAGACCGTATAGGTTAACAGAGTGATATAATGTGACTCTATAGCCCTGATGAAGACCATATAGGTTAACAGAGTGATATAATGTGACTCTCTAGCCCTGATGAAGACCGTATAGGTTAACAGAGTGATATAATGTGACTCTCTAGCCCTGATGAAGACCGTATAGGTTAACAGAGTGATATAATGTGACTCTCTAGCCCTGATGAAGACCGTATAGGTTAACAGAGTGATATAATGTGACTCTCTAGCCCTGATGAAGACCGTATAGGTTAACAGAGTGATATAATGTGACTCTCTAGCCCTGATGAAGACTGTATAGGTTAACAGAGTGATATAATGTGACTCTCTAGCCCTGATGAAGACCGTATAGGTTAACAGAGTGATATAATGTGACTCTCTAGCCCTGATGAAGACCGTTTAGGTTAACAGAGTGATATAATGTGACTCTCTAGCCCTGATGTAGACCGTATAGGTTAACAGAGTGATATAATGTGACTCTCTAGCCCTGATGAAGACCATATAGGTTAACAGAGTGATATAATGTGACTCTCTAGCCCTGATGAAGACCGTATAGGTTAACAGAGTGATATAATGTGACTCTCTAGCCCTGATGAAGACCGTATAGGTTAACAGAGTGATATAATGTGACTCTCTAGCCCTGATGAAGACCGTATAGGTTAACAGAGTGATATAATGTGACTCTCTAGCCCTGATGAAGACCGTATAGGTTAACAGAGTGATATAATGTGACTCTCTAGCCCTGATGAAGACCGTATAGGTTAACAGAGTGATATAATGTGACTCTCTAGCCCTGATGAAGACCGTATAGGTTAACAGAGTGATATAATGTGACTCTCTAGCCCTGATGAAGACCATATAGGTTAACAGAGTGATATAATGTGACTCTCTAGCCCTGATGAAGACCGTATAGGTTAACAGAGTGATATAATGTGACTCTCTAGCCCTGATGAAGACCGTATAGGTTAACAGAGTGATATAATGTGACTCTCTAGCCCTGATGAAGACCGTATAGGTCCAAACATGTCGGTTGAATAAAGTTTTCCTCCTTTTTAACCTTTAAGTGTGCCCGGATCTCCGCTTTGTTCTATTCATAATACTAATCTAATAATGTATTAATCATTATGGCCTGGAGGCAACGTGTATCTGTTTTTAATTGATCTGGGTCTATATCTCTGGGTTTTATTGTCCGTTTTGTATCTGTGTTTTTTATATGATTTATCCAAGTTGATCATCTCTCATCTCGTCATAATATTTCTCGTATTTCTGTCATTGCGTGATTTCCTATACATCCATTGCTTACTCCCAGTGATGTCTAATAACTGCAGGGCTTTAAATGAGCTGTGCTGTCACACTTTTTTAGTATTTGTTCGAATTTATATTATCTTTATCTTCTGTGTCTATTAGTGTCTATTATATTATATACTATAAAGTGCATTGTTGTAGGGGAGGATTATATATAGTATATATATATATATATATATATACTGTCTACTGACCCTTCCTGGTTAATCTTACGACCGTTAGCTTGTTTCCTCCCCGGGATTAGAAGCATCCGCTGTATATAAAAAGGCCGTTAACCGTATATATATATATATATATATAGTCCATAATATAAAATCATTACAATTATCCGTGCATTTATATTTATATGGCATCAGTTGATTATGATAAAATGGATCTGCGGTCACGAGGCAGGCTGCACGTCGGGGGGTTAATAAATGAGCCGTTCGGTAAGGTGTCGGGGGTCACGAGGTCCTCGATTGGCCCTCTCACCCCTCGACAGGTGCAGGCGTGGAGAGGAGAGGAGAGAGAGGAGGGGAGGGGAGGGGAGGGGAGAGGAGAGGAGGGCCGGGCGCCCCCAGCCCCCCCACCCGAGACTCAGCCCACCTCTTCACGCCGCTCAGCCACAGAAAGGGAGGGGTGTAACGAGGCGGGTGCACAACTGCACACACACACACGCACACACACACACACGCGCGCAAGCGCACACTCCAGAAAAAGCCCATCACCTGCTCCTCCACCCCCAACCCCTGCAGTATACGGACGGACGGACGGACAGACGGACGGACGGACGGACGGACAGAGAGCTCCTGCGACAGCAGCACCCAGCACTAATTTCTCCTCTCATTAGCTGGAGAGCGACAGAGAGAGGTGGACACACAGAGAGAGAGAGAGAGAGGGGGGAGAGGGGGAGGGGGGATAAAGAGGGGGAGAGAGGGAGAGAAATAAATATGGGAAAACAGAGAAACAGAGTTTTTTATAAAGCGTTTTTGGCGATGTGAAGTTTTAATTTCGTGTTTGATCCGTTGTTTCTGTTTTCTTTCTTTCTTTCCCCCTTCATCTTCTCTTGGGGAATAAGGCGTACTATGTATGAATGCATTATTATTCATTCGACTGCGAGGCAGCAGAAATTGTACATTTGTCATGCCTATAGAGGCTCCGTGAATCACTTTCTGGACGAGTCTTTGAGACACTCCGTGGACAGACTAGATGAGAGAGAGAGAGAGGGCCTGAGTAGAGGGACGGACGCCCCTCCCAGCCTCTCCCAGAACACCCCCCCCCCCCCCCTCCTCCTCCTCCTTTGTGACACTTGAGTGAATGTATCCTCCTTGCATCAAGGCGTCGGGGCGCAGTGGAATGTGTCTTCCTCCCAGAGAGAGAGAGAAGAAACGGCCTGTGATGGATGGGGCCTTGTTTCAACACCTCCTCTCGACCCTCCCTCTGAATCCCCTCTCATTCTCTCCGCCGTCGCCCTTTCACTCTTTCACGGCATTCCCTTTATAACCCGCCGCGACGGCAATAAAAGTCACCGATACATTCTCCTCTCAGCTGTTTGTCGCGGATCTGAGGAGGAGTCCCTGTGTGTGTGCGTTTGTTTCTTCTCCCTCATATGGAGTGTGTCACACATGAGCATTATTCAGAGCCCTGCATGGCACGCCACCGGGCCCCGGCCCCGCCCCCACCGGGCCCCGACCCCGCCCCGCGGTACCCGCCCCAACGCCACCCCTTTTACATTCACACACACACACACAAAGTGGGACGCTTGCGATAGTACGGGGCAGCAAGAAGCAGGTGGACTGGACAGACAGCCAGGGGAAACCTTCTCAATCACTCCTCGACACTTGGCAGGGTATACTATTATGCGTGTTAAGACATGGACTCGACGTTTTTGAAGCCTGCAGCTGCTTATTGTTGCCGTCGTCGTTTATTGTGCTGCGTCATTTATTTTCTCCCAATGCCATCACAACCCGGTCCTCGAACACAAACACTGCGAAATAACGTGGATTGGCAACTCCGTACATATGCCCAGAAAATCCCTACAAAAATCTGTACATATAGTTCACTGAAATCCTTCCCCCCGTGAGGAAAAGGGGCGCCGTCTCGACCGAACTTCACAGAGCGTGCTAAGGCTCGCGAGTTGCCGCGTCGGAACGTTGCTTAGTTCGGTATAGAGCCGACCGTCCGAGTTGTAACACGATAACACCGAATCTGCCACTGATCTCTGCGAATAACGGGAAAACCACAGACTGTTGAACACATCATGGATGAATGCCCAAATATTCAAGTCACCACATGGAGTCAGCGGCCTAATTGAACTGGACGATGATACCACCTCTTGGCTGATGTCCAGATTGCCTGTGAAGCCCTACACGAACGAACAAACAAACAGAATATTAAATAATGTCAAACCTGGTCTCACCCAAACACGGTGAAATAGCACGGATGGGCAATTCCGTACATACAATACTATAGTGAAAGCCACGCCTCAGTCGTGGTCAAAACTGTAGTAGTGTAATATGTACGGATTTGGGTTTTTTCTAGACGAGTATGTACGGAATTGCCAATACGTTGTATATCACTGTGTTTGGATGAGATCACGCCATCCTCGGAAAGCTACAGGTCAGGCGCGTCACGTTCCTATAACGGCGGTGGGTGCCACCCCCGCCCTCCTCCCCCCCCCCCCCTCCTCCCCCTCCTCCCCCCCCCCCATCTACAAGATTGTAGGGTGGCATTTGGTACTGTGCTATGCTATATTCACTTCACACGGGTGTGATTTTTTTAGCATACATTTACAAATCATGATTAAAACTAGAAAAAGTGCCCTTCTGGGCACAGGTCTCCACCAGGATTTCTTCCTCAACCTAGTGTGAATATGCGTGCACAGTTTCATCGCAATGGGGCGCTGCGTTGAGGAGTTGTGGCGATTTGTACAAAGCGGGCTACTCCTGAAAACTGTAGGAGCCAATCGTGGCAAATCAGGATGGAATATGATAAATCAAACAAACCTGTCTTGATCACATGACTATGGAGATCATGTGTAGCGATTGGCGTGAAATTTGGATAAAATCTGAAGGAGTAATAATAGAAAATGTGTTTTACATATGTCGGCCTCCTGGTGGCGCTATAAAGAGCAGATGTGAAAAATTCCAGGCAAAGGTTTTTCCTTGGCCTCTAGGGAGTTGGCATACAAAGTTATCCACAGATCCGTGCAGTTAGAGGTAAAAACACTTTTCGGCCAGTTATAGCGCCACCTTGAGGCTGAGTTGAAATTGTTCATGTGGCATTTCGTCCTCGGCCTAGTGGGAATGTGGGTGCACAATTTCACGGAAATGACGCGATGTGTTCATGATTTGCAGCATTTTGTTTGAAACTGAGCACTCCTGTGAACTTTGGAAGCCAATCTTAACCAATCAGGATGGAGTCTGATAAATCTGAAAGACCCGTTTCGTTGAATGGCTCTAGAGAGACTGTGTACCAATTTGCGTGATGTTTGGACAAAATCTGTAGGTGTACTGTGCAAAAACTTGTTTTGCACAAAGCGGCCTCCTGGTGGCGCTATAACAGGCTGTTCTGGAAAGTTTGGGGCAGAGGTTCATCGTTGGCATCCAGGGAGTGTGTGTGCAAAATATGGCATCGACCGGGTTAACGGTGGCCGAGATTAGCTGTTCACGGACACACGGACACACACACGGACGGACACGCGGACGGACGGAGTGCAAAACATACTCTCCCCACATGCCTTCGGCCTGGTGGAGACAAAAATAGCTGAACTACAAGCTACAATGACAAAATGTAACAAGCATTTAATTTTGTTGTAAGTGTTGTAATGCGAATAAAACAAATAACCCCCCCCCCCCTCCCAGCGGTGGAAAAAAAAAGAGTTTTGTTTTTCGGTTGGTAATTTATTTACAGTTTGCTAATGAACACAGTGTTTCAGTTCACAACGAATACATTCAATTGTTTCAGTATCTTGTTTCAACATGATCAATGATAAACAGTAAAGCAGTCGCTTTGTGGCGGTCGCTTACGAGGAAAGTGTTTCTAGAGTCCTTACATTACAGCTATAACATTCCTCTGGGACTCCCAGATCCCGCCAGACTGGGAGACGGGTCTTGGCGGCGGCAGGCGCAGGAGCGCCGGGCAGTGGCACTGGAGTCGATGTAGCAGCGGGCTCTGGTGCGAGCAGCCGGGTCTTTGAGGCGGCAGCAGCGGCGCCGAATTGTAGGATGGACTGGACTCGCTTCTTTGCAGGAGGTGGCTTCATCATCGTAGTTTCGTAGTCAAATGGATTTGGAAATGAATCGTGTACTGTAATGTATGGACATTTATACTCTCTACCTGGCAGCAGAACAAAAGCCACCTTATTAGCATTTGAATGCCCATGGGCGGCGGCCCAACACCTCTGGCCCGCGCCCGACGCTGCACAAGCTGGTATGTGACTACGTGACATTTTCATTCAGGACAGTCACTATACAGTGGGTGCATATTCTGCTATTAAAAGTTTAAAACAGAATGCCAGTGGGTGCAGCTGCGCCTCGGCACCCCCGGAGTTGACGCGTCTGCTACAGGTGTCGTCAGGTTTTATCCTCCTCATCTCAGTGAAATTTAACACATATCTGCTCTGGGACTACAGGGACATTGGGATCAGTGACATCCTCCCTGGGTGTTCTGGCGTGCTCCAGGTTTGAATATAGGGCCCCTTGGAGCACCAGTAGAGGAGCGGATAGTGCGCCAACCATTTAACTGCAATGCCACCGGTTCGATTCCCTTCGGAGACCTTTGTTGCTGCACTGTGTCCCTGCATGGCCCTCAGTTTTCCTGCCAGCTAAATGATAGTTTGGAACCAAATGGACCCTTGGGGGTATAACTCTCAGAGTTAAACATTGATTTTACAATATAAATTGGGGGTCCCAGAGATAGAAATGTCATTAAATGGGTGTCCGATATAACATGTCAAACTGGGGGTCCTTGAAATGAAAATAGTTGAAAATCACTGCTGGAGCCGCTCTTATGGCCCTGGAATATATTTTCAAATGGGGGTCCTCGGGTATAATTAGTGTAAATTTGGGGGTCCTTCACATGAAAAGGTTTGGGAACCACTGGCCTATAGGGCAGAGTTTAAGACATACTTATTCAACGTGACAGATATAAAACCATATCATATAACCAGATGGTCTGATGTGTTTTCGTTTGTCTTGTAGGTCAAATACATTGACATTAGGCTATTTGTTATCACCTTATGCTCCTGTGTAACACCTCAACTTCCCTACAGGGATTAATAATATATAATTATATATCTCGTCTCATCTCGTTCAGTCACAGACTCGTGGTCCCCCCCCCCCTTCCCCCTGCATGGCACAAGACTTGGGGCTCCATTTTCATCACCGCTTATCCCTAAACATCTTTGCCTTTTTTTTTACTATTTTGCTAAACATTTTTGAATAGTTAAAATGGTCTACAAGCTCACAGCGTGTCAATGTAGATTGGCTAGTTGAACTATTCAAAAATGTTTTTCAAAATAGTAAAGAAAAATATAATATATAATATAATAGGTCCTCACTAATAACCATGATAAAATGGCACGATTTTTTCATACTCAGTCTGTGTCTCATAGGAGGGCTGTGGGCAGTTTGGAAACCGTCTTCCAGTGACATCATCATTAGGCAGATTTATTTTTAAACAATATTTCTTTCCAAAACTGTTTAGATTTGTATTATCGTGAGAACGATGGTTTCCATTTTCGCATTGCAACTTTTCAGGACTAGAAAGCCTGCCGTTTCTATTAGCTTGTATTCCCCATCGATGATGTCACTGAAAGACGGTTTCTGAACTGCCCACAGCCCTCCTATGAATTGCGCCATTTTTTCATGGTTATTAGTGAGGACCTATTATATTAGGTTGAAAAGTGGTGAAGTGGTCCTTTAAGGATAAGGGGTTTAGCGGTGGCGAAAATGGTGACGGTATAGCCATCAGGCTACAATACAAGGATGGTGAATTGCATTTTATAGCGCTTTTCCAAGTGCTCAAAGCGCTTTACAACGGTTCATTCATTCATACATTGGGAGGTGAAGCGGTGAACAGTCGACGCCAGCGTCCTCACTTCCCACATTCACACACCGACGGTGGCGAGCTCACACCGACCGACTCATTGGAGGCAATGCAGGGTTCAGTGTCTTGCCCAAGGACACTTCGGAAAGGAGGAGGAGCCGGGATTCGAACCGCCGACCCATGGATCATTGGACGACCTGCTCTACCTCCTGAGCCACAGCCGCCGCAGGATGAATGATTCCTGCTTTATTTTGGCACATTTTCTGCTCGCTCTTTTGCTTTCTTTTGCTCGCAGCACGAGCAAAAGAGCGCGCGGCATGCATGGGGTTTAACACGGAGCGCTCGGTCATGAATCAAATTCAGACGCGTTTCAGGGTCTTCCGGGTGCGTCAAACACCACCGATAAACTTCCATTGAAATGGATAGTGGGGGCGGGGCTGTCCGCCCCTCTAGTTAATATATAACTCTATGCCCCCATGAGATAGAACTTTTTTCTTTTATTTTTATTTTTTTAAGAAAAAAATCCTCAGTGTTCATGTAACTCTGAGAGTGTGTAAATTCATATTTGCACCTCAGAGAGTTACAGACCTGTAAGGGTCCATTTGGACTGCAGAACAAACTAGAAAAAGTGCCCTTCTGGGCACAGGTCTCCACCAGGATAGGAATGTAGGACATTGCAGCTTGCCTTCATCTGGTGGTTGGATAAAAGGGCAACAAAAGTAAATTATCCACAGATCCGTGCAGTTAGAGGTAAAAACACTTTTCGGCCAGTTATAGCGCCACCTTGAGGCTGAGTTGAAATTGTTCATGTGGTATTTCGTCCTCGGCCTAGTGGGAATGTGCGTGCACAATTTCACGGAAATCACGCGATGTGTTCATGATTTGCAGCATTTTGTTTGAAACTGAGCACTCCTGTGAACTTTGGAAGCCAATCTTAACCAATCAGGATGGAGTCTGAGAAATCTGAAAGACCGGTTTCGTTGAATGGCTCTAGAGAGACTGTGTACCAATTTGCGCGATGTTTGGACAAAATCTGTAGGTGTACTGTGCAAAAACTTGTTTTGCACAAAGCGGCCTCCTGGTGGCGCTATAACAGGCCGTTCTGGAAAGTTTGGGGCAGAGGTTCATCGTTGGCATCCAGGGAGTGTGTGTGCAAAATTTGGCATCGACCGGGTTAACGGTGGCCGAGATTAGCTGCTCACGGACACACACACGGACACACGGACGGACGGACGGAGTGCAAAACATACTCTCCCCCCATGCCTTCGGCCTGGTGGAGACAATAAACGTGTGGAAGCATGTGTTGTTTTTATGCAGGAACAAACCTCCGCAAAACGGCAGGGTCTGCTGCCACTCTTATTTATTTTAATTAAAACACAACAAAAGGCCCGGGCCGGCCTAGTGGTCCGGGCACCTATAGGCTGGTAATCCAGCCTGACAACGTGTCGCAGGTTCGAGTCCCGATCCCGACAACCTTTGATGCGTGTGTGTGTGTGTGTGTGTGTGTCCATCTCTCTCCCCATTTCCTGTACATCTATCAATAAAGGCAAAAATGAGCATTGCGCCTGTCACAGACATGCACATGGCCACCTCAGCATCACGTTGTCATTCACATGATTCACTTCATCCAATCACACACTCATTCCAGCTTCATACCGGCTATTTCATCTGGAAGTTTGCACTGCTCAATCTGCTCGATGGTTTGCTGCTGCACACACTGTGCTGCTGTCTGCTTAAACGTTTGCTGCTCGCCCTCCTCCACCCCAGCTACCACCTGTCGTTTTGGATCTGCTGTTTAGGTACAGAGTCCCTATGGTCGGGACTGATGTGCTTGATCTGAGTACCTAAAAAGCAGATCCAATTCATCGCCAAACCGTAATAAATAAATTGCTCATTTTATATACAATAAATATATATTCCATCCATTCATGAGTTGTCCTGACTGAAGGTTGGTGGTGTTGAAATGTGCTGTACAAATAAAATCGCCTACTGTAGGTCGGCCCTGGACCTGACGTTGAGAAACTTTAAAGGAGAAATCCATGACAAAAAAAAAAAACATGTACCCATGAATCAGCCTATAATCCTGTCCCGACTCCCAACCAACATACATGTTGGCCTTGAATTGTTTCCCTGTTCTCCATTTTCCCCACCCCTCCCACAGTCAAATGCAGCTAGAATGGTAGAAAGCTTGCTGCTGCCGTCCATAAAGAACCCATGGCCGGGCCGGCTGCTGCCGTTCATAAAGAACCCATGGCCGGGCCGGTCCGTTCATAAAGAACCCATGGCCGGGCCGGTCCATTCATAAAGAACCCATGGCCGGGCCGGTCCGTTCATAAAGAACCCATGGCCGGGCCGGTCCATTCATAAAGAACCCATGGCCGGGCCGGTCCGTTCATAAAGAACCCATGGCCGGGCCGGTCCGTTCATAAAGAACCCATGGCCGGGCCGGTCCATTCATAAAGAACCCATGGCCGGGCCGGTCCGTTCATAAAGAACCCATGGCCGGGCCGGTCCGTTCATAAAGAACCCATGGCCGGGCCGGTCCGTTCATAAAGAACCCATGGCCGGACCGGTCCGTTCATAAAGAACCCATGGCCGGGCTGGTCCGTTCATAAAGAACCCATGGCCGGGCCGGTCCGTTCATAAAGAACCCATGGCCGGGCCGGTCCGTTCATAAAGAACCCATGGCCGGGCTGGTCCGTTCATAAAGAACCCATGGCCGGGCCGGTCCATTCATAAAGAACCCATGGCCGGGCCGGTCCGTTCATAAAGAACCCATGGCCGGGCTGGTCCGTTCATAAAGAACCCATGGCCGGGCCGGTCCGTTCATAAAGAACCCATGGCCGGGCCGGTCCGTTCATAAAGAACCCATGGCCGGGCCGGTCCGTTCATAAAGAACCCATGGCCGGGCCGGGCCTTCATTTTCAGGCCAGTTGAGAACTCTACCTTTGGGTTCTGTACGAACGGCAGCTCGAGGCTGACAAACGGTGTGAGAACCAGGACACTATTAACAGATGATTTGTGAAGAAAAAAAGAAGTTTGGAGCAACAACCCTCTGTGAGGCCTTTAGGAGGACCATGCAAGCAGCAAGCGGAGCCCCAGCACCACCTTCTCGCTCGGGTGGAGTCTGCGGAAGCATTGCCCACCACTCCTGAATGAAGTGTCCATGGTGCTGGGACTCTGGTGCAACGCACAGGTCCTCGCTGTACTCCTGGTGAGAAGTAGGAGTGGACCTGGCGAGACGTAGGAGGGTCCCGGACAGGAGTCAACCCACAGCGGGTTACTTTGCATTCAGCACTTCAATAACTCTCTGCCAACTGTACAGTATGGCTATGTTGTTTTCGTCGACTAAAACTATGGCGAAAAACGTTCGTCGACTACCTTTTTTCACTGACGGAAACTAAATGGAAACTAAATGAAAACTAAGCTATGGTGACTAAAGCTATGACTAAATATACTGACGATTTTGTCAACAAATAAAAACTAGACTAAAATGTTAGGAAGGGACTAGTGGACAAGAGATACAGTATAAGTCATTTTACACTTGGTTGCTGAAAATAGCCGATCTACAAGTGTAAGAACAGTCATTACGACGGCATCAAGGCCCGCCAAAATACATTATAGTCGACTAAATTTAACTGTAGATTTAGTCGACTAAAATCTTATGATATTTAGTCGACTAAAACTAGACTAAACACTAAAACATTCCAGGTGACTAAAATGAAAACGCCTGAAGTGAAAAAGAGTGAGTGAGAGGTCGACCACTGGTTTCATATTTATAATATTTGTCCTATATCAAT
The DNA here is from genome assembly GCF_964188405.1 of Protomyctophum parallelum. NCBI lineage: Eukaryota > Metazoa > Chordata > Actinopteri > Myctophiformes > Myctophidae > Protomyctophum > Protomyctophum parallelum. Next base: position 98,458,713 of record NC_139697.1, read on the forward strand.
AAATGCACAAGGATATATAGTCTGTGACGTTTTTCAGATAATAAATCCCGAATACACGCTGTCTCCTGACACGAGTACTTTGATTTAATAGCACGAGAGTATATTGTTATCCGACTTCATAATTGTGATTTATTATCAGTGGAAAACATGCAGATCAGACGATGAAGATGCTGAGGTCATCATCATCAGCCTATATATGATTTATGACTTTTATTTTATTTTATTTTTATTTATTTTATTTTTTGCGGCTTACGCCTTTTTATTGATTTTTGAAGGGACAGACAGTAGGCTGACAGGAGATGGGGGATGACATGCAGTAAAGGCCGTGTCGGGCTCGGGAGTCGAACCCGCGGCACACTGCGACTGGATTACCAGTCGGGTGCCCAGACCGTTACGCCACGGCCTGGGCATGATTTATGACTTTGAGTAAAAAAACAATTAACCCATTTTGGTGTTAGCATCATGTCGTGCTTTAGCTATTGAAAAATAGCAGATCTACAAGCTCATAGTGTGCCACCGAGTGGCGCGCTATGAGCTTGTAGGTCTGCTATTTTTTTTAACTGTCAGGATTTAAGACATTTTTAGAATCTGATCTCAGGTCAAAATGTGTTAAAGAACCATCATTCTTCTGTGCGTTAGAATCTGATCTCAGGTCAGAATGGGTTAAGGTTAACATACTGTTACAGGTCTATTATATGTTACATATATTGCTTCTGTTTCGATCCTTTTAAAAGGAACAAAATATTAATGACATTTCTGTGTTCAGACAGAGTAAAGAAGAAGAGAGGGACCTTTATAGGCCTATATCTAGTAATGATTTTAGTTGTTTGTTTGTTTGTTTATTTATGTATTAATTCTGGTGAGAGGGGTACAGCCTATATAGATCAGGGGTAGGCACGGGTAGAGGGTGGTCACTGGCACACTGGCATATGAGTGTGTGAGAGAGATCTTTTATTTTAATATTAAGAAGTATTCAAAAAGGTTTAGTCTGTGAAATGAAGTCCCCTCACATCTAATACACCCATCTATAAATAAATTACACCCTGCACATCATTCTATACATTCACTCAACCTCTGGGCTCTGAGTCTGTGTGAAAGAAAACAGGCCACATAAAAAGGTTATATGTGTACAGCCTGTGGACAATCACAATCAGATGGAAATATTAAATTGTTATGTGGTGACAATTAAACTTTATGGCACACTGATTATTAAGAAAATGAAAGCACTTCATGTCAAAAAGGTTGCCGACCCCTGGCCTAGATATAGCTATATATAATTTGAATTTGTAAGCCAAATTAAACATTTTGATCTATAGCCTATACAATAGATATAGTAAGTCTACATTTTCTGAAATAAACAATAAATATTTAAATTACATATAGGCTAATTCTATATGAAGTGTTGACATAGAGAATAGTATCGACACTGCAGCGTAATAAAATTAAAAGGTGCACTTGAATTGTAAACTAGCCTATAGGGTCTATACATTTCCAGATCCATCCAGCACTCACATCATCATCATCATCCATGATCCCATCATGAATTCATGACTCAAAATGAATCACCAACAAGTAGATATCCATCTTTAAGCAGACAGCTTGTTTCTGTCAAGTCAAGTGACAACGTCTCTCTCTCTCTCTGTTTAAGGATTCATTAGCCTATAGCTCGACCATATTGCGCCACCACCATTCAGCTGGTACTTATACTACTTAGGTGTCAGCTGTTATCTGTCCATCATGGATCTGTTGGACTGGTGGTGGATGGTGGTGCAGCCCGGGCCAGCATTATGAATGATAATCAGCCCTCCCTCCCCCCCTGTTCCTTTTGTGTCGTCCCCAAATAATAGAAGGTGCTTATATGGCTTTGGGATCATTGGATGATCTTGAATGATGCGGGAGGGTCTGTTTTCTGTTGCGTGGAAGTTGCGCCTCGGGGCCAGATTAGCGGCGCTGCCTGCAGGCTGCAGCCGGTCCTCTGTTGTCAGCGCGGCGGTCACACTATAAGCGCCCATCCATCCATCCATCCATCCTCCGAGGCGAGGCGAGGCGAGGCGCGGCCGCGCGGCGGGGCCACAGCCCCAGAGGGACCCTAAATCCTGTTACACTGTCAAGACTTAAAAAAAACAAAACAAAAAAACGTCATTTGTATTAGAAATGTGTGGGTGTTTAAGTATATTAAGTGCTGCGCGCGCGCGCGGGGGGACAGTCTAGTCAGTATGTCTTTAGAACGATGAATTATTCATACTATATATATTATATAAAAGCAAAAAAAAAAGGAGATATTGACTACATCTCCATAAACTTGAACTGCTGTTTTTTTTGTCATCGAGGCACGAGATCTATTGGGTATAATTACACATACAAGCCCATGGAAATGTGCCTCTGGAATTAACGACGCAGCTTGCGACAGAATTAAGATGGTCAGTGTTATTATGATCATGTCGAGGCTTTGAATTTGAGTGACTGACGGCCGATTGTTCGGCACTTAATATCTTATAAATAATTTACTAGTTCAGGTTTATAGAATCTGTCGTGGTGGTTTTCGAATGGGGTTTAACAAACCGCATGATGCGGCATGCACCTGCTGCTTATAGCATGCTGCAATGTGTTGACAAATTAGGGCTTGGACTGCATGGAGAATGCATTTATGCTTGTAATGTAATGTATAAGTAAGTATAGTAGCCTGGAATTTCATCTCACCTGAATAGACAATGTGGTGCATAGCCTATAAACCCCTTGTTGGAAAACTTTTGTTTCCTGAGTTTGGAACTCGCTATTGTACAGCCCTATAAACTTAAATTTTATGTTCTCCGCCGTCGTGTGTGTGTGTGTGTGTGTGTGTGTGTGTGTGTGTGGTGGGGGATCATCATCATTGTGGTATAAGTGTGCAGGCCTATTTTCCCGTGCGTGGATTATTATTTATCTCGTCATTATCGTGTGGAATGAGATTCTTTGCACTTCTGCCCCGCCGCCTCCAGAGGGAGGTCAAAACTATTTGTCAGTCTCCAGTCGGGATTGCAAATTAGGATGAGCCTCCCTCCCTCCCTCCCTCCCTCCCCGCGTGACTGACCCGTGTGGAAAGCCTCTATTCCACTCCGCAGGGGTGGTGCACTCGACTATCGGCTGCACATCAGGGGAAAATTAGGCCCTTTGATAATACATATGGTATGGGCCTTATACCTTTTATGTCAAGACCAGACACCATATTGTCCCATGGCAGCAGCAGCGCTGTAGCCTATACATCTGTGACCGCGTGTAACGCATTGACCAAATGATCCCTTTCAATCATTTGCATCGAAATTCAGCATCCCATTTTGTGTTATTTTATATACAGTGCTGTTGTATTGCACATCAACAACCAATTATATAGGCTTTAGTATAGCCTTTAGGCTCTATCTATCTATCTATCTATCTATCTATCTATCTATCTATCTATCTATCTATCTATCTATCTATCTATCTATCTATCTATCTATCTATCTATCTATCTATCTATCTATATAGCGTTGAATGAATCACAAGATTTGCCTATTATATTCATAGCCTTATGCATGCTGTGAAATCATGAAAGCACGAGTAGAATATGAAAATCACTGCATAGCTGATAATAACACAGACTTCTGCAGGCATGGGTCCATCATTTAATGCTTCAACTGGTCATAATGTCCACATAATTACAGGTCTACCTTTTATGCTAGATTAGTGGCATGAGGCTGAGTCTATAGTCACTTTTATGAGGTATAAAACAGTCCCATCACGCCATTATGTGGGCGTAATTCGCAATTCGCGGGGCTGAAGAGCCACTTCGTGTGCGTGCGCGCGCGTGCGTGTGTGTGTGTGTGTGTGCGTGTGGGTGTGCGTGTGCGTGGATGGATGCATGGGTCCCGAACGGTGCTTCTGAAAAATGGAAGCTGAAGATGGTTAGGAATATTCCTGCTATAACTGTCGCATGCATGTCAAAGGAAACATTGAAAACAAAACGGTGATATGAGCAACACACGTGCCATAGTTTGTTTTTATGTGCATGTATATGCGGTGCATGCACATGTAGCCTAGAATGAAATCGTGCATTAAAAAAAGGGAATGCTTGTTGTACAATTCTGTAGGTATAGGCCTATATACGGCGAAACCCTTATTCATATATATTTCGGCCATTTGAAAATAGCCGCTCCTTTACAAGCTCATAATGCGAAGATGTGCTATTTTCAAAGCATTTGATAACTTGAAATGAGCGTATAGGGTATAGGCCTATAGGCCAGGCCTAATGGTATATTTTACTTTACATTTATATGCGTTTGTATAGGCTATACTTTTACTCAAATATATTTTGAATTCCGGACCTTATAACGGAGTATGCCGTATTGAAACTTCTGACCTGAGATCAGATTCATACGAGGTTTCCACTGGACACACACTGGTCTGATGAACCCATTCTGACCTGAGATCAGATTCTAAAAATGTCAGTCGTTCTTCGATTTTTTCAAAAAATAGCAGACCTACAAGCTCGTAGCGCGCCACTCGGTGGCGCGCTATGAGCTTGTAGATCTAAACTAGATCTAAACTAGATCTAAACTAGCTAAACTAGCTAAACTAGCTAAACTTTAGCTATTGAAAAATAGCAGATCTACAAGCTCATATCTCATAACATGATGCTAACACCAAAATGGGTTCCCGTTCAGAATTTTAGTTTGTTGTTCTCTGACACCACTTATTTCAGACATGCTCTATGTGCGAAGAGTCTGCCTGCAGTGCTAACTCATTTTGGGGGAAACAAAACAAAAACTTGGAATTTGCGCGACGGCATGCATGCAGGCTCTCATGAGTCAAATCTGGTCACATATGTTATGGCTCCCATACTTTAATTCTTTCTTCTTGTGTCAAGTGTTTGTGACTGTGCACACACGCATGTCACACACACATACACACACACACACACACACACACACACACACACACACACACACACACACACACACACACACACACACACACACACACACACACACACACACACACACACACACACAAACATGATGAACACCCCCCCCCCCCCCCCCCCCCTCCTTTGAAGGTGTTGTTTAGCTCAGAGTCTAAAGTGAAAGAAAATGTTTTCTTATTACTTAATTCAATCAGGGCGAGGAGAGAGAGGGGGGGGGGGGGGGTTCACGCGCCGCGCGCACTGGCCTCTCTCTCTCTCTCTCTCTCTCTCTCTCTGACAGAGTGGCCTTTGTGTGGCGTCTATCCTCCGCTGTCACACACTTTAATTCGAGTCTCTTTCTCTCTCATTGAAACCCCTCCACAATGACATTCAATACGGGCCGCGGAAACCTGGTTATTTTTACATATTCTTCTTTTCCCAACCCTGGACTCTCTCCGCTCGGCAGGGGCCCGAGCGAAAGGGAATTAATCACCGCTCCTTATAAACACAGCGGTGCCTCCGGGCAATGACTTGTCCTTTTTTTTGTGCGACCAGAAATGACACATGAACCTTTTTTTAAATGAATATACATTCATACTCAAAGCTTTTTGTATATACGCGGGGGAGAGAAAAAAGAAATCAGCTTGCATGCTGTCATTTATTAAGCCGCCTCCTATAAGGAAAATAAAGCAGCTATATAGGCTTATATATCCCTGTTTTGTTTTATTAAATGTCCCCCATTTTATAGGATATTTATTAAAATACATATTTTACGAATAGGTTATAATTATGATAACTGAAGATTTCTAGCATCAGACACTCGGGCCTTTATAAGAAAGTTTCCCATAACTTTATACCACATTTACCAGGACCGAAAGATCTGTCATTGAATATAATAAACTGAATGCATTTTAAAGAGCTTGTCGGTGTATTACACCTGCATGTGGTTTTTATCAGGCAAAACTATAAACATGAGATTAATCTCACCACCACACCGCGTATAACACGCACTTTATCCCGCTATGCATCTGCAGCACGCCGCCTAATACACGCACTTTATCCCGCTATGCATCTGCAGCACGCCGCCTAATACACGCACTTTATCCCGCTATGCATCTGCAGCACGCCGCCTAATACACGCGGAGTGAATCGGGACTTCTCAAAACAAAACCAACAACAAAAAGAAAAGTGACAGAAAAATGTTTTCTTTGCCAAATCGAGGCTATTATGATAAAATAAGTGATGATAAAAATGGGTAGAATGGGGGGGGGCGCCTCTCGCGGCGTGGGTGGGGCGGCCGAGGCGAGAATGGAGTACATTATGCAGTTAATTTAGTTAACAAGTGAAATAATGGGGAAGCGTGCAGTGGGAATGCCAAGGAGAAAGCATGCAGGCAACACACACACACACACACACACACACACACACACACACACACACACACACACACACACACACACACACACACACACACACACACACACACACACACACACACACACACACACACACACACACACACACACACAAAAAAAACCTATTGAAGACTTTGCAGAGGAGAGCTCTCACATAGGCTCAGCCCCGTCACATCACGGACCAACCAACCAACCAACCAACCGGGGTCCTCTCCTCTCCTATTTAAAGAGGAGGAGGCGAGGAGTGTGGCTTCAGCACCACAGCGCTGTCCAACCTGCAAGCGACAACACCGACACTCAAACCCTCTCCATCCGTCCGTCCGTTCACACTGCTGCCGCAGAGCGACTCCAACATAAGACAGAGCAACAAGTCTGCCAACATGCCGAGGTCTTTTCTCGTGGATTCCCTGATTTTACGCGAGGCGAGCGACACCAAGGGAGGCGGCGACCACAACAACAACACCCCCAGCCCGCCTCTGTTCCCGTACGCCGTGCACCACTCCCACCACCACCCGGCGCACCACCACCACCACCACGCCGGCCTGACGCCGGCGGCGGCCGTCTCCTCCTCCTCGTGCCACTCCAGGAAGGCGGGCCTGCTGTGCTTCTGCCCGCTGTGCATGGCCGCGTCGCAGCTCCACCACGCCCACCACCACTCGGCCTCGGCCGCGTCGCCTCCCGGCCTGCCGCCGCTGCTCAAGGCGTCGTTCCCCGCCTCGGCCTTCGGCTCGCAGTACTGCCACGGCGCCGCCGCCGCTGCCGCTGCTGCCGCCGCCGCCTCGGCGGCTCTGTCGCGGCACCACCACCACCACCACGCGTCCTCGAACCACCACGCCATCAACCTCGCCGCGCACCACCACCACCACGGCTCCATCTACCAGGCCGCCTATTCGGTGCCGGACCCGCGGCAGTTCCACTGCATCTCCATCGGTGAGTTGACTGAACTTTGCTGAACTTTTGCCTTATTAGGCCTATAACTCCAATTTGGGTAATTTTGGACCCCTTTGGTATCTATATATCTGGAAAGCGTAAGTCGTCTGGTCTGAGATTTCTGATTAAAAACATTTATGACAATATTTCCCTAATTTTCTCTCCCTCTCTCTCTCTACCTTGACAGAAAACAGCAACAGCAAACTCCAGAGCAGCAAGCGCATGCGCACGGCCTTCACGAGCACGCAGCTGCTGGAGCTGGAGCGCGAGTTCACGGCCAACATGTACCTGTCGCGGCTGCGCCGCATCGAGATCGCCACCTACCTCAACCTGAGCGAGAAGCAGGTGAAGATCTGGTTCCAGAACCGCCGCGTCAAGCACAAGAAGGAGGGCAAGGGAGGCCACCACCATCACCACGGCGGAGGACCCCCCGGCGGGGGACACAGGACCGGAGGCGGAGGCAACAACGGGCACGGCTGCAAGTGCTCCTCCTCGTCCTCCACGTCGCTGTCGTCCTCCGCGCGCTGCTCGGAGGAGGAGGAGGAGGACGCCATGATGTCGCCGCCGCTGTCGCCGTCTTCGTCCTCGTCCGAGAAGGAAGACGTGGACTTGTCCTCCGTGTCCCCTTGAATTTAACCCGTTACCCGTCCATATCCACCATCACCTCCCCCGAAAATACGAGAGAGAGAGAGAGAGAGAGACACCCCCAAAGAAATGTTTTTTTTTTTTGGTCGGTCGGTGTGTGACCTGTGAAGTTATATATATAGGTCTAAATCTTGCCACCCCTTGTCCCAAAACGTATTAGCCATTTCTGACAATTTTAAAAAAAGAAAAGAAAAACGTTTTAAAATAGTTCAACTAGCCGGTCTACATTGACACGTTGTGAGCTTGTAGATCGGCTATTTAAAAATAGTAAGAAATGGCAAATACAGACAGTCGATAGGGATAAGAGATATATGCGGGGTGGAGCAGGATAGCCGGGCCCATAATGACTACATGCAGCCAAAAACAGTCCCGTCCGACTCCAAACTGTGTTCTGTTGTTCACATCTTGTACATAATCTATTATGGAAGAGGATCTATAAATCAGGGGATTTTTGCCCCCCCTGCAGAGTATTTGTATACATGTTGTACGCATATAACCATTTTGTATTATGTAGTTTTTGTTCTGAAAAACGCTCCCACTGAATTATGAATTGTTGTCGCCGATCCAAATGTGGTATAATGGCATTGTATTTACGAACCCAAATATGAATAGCAACATTTGTTTATTAGTATTATTTGGGGGGGGGGGGGGGGGGGGGGGGGAGACAGCAGTATTTTTTTGTATACATTGTGAATAATAATAATAATAATAATGTTTAGATTCACTCTTTAAACTGGAGACTATATAATTTCACTGAGGTTTAATCTGAAATTATATGTCGTCAGTTGTTGTAATGTGTGGCGGGGAAAAAACATATTTATTTATTTAAAAATGTTGATACTTACTTAAATAAAAAAAATGATATTTCTGAGCGGCAGCTTACGTTAATTGTGTTATGAGTTTTACGCACGTTTTACTCTTGCGCACCGCTGGGAGCGCATGCACGCACACTGCACACACACACACACACACACACACACACACACACACACACACACACACACACACACACACACACACACACACACACACACTCCGTGACACACACACACACACACCGTGACACACACACACACACACACACACACACACACACACACACACACACTCCGTGACACACACACACACACACACACACACACACACACACACACACACACACACACACACACACACACACACACACACACACACACACACACACACACACACACACACACACACACACACACACACACATCTGAAATGTGAGAAGATTAAGGCCTATATACATGATGCATATTAATGCATATTTATAGCCCCATTTGGTAATCAAATCAGGTATTCATGAGTAGCAGTGGCTATAATAAGTAGCCTATAGGCTGAGTGGTCTTTAGATAAAATACTGTTTAGATTTATGTACATTTTCATCTGCTCTCTCTTGCAGCAACAGGTAGAAAAATAAAATACATTTTTAAACCATATATCAAAAACACTTCCATCAGTAACTTCCAGACAGATATACGTCAGACTTATTCACATTTAAGAAATAAGCACAGTCTCATGTGGATGGATGGGGAGGAGTTGCTGTGCACACGTCTATATATTTGGTTTGATATTTTTGTATTTAGGGCATTTTATAGCAGATATGATGAACTGAAGGCTATATATATAGTCAAAGGCTGACAAGGTCAATAAGGACCCATTTCTATTCTCCCTCCGCGGGGTAGAAAGGCGTTTCTTTGTTTGTTTCGTGGACGCACACAAATCAATAAGTTTGGACTGGAGATATATGCAGATTCGTCCATCGATGTTTAGCTCACTCAACATTACGCGCAGATTCCTTCTTCCAAGCGATGTGTGGAAGATAGATAGGATAGGATCCATTGACTGAGCCTGCAGTGCATGAGTAAATTAAATGCTTGGTAATCTCTATGGTTCAGCATTTAAGTGACAGGAGGATCATGTCCCGGGGGACACTCCACTCCAAACACCCAACATTAAATGGTGGTGGTGGTGGTGGTGGTGGTGGTGGGCCCCCTTATTATTTGCCGGGGACCTTTCTTTTTCCCAGAACGGCCCCATATACAAACAGGGCTCTGCTGCTGCTGGCTTGCTGTCACAATCTTTATCTGATCTACGCCTGATCCGTCTCGTGTGACTGACTCAATAAAATGCACCGTGGAGTTCTCAAGTGCACACACAGACGGACTGTATAGTCTTCTAATACATTTATCTGTGTGTGGAACGAGGAATCTGATGAGAGAGAGAGAAGAGGCGTCCATATTACCCCCCCGGCATTGTTCTACTGTCAACATCAACCGCGACAGCTTTCACTTTCATGACTTCCAGGTGTGATCTAATCGTTCTCTCTAAGCCCTTATTCATTCAACGGCGTTCAATTCATTGCAGATCATAAATGTATTGATTTGATTGAGTGTTTTTTTTTAATCATTATGTAAATAACTAGGCTACTTTGTATGCCTGTGTATACATTGCAAAATCCGGATGGATATATACAACACAATTACGCCACGATTTGACGTTTTAGTTTTCCATGTTTAAGCAATGAGCCTCATGTGATATCTGGTTAAGATTATAGACGACATGTGTGTGTATATGAGATTTGTGGCTGTGGTTGAAGAAAAAAAAATGCATGCACTTGTCTTTTTATTTCAAACTTTTTTTTAAGGACGCTGTGTTTTTTTTAAGGACACACTTCAGGTCCTGATTTTGGTTTGCGTATTTTACGCACCGCTGCCGACGGTCTCTGAATCAACCATGGCTGAAGAAAATTACATTTATTGTGTGGAATAGAGTTTAAATGGTATTTACTTCCTTTAAAACCTATCATTAGACCGCACGGACTATACAATATAAGGCGCCTCTTAAATAGGCCGTTGCATATTATGCTGCATATAGCGTCGGGGATGTGAAGTTTCTCATGTTAAACTTTCATTTAATTGTTCACTTAACCATTTTTAACAAAACCCCCAGACATTTGCATTTGTTAAGATATGGGATTAGACTATTTTGTTAATTGCACCATAGAGCCCCATTTTGCTCACTATAGCCTTACTCCTCCAAGCAAAAAAAAGAAGAAGAAAAAAAAGCGCCTTTTATCCATTCAATAGCCCGGGGGTATGCGCCCTGGGGGAGCTTATACGCTCCCTGCTCCAAATGCTCAATTTATTTATTCTTAATTTTGTGCCGATCAATTCATTGAAGCAAAAAAGGAGCACGGTGTCTTTTTAGACCCTGAAGAAAGGAGTCTTGTTGACGTAACCCTGCCAGAAGCATGGAGCACCCCTGACGCTCGAGAGCCGCTTGAGTCAACAGGCTCCCATCTCGCAGACTCGCCCCTGTCTTTTATTCCGGCTAATTTTTTATTTACGGCCTTTCTTTGACATGTCTCTTATCTATCAGATTAAAAGAACAGCTTGTAACAAATCAGTCTGCACGATTTACAACAGCATTAAAAGGGGACAAAGAAGAGGGGAGCCCGGGCCCGTCAGTACCTGAGAGTCTGGTAGACGGGGCGCCGGAGCGCAGCAGCTGATTCGATGGTTTGAAAATACGCACGAAACAAAATACTTGAATCCTGAAAAAGAGCCCTTTGTACGTTTCTTTAGAAATCAAGCAATTCTGCATGACAAAGGACAATTAATAAGCCGTCTTTTCACGACCAGCAGCTGGTTTCCCCGTCAAGGAAAGTTGGAAAAAAATTCAGACTGAATGCGCGCAAAAGCCCCTTTTGCGCGCAGACAGCCAACCCAAGGTGACCCATTTGGCACCGCTGAAATAACCAAGCCGAGGTAAAAGCGAGGGAACTGTCAAAAACATTTAAGCTGAAATATCTTGAAATTGCAAATCCCTTTATGTGGAGGGACGCTGTGCCGATGTGGGTTAGACGTTTACAAAGGAGCTGGTTAAGTTGGAGAGGCTTTGGAAACGGACACGTGGCTTCTCAATGAAGGGCTCTTTGCTCCCGCGTGGCTCTCTGTGGCAATGCGCATTAAACGACGGTTTAAACTTACTCAAGTCCCAATAGAAGTGCACACACAAACAGCAGCCTATATGAAACATTGGCCACGAATTTAGACAAAGTAGCCTTTGTAAACATGTTTATAAGACATTTAGGGGCGCATTTTTACGCAAATTCCAAAGAGAAATTTGTGTATGCTTTTTTCCCCTTTCTTTCTTTCTTTTAAAAACCGTGTTATTCGGCAGTTGGTTATTGTTGTATAGGGTTGCTGTTTTCACAGAGAACTGTGATGTTTACACTTTTAAACATTTTACCCTCACAACATTTTGTGGATATATAAATATGGATATATAGACATATATCTTCCCAAAAAGATGTGTTATTTGTGTCAAATGTAAATGCGGTTTTAAATGTTCACATCGTGTACATTTTCATTAGAATGCATCATAGTAGCATTTTATACATAGCCCTAAATGTATTTAGGAAAAAACATTGTTAAGATAAGCATGAACAGTTTCGACTCAACACAGAATGTGGTATATATATAGAGGCAACAATTCACGAGTGGCGTCACTTTGCATTAAATTTGGTCACATTTCGATGTATTTGTATTTATTTATTATTACTATTTTTTTTAATATATTTTTTAAACAAAGCATCGCCCTGCATGATGCCTGAGATAGGCTATAGGGTATAGGCTATATATAACTTCCCTCGAGGACATTTTGGAGCCTTTTGACATTTCTCAAAATGTGCAAAGTTTCACCACGCACGGCGGCGTGCACATGCAGCACACGCACACACACGACACGTCAGTCACTGGCACTGCGCATATATAGGCTACAAACTGACTGATGATCGTGACCTTGGACTGGAGAAACTTCCAAACGCTTTCTTTGTCTCCAAAACAAGTCAAAGTTACGGTCGGTTCTCCAAAGGATTCAACAAAACAACCATGCGGTGAGTCAGTGCGTGGCTCGAGAGGGATATAGAGAATCACGGAGACTCTCCAAACAACACAAATTATCATATAGAGGACGACACTGCACAACATGGAAAGTTAGAAGTTTATTTATTTTTCTCCCAAAATAATAACCTCGATCTTTTTGGAACCGCAGCGAGCACAACACAACACTTTGATTTGATCGATTGTTGAATATACTTTATTAACAGTTTGCAGGGGAAAAAAATAATTCAAAATAAAATAAAGAAAAAACACATGACATGAAAGTACAGTTCAATACAAGGTCTGCTAAGAGCCTAAGAGGACCCCCATAAAACACATGGCTTGTTTGCATTAGGGTCCTTCATATTCAATTCATAGGGCGACACATATGCAGCACAGCAACAAGTCCACTAATCAGCACTGACATGAACGGGCTCTGGCACCTGTTTGTTACATTATACCCCCCCCCCCCCCCCCCTCTCTCTCTCTCTCTCTCTCTCTCTCTCTCTCTCTCTAATTGAATATGCATACCGTGGGGGCAGAGAGTGTTTGCCCAGGGGAGAAAGAATCGAGGCTATTTAACTCTATACACCGGCTGGTGTCAAAGGTCGACAAATAATGAACTGCACTGACTTGGAACTGACTTTTGTAGGCTATAAGAAGGAGCCGCACGTTTCTCTCATAAAGGAAACCATCCAGCCAAACAAACACAAACACTCATGCACGCACGGCTGGTGATCATTGATTTGATTGGACGACAGTGATGGATGCTGAAATTAGACGCAGTAAGTGGATTATTCTTAGTCATACTCCAGGCTTTCTCAAATCCACATCGGAATACTATTTTCCCCTTTATATTATTAGGCTATAAACCTTGCATATATTTACTGTCTATATATTTAGGCCTATAGCTCTTGCCTGTAAACAAAATGGTGAATAAAATAATACAGCTCGCACGCTCACTATAACAAAACCGATAAAACAAAGCATTTAACTAACCACCACCACCACCACTTTCTCGATTTGTTTGTGTATGCCTACCCTATCCACGCAGCTGGACTAAGAGCCAGTCAACAGACATCACTGACAAATAGTTTTCCATAAGTTTTTCAACCAACAGTTTATGCCTCAGCCTGGCTTGTTCCAAAGATTTGGTTTGTACTAGCTGCAATGGGGGGAAAAATGCGGGACAGTAGCGCCATCTGGTGGAAATGACAAGAAATGAAAGATGTTTTCAAAGTAGACAACTACTCAAACCGATAAGCCATGAGCAGTGGGGGGGAAAGTACTACACGTTTTTACTTAAGTAAAGTAAGGTCAATAGTGACTTGAATACTCTTGAAAATAGCAGATCTACAAGCTCACAATTGCAGATCGGCTATTTTCGAATAGACCTATAGGTAGGCCTATAGGCTATAGTGCTGAAGTGGTTAATGTAGCCTATGTTTTGTAATAATGATAACAATCTACAAAGTAACTAGGAACTAAAGTTCCGGTAATTGTAGTGGAGTAAAAGTACAATTTATTTCCCTCCCAGATGTAGGGGAGTAGACGTGTCAACATGCACAGCACATTGGCACTATAAATATGTGCAATATATAGAGAAGAGAACAGAGACATGCAATGTGTGGATTGAAACATGTTGGCTAACTGTAGAAGTAGCTGCTGTCTTCCAGTGTAACTGGGCTGGACCAAGTCAGAATGGCAGGGAGGTAATGTGTATTTAGAATAGCTAAGGATATTGTTGTAGTGTAATGCTGTAGTAGAATCATTTACTGTACAGTAGTTCATGGAGTTTTTATATAAGCTATTTCATGTTTATATTTAGTTATTTTTATGTATTTGTATATTTGTTAATCTACCCTCAATCTACCCCGTGACATGGTGGAGTCCAAACTAATGATCTCCAGCTGAGTATAAAAGGCTGCAGCAGACAAACCAGATATAGTTGTTGGTAAAGGATGGGAGCCATTGTCACCTATACCTGGATGGAGAGCTTCCTGTGTTCGTGTCCATTTTGTATTTTGGCCTCAGAGGTTCAACGTTTTGTTTTATTGCCCTAAATATGATGACATAGAGAGGTATATATATATGTTACTGCAGCCATGTCAAGGTTTTCATGTTTCTGTATGTGTCCTTTTGGGGGCGCTCTAAGTGTGTTCTATGTGTTGAGGGTTCTCAATTGTGTGTCTTGGTTGCATCTGTGTTCTGGTAATTAAGCTTGTTGGTTACACCTGTTTGTGAGTGAGAGAGGGCAGAAGTCTCATTACACTGAAGGAGAGTGCACTGTGCAGATCACAGAGAGAGAGAGAGAGAGAGAGAGAGAGAGCACTGTGCAGATCACAGAGAGAGAGAGAGAGAGAGAGAGAGAGAGAGAGAGAGAGAGAGAGAGCACTGTGCAGATCAGAGAGAGAGAGAGAGAGAGAGAGAGAGAGAGAGCACTGTGCAGATCACAGAGAGAGAGAGAGAGAGAGAGAGAGAGCACTGTGCAGATCACAGAGAGAGAGAGAGAGAGCACTGTGCAGATCACTGAGAGAGAGAGAGAGAGAGAGCACTGTGCAGATCACTGAGAGAGAGAGAGAGAGAGAGAGAGAGAGAGCACTGTGCAGATCACTGAGAGAGAGAGAGAGAGAGCACTGTGCAGATCACTGAGAGAGAGAGAGAGAGAGAGCACTGTGCAGATCACAGAGAGAGAGAGAGAGAGAGAGAGCACTGTGCAGATCACTGAGAGAGAGAGAGAGAGAGAGAGAGCTCTGTGCAGATCACTGAGAGAGAGAGAGAGAGAGAGAGAGAGCTCTGTGCAGAAGGAAGAAAGCAAAGTAGACCATAAGAAGTAAAGTAAACTAAGAAGTAAAGTGAACGAAGTAAAGTGAACTGTAAAATGTAAAGCAGAAGAGAGTTAAGTTAAGTACACGAAATTAAGTAAAGTAAAATAAAGAAAAGAAGAGAAAACGAAAGGGTTTTTCAAGAAAGACTGGAGGTTCCAAGTCGACCCCCCCCCCCCCATTCATGTGCAAGCAGGCAAAGTGGTCAGTACTGTATTTGTTTGTGATTCTTATTGTGAAGGTTTATGTATTATTGTGAATGTAACAATATGTCCCAAGTTAATGTTTTTGTTGTCTTGTTTTTGTATGTCAGTTCTACGGTGTTTTACAGCACAGTGGTGTTAATAAACGGCAGTAAAAATAACTCAGTCTCGTGCGATGGATGGGCGGCACAGTAAACATGCTGTAAGTGCAAAATGCTGTCTTATAAACACATGAGGGTCGGGCACTTTCTCTCTATTTTTGTCAGTGCCTTAAGTTATTAGCCCTTATCTCCAAATTTCTAAAGTTTCTTTTACTATTTTGAAAAGCATTTTTTAAAATGGTTCAACTAGCCTGGGCCGTGGCTCAGCGGTCCAGGGTAGCACCTGAGTGGTATAGTTCTGCGCCACAGTGTGTCGCGGGTTCGAGTCCCGATCCTGACGGCCTTTACTATGTGTCTTCACCCCCCCCCATCTCTCTCCCCCTTTCCCTTTCCTGTCTACCTAAAATATATATTTAAAATTTAAAATTGTTCAACTAGGCAATCTACATCGACACATTGTGTCAAATCGGCTATTTGAACTACTCAATGTTTTTCAAAAAAGGAAAAAAAAAAGATATTAAATGGGACCCTTTGTGTGCAGTACATGGAAAAATAATAATCAATCAATCTCATCCTAACAATAGTCATATTCTTGATGTGTGGTAACCGAACTATTACAGTCAGGTATAGGTATGCTCAACACTATAATAAAAGGGTTCTTTAGAATGACAGAGAGCCACACTTTGAGACAAAGGCAAGGCAACCTGCCTGGTCCGCTCCCCTCTCTGTCTGCACTGAACGATATGATCCATTAGGAATATGCATATTTCACATATTTACATTTCAGGCATTTTGCTGATGCTTGGAAAAAGAGTGAAACTCTTGCAATATTTAAGATCCTAACGTATAGTTTTATTTTCAACAGGTGTTTATGATTCCAGAACAGAAGAAGAGACAGGCAGGAAGAGAGAGGAAGGACATGAAGCATCACGACGCGATCTCCACACAGCCGGAATCGAACCCGGGATACCACGACTATGTCCAGGCTGCACCCGCGCCATCCGGTCAGTCATACTCTGTGTGTGTGTGTGTGTGTGCCTCCAGCTAGGCTACAGATGTAAACTTTTAGTTTTTATCTTTGGCAGCCTAGGGCATGTGCATAAGTTGGTTGTGAGGGGCTTACAAATGCGGCCGGCCTTTCCAAAAGGAGAGCCAAGCAGTTTGCGAAGTATTGCTCAGTTTCAGCCATTATAGGAAGCCGCTCAATTTGGAGGAGGCGTTGTTTCCTTTATCCATGATTTATGTCTGCTGTCCTGTGTCCGACATGTCAGCTGTACTGTATGTAACGATGCTGCCCTGTGTCCGACATGTCAGCTGTACTGTATGTAACGATGCTGCCCTGTGTCCGACATGTCAGCTGTACTGTATGTAACGATGCTTTGCCGTCCATGCACGTTGTAACTGGCCGCTCTCCCACTGTCAATGTCCTTTGTACAACGTATTCCTGTACTTCTCATTATGTGGACATAAATAAGCATTTCAAATGTGTGTGTGTGTGTGTGTGCGCGCGGAATGGGCCCGGAATGCACAGTTTTGTGTGTATGAGCACGGAATGTGCTCAGCTGGTTGGCTATAGGCACGGAATGTGATGTGTGATGAGAGCGCCCCTCACTTCACACAAGTGTGATCTTTTGAAAGGGCGCTAGCCTCTCCTATTTCCAGCTTTGAGGGTCTGTCTGTAAACACAAACATTGATGACAGTGAGGACGCAGATTGTGATTGGGCAGTTAGTGAGGATGCAGATTGTGATTGGGCAGTTAGTGAGGATGCAGATTGTGATTGGGCAATTAGTGAGGACGCAGATTGTGATTGGGCAGTTGTATTATGATGTATAAGAGCGCCCCTCACTTCACACGAGTGTGAATCTTTATTTTATTTCAAGGACACCTGTAACTCTGACAGTGTTACAAATGGAACCAAATGGACCCTGGTTCCACTTGGAACACTCTCAGAGTTACAGACCCGTAACGGTCCATTTGGGGACACCCTCACTGGACCCCACGTTGTACCATTCCACACATTCCACATACTGTAACAGTACCGCTGGTTTAAGTTGTACCATTCCACACATTCCCCATACTGTAACAACAAGCACACAATGATCATATGACTTTATGATAAGAAATCATCTCGTTTTTTTATTGCCAATGTCAGGAAAATATGTCCATGGAATTGGCTAATACACAATTTGTCATTAAACAACAACCACATAACTGATGATGGTATAATACTGCATTGGGAAGAAAAAGAACAGTTGTAAACCATGTTGTAGCTGTTAATTTGTTGTAATTTAAACGTGCTTGATTCATTATTTACGCCGTGTAGTCTGAGCCGAGTGCTCAGTTGATGCTTTACAACGCTGTATATACGGTAGTCGAGTGCACCTTAACCCATTTTGGGCAGATCTACAAGCTCATAGCGCGCCACCGAGTGGCGCGCTATGAGCTTGTAGGTCTGCTATTTTTTTTAAATCGTAATAATGCGGCACAAATCTTTGAATATATTATTCTTTCAGAGCGAACGTTTTTTTAATTTCGACGTCAGGCCTGAATGGGTTAAAAGCGAGCCCAAGTCGAGACCGAGTGCATGTGGGAGGGGCTCGAGTCCAAGTCGAGACCGACGGGAGCCAAATCGTGACCGAGACCAAGTTTATTTTCTGTCTCTTTTCTCATTTGATAGGTATACAGAAAACACTACGAGAGCAGGCAGGCACGTCAGCCACACTCCGTTACTTAACAACAAGATAGCTGTCTATAATAAGCCCCGGCCCAGACACTCCTCTTATCATTTTAATGTGAATGGGCTCCTCATAATATGGGTATAATCCATGTATTTCATTGCATCGTAGTGACTCGAGTGAACTGGGTGCGGACTTGAGAGTGTCCGAGGCCGGACTTGAGAGTGTTTTTCTTTGTACAATCAACTCTGAGATGTTCTTCAGAAAAAGAGAAGAAACTATACTAAGTTATCACAATCTTAGTCTTCACTGTAATGATATGCACTGATGAGACTGAGCGGCAAAGCGATCCCTTTGTAAGGTGATATGTATTGTGAACACAAAAGAAAAATACAAAAGGTCCGTCTTGCGACATTTAATACTGATATTATGCTGCTTTTGCTCATACATTATACAAATACTGTCTTTATAATACATAATATGATGGTGCTGCATACTCGTCCTCACGACAATCTGGTGTGGCAGTGATTTGACTGGGGGGGGGGGGGGGGAATCAGCGAAAACAATGACCAATGTCTCTGTTTTCTAAACAATGTGAATTATCCCTTTTTTCTTTATCTTCATTATTCTTTATCGTGTATTCAACTATTCATGGTTTGATTGCATACTGTGCTACAGTATCGTACTATTGTTGTCTTCTCTATCATAACTTTGTGGTTGTAACAGCAGTAGCTACTGGAATACCTGTATTTACATTACGTCTTAGACTATACAATACAAAGGCAAAGAGATAAAATATAATAAAATGGAGATCAGCCAATCCATAGTTGTCCTGAGACAAAACCAGGACATATATCGCCACGCTGGCTTGAACCTCGTTGACTTTTGGAATTGCACCTTGATATTTAATGAAACCACAACAGTGCTAAACCAAAATACACACAGTATTTAAAGTCAACAGCAAATCACATTGGAGGCAGGGTGTCATTCTCCCATTTACTGTCAATGGATTCATTAACCACTTCAACTTATATAATACTTCGTTGACTGGAGTCCCCCAGAGATGTAGACCTGGTCCTCTCCTTTTCCCCCCTCAACACTGCTCTGGGGGAATCACTGGTTCCTATAGTTCCAACCCTGTGGGCTCCCCCAGAGATGTATAAAGGTCCTCTCCTTTCCCCCCCTCAATACTGGTCTGGGGGAATCACTGGTTCCTAGTTCAATACTGGTCTGGGGGAATCACTGGTTCCTAGTTCAATACTGGTCTGGGGGAATCACTGGTTCCTAGTTCAATACTGGTCTGGGGGAATCACTGGTTCCTAGTTCCTGGTCTGGGGGAATCACTGGTTCCTAGTTCCTGGTCTGGGGGAATCACTGGTTCCTAGTTCCTGGTCTGGGGGAATCACTGGTTCCTAGTTCCTGGTCTGGGGGAATCACTGGTTCCTAGTTCCTGGTCTGGGGGAATCACTGGTTCCTAGTTCCTGGTCTGGGGGAATCACTGGTTCCTAGTTCCAACCCTGTGGGCTCCCCCAGAGTTAGTGTCAAAGTAAGTGTCCCAGGCCCAGGCCGTAGCGTAACGGTCTGGGCACCGGACTGGTGATCCAGTCGCGGTGTGCCGCGGGTTCGACTCCCGGACCCGACACGGCCTTTACCGCATGTCATCCCCCCATCTCTCTCCCGTTTCCTGTCAGCCTACTATCTGTCCCTTAAAAAATAAATAAAAGGCGTAAGCCGCAAAAAAATATCTTAAAAAAAAAAAAAAAAGTAAGTGTCCTTGAGCAAGACTCTGAACCCCTAATTGCTCCCGATGAGCGTGTGTGTGTGTGTGTGTGTGTGTGTGTGTGTGTGTGTGTCTGTGTGTGTGTCTGTGTCTGTGTCTTGGCCACGTGAGGCTAGAATAAAGGCGCTATATGAATGCACCGTTTACCTATTTATTTAACAGCGGCGGAAGATGGCTGCTGACGAACCTATGCCTCTGATACTTTGAAAGACAATCCTGATGCTGACCCAGTATGTATGAAGGACTGCCCGGTGGTCTTTGCAATGGTTCTGCGATGCAGTCATGTTACATATTTCTGAATTGTTTCCACCCAGTTTGAGCTCATTCACTGAATACTTTACATTTCCCAGACATAATTATTATCCATATAGGTTGGAGGTCTCTGATTGTCTGTGGCGTGCACAGACATTTAGAGGGGCAGGTGCTCAAGCAGCAGAAAAAAATAGCAGATCTACAAGCTCGTAGCGCCACCGAGTGGCGCGCTATGAGCTTGTAGGTCTGCTATTTTACTTTAATCGAAGAACCGCACTGACATATAGAAACATAGCTTTAGATTGTGTGGGGGCCTAAATAATATAGTAGAAGCGTTTTTTTATCAAGATTTGATCAATGGTCCACACACTACAAATTAAGAAAAAAAAAAGATTTTTTCTTTTCTTTTTAAGAGCAAAATTGCCAAAAGGGCAGGGGGTGCTCTAGCACCCCCTAGTGTCTATCTGTGCACGCCACTGCTGATTGTCTGTGGCTACGACGTGAGACTATATGTGATGTCTAAACCAAATCTCTACGCAGAGAGAGAGCTCACAATGCGTCGTGAGTCGTGACACGACTTGCAGTAAAACATTAAAAAAAAAGAATAAATGAAAACAACGATACATGTTAATTAGAATCTCGTGTATAGAATACTATCAGTTCCACGACTGAAACAAGTACAATAAAATATAGCGCAATTTCCTTTCATTTTAAATAGTGGAGAGCGCGCGCCACTTGTAGATCACAGTGCCAATGCATACATTGTATGGTATAAGAGTCAAGTTCACGTCATATAACATGTCAGTTATTAAAAGAATAAATAAAGTTTACAGCTTTAGCAAAAAGAATGCAAACTCCACGAAGGAATTCACGACGTTCCAGAAAAAGACGAAGTCGGACTTCAATGTGTCTCTCTTTGCCATCAAGTCCCGTCTTGGATCTTTGATGTCTTCATTAGTATGTTTTTTTCTTTTATTTTTCTAAGCGATTCAAAATATAAATTCATTTTTGGATTGGTAAAACATGCCAACACAACATCCACGCTATTCTTTCAATCAACCGCTTCCACTTATACATGTATTTACACTGATCTCCTGCTCCCTTCACTCAATCTGCCTGTGGCTCCTGCTGTCAAAGATCATGGATCTCCTCTGTGGCTGGTAGAAGCAGCTCGTCGACGTCTCCAGCCTCTGTCCACTCTTTGGAATGGTCATTTTGTTCTCCGGCGTCCTGAGGTTCTCCGCCATCTCCCTGGAGAAGACCGACGGGTCGGGCAGGCTCTTGATGGGCGAGAGGGGCGTCTTGCCGCCGTGGTGGTGGTGGTGGTCGTCCCCGCCGAGCGAAGACGGGTAGTCCATGATGGGGAAGGGCGGGCTGAGCAGGATGAGACTCTGAGGCCTCTGCCTGTTCCTGAAGGACGGCCTCTGCAGGAGGTTGGCTCGGTTGGCTCTGGCGGGGCAGTCCACGAACACGTCCACCTTCGGGGTGTTGTTGTTGTTTTTCCTCCTCATCACCGGGAGCTCCGGAGCGGGAAACGACGACGACAACGCCATTGTCTTCGCCGCAGCCTCCGCCGTCTTCTCCGCGCTGCTCGCCTGCCTTTGTTGTTGTTGTTGTTTGGCGGGCTCTTTGTTCTCCAGCTCCTCCTTCAGGTCCGCGGCGGTCCGAGGCGGCGGCGGCGGCACGTTGTTGTTGTTGGGTTTCTTCTTCTCCGCGGCGGCGCTTACTTTGGGGCGTTCCTTCTCCTGTCCCTTCGTCTGTCCCGTGTCGACCGCGTCCTTCTCGTGTCTGGAGTGAGGTATCTGACTGTACTGCACCTTGGGGGGTATGACGGGCACCGCCTTGGCCTGGCACGTCTTTATCATGTACGCCGTCCTCACCGACGCCACGCTGACCGGCGGCGCGGAGTTCCGGCGCAGCGGCGCCTGCCGGTCGCCCAGGAACAGCTCCAGCTCCGGGGGAAAGCCGTCGCCGCCGCCGGTGCCGGTCCCGGACGGGGTCAGCGAGCCTCGCTGGCAGGAGGTGAGGTTGGAGGGACTGTGGCTCTGCTGGTTGGAGATGTCTCGGATGCATCGGTGGCCCAAGTCCAAGTTGAGGGAAGTCGGCCTGTGTTTGGCCGTCGGGCAGTTCTCCGGTCTTCTCTCGGAGGGAGACGCCGCCTCGTGAGACGCCTGTCTGTGAAATCTCTGCGATGATGACGATGCCGGCGTAGGTTTCAGCTTGGCCGCGTGCGTCTGTGTGGCGTTACCGGCGGCCGCTCCGAGTCTGGTGGGTAAGGGCTGCGAAGGGGTCCCTTTAATCTCAGGCTGCGAAGGGGTCCCTTTAATCTCAGGTTTTCCACCGGAAGCGAGCGAATTGCTTCCCAACACCAGTTCTGTACACTTAGCAGGACATGGTTTGTAAGGTTCTTTGTTGCATGTCGATGAGGGGAGCGAGGCACTTCCCTCCTTTGAGCTCAGACCTTCCGCCGCGAGCACATTAGCAAACAATTCACTTATTGTAGGTTCGTGGAGGGGACTGGTGACCCACTGTTTGGTGGAGCTCAGATCCTCCCAGGACTCCACAAAGTCCAACTCTTCCAAGTTCCCCACACTCCGCCGCACGTCTTCATCGTCGAGGTTGTGTAGCAATAAGGTCCTGGGCCTGTCCTTCAAACGCAGCGATAGCCTCTGAACTCCTTTCACGATCTCGGGAGTCGCGTCTTTCTTTGGCGTCTCGCCGGGGGACGTTTTGTCTGCCTGAGGAACTTCACATTTCCCTGGTTCCTCCGGGATCGTGGCGGCGGTCGACGGCTCTGTATCTGCGCTAGCGTTTTCCGTCGGCAGAGCTTCTACGACGTGACTTTCTGAGGGAAGTTCTAAACCGGTGCGCGCAGCAGGGACATCTTTCCAGTGTGTGGTATCGACAGCTCTGTCCATTTTCTGAGGTGGAATATTTGGAGAAACGCGATGCAGCTCGTCCTCTTTCTTATCATTGGAATCGAGAGGACAAGGCTGAGGTTTCTGTGTGTTTTCATCAAGCGGGAACTCAAACTCTTTGTCAAATGAAAATAGGATATCGGACTCCGAGTGCTGTTTTCTGGCAGGGTGCGCTCCGGCGGACGGGAAGAGATCGGCAGTGGTGGCACCGGAAGCCTGTTCTCTGTAAAACAGAGAGAGGGTCGGAGAGCTGCACCGTCTCTTCGGGTGGACGTTTGGCTTCAGGCGGACGTCCTCCCAGGTGGTCGAGGAACCGAACACAGGCTTGAATGTCTCTTCCAGTATGTCAAGTTCAGGTTCAGTGATTTTCAGCTCTTGGTGGTGATCATCAGACCATAATTCATTCCCGCTATGGGACGATCCCTTTTCCTGGGAGGACGGAATAGAGTATACATATATTTATTATGAATTATTTTATAGTAAAAATAGTAAACCAATGTTATTATCTACAGTCATTCTAAAAAAAAGGTAATGTGCTGGTGAGGGGCTTACCAGTTGTGTTTCCATGGGCTGGTTATGCAGCGCTTTCCCAGGAGATGGCGCTGTGTCTTTGTCTTCTCTTGGACTTGAAATGGAAGACGGTTCCAGTTCAGCAGCGTCCGTCCGCCCTCTCTGAGCCTCCTGCATGTCTCCACTCCAATCTAAGAGAGAGAGACACAAACCGGGTGTTATTCTTTTGCACTTTTTGCAGAACTGCAAAGGAATGTCACTGCGATTCACCACCATGAATGCAACACAACAAACAATGGTGAGCCATGTGGCACACAGGAGCAAATCTCCTGTTGCTATATTTAGCGTGAGGCAGCTTAATGTACAAGTGTATCCCCTGGACATGATGTACAAGTACGCCTCTTTTCCCCGGACATGACGCTAGTATGTCGCAGGGACTTATACTTAACCCCCAATCCAACCCTACGCTGCAGTTTTCTTTTGGTATGATCGAACCCCGACCTCCCAACATCAGGGCGGACGCTCTGACCACAAGGCCACTGAACAACAACTATAGTAAACAAAAAGAACACGCCATACCAGTGTTGTTTTCGTCGACTAAAACTAAGACGAAAAATGTCTGTCGACTACCTTTTTTCACTGACTAAAACGAAATAAAAACGAAATAAAAACGAATCTATGATGACTAAAACTAAGACTAAATATACTGACAATTTCGTCAACAAATAAAAACTAGACTAAAATGTTAGGAAGGGACTAGTGGACAAGAGATCCAGTTTTATCAACGCGCTGCGACGCGTTGCAAGATTGTATATCTGCTATTTTCAGCATGCAACCAAAGTGTAAAATATGTCATTACAACGACATCAAGGCCTGTCAAAACACATTTTAGTCGACTAAATCAACTGTAGATTTAGTCGACTAAAATCATATGACATTTAGTCGACTAAAACTAGACTAAACATTAGAACATTCCAGGTGACTAAAATGTGACTAAAACTAAGTGAAAACTATTGAAGAGACTATGACTAAAACTAAAATAGAGATTTGCTGCCAAAAACAACACTGCGCCATACCCTCCTGCCTGCCTCTCGTGCTCTTTTCCTCGGACGACCCTTGGTTCTCTCTCCCCGGTGGCACTGCGCCACCGCCGTCATCACGCTCCGAGAGAGCGGCCGCGGCGGCTTCCCTGGCGGGCTTCAGCGCGGCCGTGGCGGGCGCCGCGGCCGCCGTGGGCTTGCTGTCCTTCCCCGGCCCCCTGCAGGGGGTGCTGTTGGAGCTGATGACGGCGGACACGCGCAGCGGCACGGACACGGCGAACGGCTCTGAGATGTTGACGGCCTTCCGCTGGTGCCTCGGGGACGACTCCAGAGGGAAGATCCTCCCCGGGAACGAAGGCCTGCAGGAGGAGCTGTGTGTGTCGTCAGAAAAACATAACAAAATAGTTGAAAACTAGAATTGATTTCTTTATTTATTTGTTACTACTAGCCCTTACCCGTTGTGAGATATTTGCCTGGGTGCGTTTGTAATTGACTAATAAATTAATAAATAATCATTAATGTGTCAAATCGAAAAAAGGTCTTCGTTACGCCCTCCATATTCATATGGTCAATGCCTGTGTGAGTGATTGGTGCAGGCAGTAAGGAGCTACGGCGGTGTTTCTGACACACACAGACCGACAGACAGACAGACATTGTTAGAATTATAGTATGATGATGATGATGATGATGATGATACTGTATTGTGTGTGTGTGTGTGTGTGTGTGTGTGTGTGTGTGTGTGTGTGTGTGTGTGTGTGTGTGTGTGTGTGTGTGTGTGTGTGTGTGTGTACTGTGTACACAAATAACTAAAACTTATAGAGAACATGTTCTTGGTTTTAGGGCCCTATCTTAGGCCGCCTTAAACCGTAAAAACTTGGTAGCCAAATTTTACAATTTTGAAAAAGAAACTTTTTTGAAATTGTTCAACTAGCCGTATCTACCTTGACACGCTGTGAGCTTGTAGATCGGCTATTTGAAATAAATAAAAAAAGGTTTAAGAAATAGTAAAAAAAAGAAAAATGGTGAAGTTTATAGGGATAAAGATAAGGCAAGTTAAGTCAAGTATAAGCAAGGCAAGTCAAGATATGTCAATATTTCATAAGCGTAATATTTTGGGTGGATATGATATGAAATCCCCCATTAACCCATTTTGTGCGGGAACCCATTTTGGTGTTAGCATCATGTTATGCTTTAGCTATTGAAAAATAGCAGACCTACAAGCTCATAGCGCGCCACCGAGTGGCGCGCTACGAGCTTGTAGGTCTGCTATTTTTGAAAAATCGAAGAACCACTGACATAGAAACATAGGCTTTTTCAGAAAACTGTCAGGATCTAGAAGACATTTTTTTAATCTGATCTCAGGTCAAAATAGGTTAAATAATAATAATAATAATAATAATAATAATAATAATAAAATAAACAATAAACAAACAAACAAGAAAATACCCTGGAACATGCACACACACACACACACACGCACACGCACACGCACACGCACACGCACGCACACACACACACACACACACACACACACACACACACACACACACACACACACACACACACACACACACACACACACACACACACACACTGTAGTAACCTGGGCTGGTGTGAGGAGGACCCAGAGTACAGCATCCGGCGGCTCTTAGGGGAGGTGGGCTTGTGGCCGCGGAGGAGGAGGTCGTCTCCCTTGAAGACCTTCAGCTGCTCCGGGAGGGCTTTATTCTGGGACGGCAGAGACGACGACGACGACGAGGCCGCGGGACCCCCACCACCACCCCTCTGACTGGCGCCCCCGGGGCTGCTGCAGCCTCCTGTCGCCCCCTCCCCCTCGCCCCTCCCTTTGAACCCGGCCCACTCGTCGTGGTCCTGCTCGCTCAGGTCGTACAGTGAGTCGGAGCCCAGCGTCCTGGACTTCTGGCCCGGCGCCGCCAGAACCGAGCCGTTGTTGGCGTTGGCGCCGCTGGAAGCGCTCCCCCCCGACCCCGTTCCTGTTCTGTCGTCGTCTGGAAAAAAAATTAAGAGGCAGATTAACGAGAGTTTCACCCATTCTGACCTGAGATCAGATTCATACGAGGTTTCCACTGGACACACACTGGTCTGATTAACCCATTCTGACCTGAGATCAGATTCCTACGAGGTTTCCACTGGACACACACTGTTCTGATTAACCCATTCTGACCTGAGATCTGATTCATACGAGGTTTCCACTGGACACACACTGGTCTGATTAACCCATTTAGGCCTAACGTCGAAATTAAAAAAAATGTTGTCTAAATCCTGACAGTTTTCTGAAATACATGTTTCTATATGTCAGTCGTTCTCAAATAATTTCATGTCAAGGACTCCAAAAAATATGTGTATTTGCCCGCCGACCCCCATCTGAAAATATGTTGTTCCAGGGGACCCCTCCCCCCCAGAAGCAAAGATTCGAGTTAAAAACGTTCACTCTGAAAGAATATATATATTCAAAGATTTCAACCACATTTTCACGATTTTTCAAAAAATAGCGGACCTACAAGCTCGTAGCGCGGCACTCGGTGCCGCGCTATGAGCTTGTAGATCTGCTATTTTTCAATAGTTAAAGTATAACATAATGTAACAAAAAGTGCCAGAGGTGCTCCTATCAGGTTTCTTGGGACTGTTTTTCTCACGATCGGACGATATACCGATCTTGTGCGTAAGGGTAAAAGTTTAATATTTCCAAAATCAAAACCCACGTTCCTGTGTGTGTGGGGGGGGGGGGGAAGGGGAGAATGTTTAGGCCTGTCACAGAGATGCAAAACGATAGTATATACTATGCATCGGATTGACTTTTATACCACTTTAATAAATTATATAAAAGATCAGTTTCTCCAGATCGGGTAAATTGCTGTTCGTCGATGGAGTGAATATCGGTGGATCACCGATCGGTGGCCGATCGATTGGAGCACTTCCATCAAGTATACAATGACACTTTGGTAGAGCTTTAAGTTGTGTAGTTATACCTTGTCATGATAACATTGAGAAGTCCAACAGTGTCATCATTACTTTGTCTTATACATTGCATGGGGAAACGGGTCTCAAAGTCACTCTAAATTCTGAAGTTGTGACAAACAAAATGCAACAAAGCAGATTCAACCATGATCATTAAGCTATTTGTATTAGGAAGAAAGACTCAAGAAAATCAACAAGAAGTTTACCTACTGTAGGACTTTTTTGTGTGCGCAGGCCTACTGGGCTTTGTGATATTACACAGTTCATTGACAAAATCAACCAGTTTGATTTTGTGTCAACCAGTTTGATTTTGTGCTAAAAGATCGACTTTGGGAGTCTATTTTTGGAATATCAACAGAGCAAGATATGTTGCCACTAATAGTTCAACAGTTACTCACATTAAAAAACAAGGTAGCTAACTACACAACCCAAACTGCTATATGTTTCCATCCTCAAATGCGACAGAGAAGCTTAGAATGTCCATACTTTGTGGAGATGAGTTTACAACGTTAGATTGTTTTGGTGTTGGTGTTTTGGTGAACCCATGCACTGTTCCTATTTCAACACATTTCATTTTCAGTCGTATACCTGTTGGTAGAGAGCACAGCGACTCCATACTTCGGGACGGTCGAAGAGCTGCCTTTTCTGTGAGGGGGAGAAAAAAGGGACACTTGAATGACTTTAAATCCAATGCACTGCAGCGTGCTTTCTCACAGGCCTGTCAATCATCCCACAGTGCCATGTGTGTTCATAAAAGTTGTGAATGAAGTTATACGGAGGTGGTGGAGCTCATATAGGAGGATAATGACACTTCACTGCCGGGCCCCCAAGGGCCCCCTTGGGTATATTAGTGGGCAGGGACCCGAACAGGCCCCCCACACTGCTGCAGGCAGCCAACAGCACAATGACTACACCAAACAGCACGACACAACACACACAGAAATAACTGCTAAAGCATAATTAAATCATGTCTTATTTATGTTAGGATAGAATAGAAATACTGTTTCAGCGTGTTCAAAAGTCTAAAAGCTCACAGGCATCATGCATGTGGGGGTGGGGGGGGGGGGGTCCTGTCGTATGATGACGTATAAGTCAAGTTCACAAAGTGGTGTCCGGGCGGGGACCCCCTGCAGGAGTCCTTGAGGGGGTTCCAAGGGGTCCCCTGCTAAATTAGTTATAGCCTCGATATTGGTTTAATTGAAAATATCGTGAAAACGGGAACACATTTTTCACGGGGGTCTCCGCTGGCACAACAGCTTTTCGGATGGGGGGGGGGGGGGGGGGGGGCTCTGTTGACATGAATATGTTTGAGACTCATTCCTTCCTCCAAAGGGTTCATAGAAGGAGCTTTGGGGGCTCTCTGTTATTGACATGACTGACTACGTTCTTTGACAAGAAAATGCAAATGTAATAACTGCGACAGTTTCTGCAAAGGCACTGGCTTATAGGGGCCCCCCCTAGCTGTCTTCCTCTTGGGCCCCTGGGCTGAGTGAGTGAGTGCAGTGAGTGAGGCCCCCGGCATGCCCCTGCCCGTTCGCTAATCCACTCCTGAGCGGAGCCGTTGGCCAGTTCATTTGAAAAGATGATATAGATGTAAAGGTGAAATGTTGTTTCTGAGAGAATACGATCCGACGTTATTGTCAGCTTGCACTGACATTAGTTTTGTGTCCATGACGTCACCGTTCAAGATACAGACGAGACAAAGACATGGAAAGGAACAAGAACATAATCATTTCGTCGCTGTCGGGAGGAAACCTCATAACTCCATTTTTGAGGTTTTTGATTTTATTCCATGAATCAGTGCTATTGAACACCCTTTACGTCTGTATTCGAGAATATTGAACCAATGGAAAGTAGTTAAAAAATAACGCTTTGGACAAAACCTCTTAACTCCATTGGACCCTCAAACTGTCTGCTAAAACAGCTAACTCCACCACCTCTCTCCTTCTCATGCAAGTAATTGACAATATCTAAAGTCACAACACCAACTTTAATGATCTTTAATTGCATCGTTTAAAAAATTATAAGGTTTTATTAAAAAAAAAAATTCTTTTCCTGAAAAAAAAATGTTTGGAGCAGAGATATCAGAGATATCCTCTGGTTTAATTAACGACGTTAGTTTAAAATAGTTTTTTAGTCTGTTTTTCTTATACTCTAAACCGCCTCATGGAGGGCAACAGTTGATATTCTTCATTTAAAACATGTAAGCCAAGAGATCAGACGAGATCACTATTCGCCAGTCTCTAAGCATGCTCTTAATACGTTTTAAGACATTTCTAATCATGGTATTGTTGTTTTCTTAAAAGGAAAAGTAGAAAACACGTACATCTGACGTATTGGATAATAGTCTTCACCTGCTGCCCCGGTATCGTTTAAGCCTAAACAATTAACATTCTAAAACAAAATGAGCAAGGGAATGTACATGATGTCATTCTGTAAGTCACGACATGGTGTTTTAATCATCCATGTTACGTGTGGCCTGCCCTGCCCTGCCCTGCTCAGCTCGTGCAAAACAGAATGAATGTGGCTTCAATTAGCTCGCAGATTCCTCTCTTGGTTTGGTATTTGAACACCACCACCAGCTAGGTAACATTACATTAACAAGTTGAAGACATGCAAAGTCTGTCTGCACTGCAGATGGCAGTCAATGTCGCCCTCTTGTGGCCAATGCCGCCCTGCTTGGATATGCCATGGTATTTTGTACTTTAGTTGAGTATATTATGTCCAATTTCCAATACGTTTTTACTTCTACTCCGCTACGTCTCAGATCCAAATATTGTACTTTTACTCCACTACGATTATTTGAAAACTTTAGTTACTAGTACGTAGATTACGGTTATTATCATTACAACAAAGCCCTATTTATTTATGTTTTACTACTTTCAAAAGACTTACACATTTTAGAACGGACATTCTGCATAACTAGTATAGTTTTGGCACTTTTGTATATATTTTGATGGCAATACTTTTACTCGACTATGCAGACTTTGAATTGAAACATAGTATTTCTGTACTGCAATATTGATACCACCTCTGCGTCGAGGTTTAGCCTACCTGTGACGTTCAGTCCTCGTATGAGAACGCTGCCGTTCCGGCTCAGCTTGCCTTTAGACTCCCCCACAGACTTGCCCAGGTTGAAGATGGACTTCCACTTTGATTTACCAGAAAACTTTCTCCTAGAACAACAGATCAGAGAGAGAGAGATTAACACCCTTAAGTAGACCAGAGGTTTAATTTCAACCATGTGGTCCTCAACCTTTAGTGGGGTCCAGATGGTCCCCAGCTTAACCCATCTTGACCAGATTCTAAAAATGTCTTCTACATCCTGACAGTTTTCTGAAAAAGCTATGTTTCTATGTCAGTCGTTCTTTGATTGTTCAAAAATAGCAGACCTACAAGCTCGTAGCGCGCCACTCTGTGGCGCGCTATGAGCTTGTAGATCTGTTATTTTTCAATAGCTAAAGCATAACATATTGCTAACACCAAAAAGGGTTACCGCTCAAAATGGGTTAATGATGGAGAGTTACATTATTGTTAAACATAGGTATGACGTAGCCTCGATACCAGGCTTTAATTCTCGTCGGCGCGAGGCATAACGTCATTTACAAGAAGTCTACACAATTAGAGAATGTAGAATAAATGTTATTTTGATCAACGTTTGCCTGTTACCATATGGTACCGACGTACCGTATCAATACACCATGGAATTGTGGACAAAATCGTATCTCACGACAACAAAATATTCTTCAGTCTTACTGTCTAGGGTCTAGAGGCTAAATGTCATCAAATGGTGGTCCGTGGCTCAAATGCAGAATAAATAACGGACCTTGATATGAAAAAGGTTGAAAACCACTGACGAAGACAACGTTAAGACGTGCACACTTGCATCGCAATAACAATTAATGTTGAAATCATTCTTATCCTGAGAACTAGAGGTATAGGTCCAATGCCTGAAATCATGAATTATTATTTTTTTACTGGATCTGGGAAAATCAAGAATACACAAGACACACACACAGTTCCTGTCATGTGTATTTATTACGTTTTACCTTGTATTTATCTCTCTGAAATGACTTCCATTCTATAGTGAGTTAAACCTTACACAATACTGGCAAATGTATTGTAAGGTGATACTGGTGTTTCTCACAAGCGCCACACTACACTGAAGTAGGGCTTTCACTTCTAGTGATTTTTACTAGTTGACAAGTTGCCTAGTTTACTAGTCAACTAGTTGTTTAACTACCCATTATGTAAATGCATTTAAAAACTGTACATTGGTGACTATAATCTAGCATTCTAGCTGATCTTAAAAAAACAAAACCTTATCAACTAGTCAACTAGTACCAGCAAGGTCAACTAGTTGATTTACTAGTTGACTAGTTGAATAGTGGACTAGTTGCTTAAAGCCCTACACTGAAGACAGATTCAGAATGTTTAACCCTATAACGTCCCTGCTCTGCAGCATGTCGTAACAGGCCAACATTTGGCAGAAACAGAGCTACAAGCTCACACACCGTGTTGCAGATCTGCTGTTGTCACTGAAGAGATTTGGTGTACAGCTTGTAGATCAGCTATTTTCAGAGATCGGTGTAAGTGATTTTTTAAGCCTTTTTTAAGTTAAAGCTGTATATTCAGATCATATTCAGTCATCTAGTGTTTGTTTCGTATTGGTCTCCCTATTTCTCCAACTCTTTAGTAAACAGAAGATACATTCTCAGATGGGACATCAATCTCATCCATATATAGAGAACCTATTTGTCAGCTTCAATTTGATAGTGTTCAAGTCCCAATTTTGTCTGCTCTTTATTCTTATATCCGGTATGAGTTTCCTCTCCTGAACATACGAACCTGTCCTGAAAATGTATAACTAAAGCCGTGGTTTTCAACCAGTTGTCCGGTGGTCCTTTACGGTGTTCCAGCTAAATGAAGGGGGGTTTGTAACCAAATGGACCCTTATCTTTAACTCTTGAGAGACCCTAATGGGTCCATTTGGTTTCATTTTACGTTACGCTCTTGTTAAACATCTGCATTACAGCTGTCTTACTTGCTGTCTCCTATGTCGATGACAGTGTGGTCTTACTTGCTGTCTCCTATGTCGATGACAGTGTGGTCTTACTTGCTGTCTCCTATGTCGATGACAGTGTGGTCTTACTTGCTGTCTCCTATGTAGATGACAGTGTGGTCTTACTTGCTGTCTCCTATGTAGATGACAGTGTGGTCTTACTTGCTGTCTCCTATGTAGATGACAGTGTGGTCTTACTTGCTGTCTCCTATGTCGATGACAGTGTGGTCTTACTTGCTGTCTCCTATGTCGATGACAGTGTGGTCTTACTTGCTGTCTCCTATGTCGATGACAGTGTGGTCTTACTTGCTGTCTCCTATGTCGATGACAGTGTGGTCTTACTTGCTGTCTCCTATGTCGATGACAGTGTGGTCTTACTTGCTGTCTCCTATGTCGATGACAGTGTGGTCTTACTTGCTGTCTCCTATGTCGATGACAGTGGGGTCTTACTTGCTGTCTCCTATGTCGATGACAGTGGGGTCTTACTTGCTGTCTCCTATGTCGATGACAGTGTGGTCTTACTTGCTGTCTCCTATGTCGATGACAGTGTGGTAGAGCAGGGCCTTGCTGGTGTCGGGCAGACTGTTCTCTCTCTGTCTCTCCCGGTGCAGAGGGTGGTTGGGGCTCAGGGAGCGGGCCTGGGCCTCCTCCAGGCTCATCAGCTTCATGGGTCCACCCATCAGGCCCACCGCGGTGAGGGGCAGGGTGGCGTACTTCTCCCCCCCGCATGACGCCACCACGCCGCCAACACCAACACCACCACCACCAACACCCGGTCCTATGGAAGGATCAGTGTTATTAAACACATTCTGACCTGAGATCAGATTCTAAAAATGTCTATTACATCCTGACAGTTTCATTATTATTAACCCATTCTGACCTGAGATCAGATTCTAAAAATGTCTATTACATCCTGACAGTTTCATTATTATTAACCCATTCTGACCTGAGATCAGATTCTAAAAATGTCTATTACATCCTGACAGTTTCATTATTATTAACCCATTCTGACCTGAGATCAGATTCTAAAAATGTCTATTACATCCTGACAGTTTCATTATTATTAACCCATTCTGACCTGAGATCAGATTCTAAAAATGTCTATTACATCCTGACAGTTTCATTATTATTAACCCATTCTGACCTGAGATCAGATTCAAAAAATGTCTATTACATCCTGACAGTTTCATTATTATTAACCCATTCTGACCTGAGATCAGATTCTAAAAATGTCTATTACATCCTGACAGTTTCATTATTATTAACCCATTCTGACCTGAGATCAGATTCTAAAAATGTCTATTACATCCTGACAGTTTCATTATTATTAACCCATTCTGACCTGAGATCAGATTCTAAAAATGTCTATTACATCCTGACAGTTTCATTATTATTAACCCATTCTGACCTGAGATCAGATTCTAAAAATGTCTATGACATTCTGACAGTTTCATTATTATTAACCCATTCTGACCTGAGATCAGATTCTAAAAATGTCTATGACATCCTGACAGTTTCATTATTATTAACCCATTCTGACCTGAGATCAGATTCTAAAAATGTCTATTACATCCTGACAGTTTCATTATTATTAACCCATTCTGACCTGAGATCAGATTCTAAAAATGTCTATTACATCCTGACAGTTTCATTATTATTAACCCATTCTGACCTGAGATCAGATTCTAAAAATGTCTATTACATCCTGACAGTTTCATTATTATTAACCCATTCTGACCTGAGATCAGATTCTAAAAATGTCTATTACATCCTGACAGTTTCATTATTATTAACCCATTCTGACCTGAGATCAGATTCTAAAAATGTCTATTACATCCTGACAGTTTCATTATTATTAACCCATTCTGACCTGAGATCAGATTCTAAAAATGTCTATTACATCCTGACAGTTTCATTATTATTAAACACATTCATTCATACAGAGAGAACGAGGCAACCAGTTGTTTAAAAATAAAAATAAAACTCCTGATAAGTTGAGTTTAGGCACCCTGTGTTTGCATACCGGTATATCGTCTCTGTCGGGTGGAAACCTCAGAGGCCCAAAACGGTTGCTTTTCAAAAAAACATCAAAAGTAGCAGATCTACAAGCTCAAACCGCGGCACTTTGTGACACATTTCGAGCATGCCAGATCTGCTATTCCTGATGCTGTTATGATCAAGCAGGGCGTTCATTTACGGAATTTAAAAAAAACATAAAATAATGGGTGATAAGAAGTTTCTGTCCGACAGCAATGATTTAACCCATTCTGACCTGAGATCAGATTCATACGAGGTTTCCGCTGGACACACACTGGTCTGATTAACCCATTCTGACCTGAGATCAGATTCTAAAAATGTCAGTCGTTCTTCGATTTTTCAAAAAATAGCAGACCTACAAGCTCGTATCGCGCCACTCGGTGGCGCGATATGAGCTTGTAGATCTGCTATTTTTAAATAGCTAAAGCATAACATGATGCTGAAACCAAAATGGGTGCCCGGTCAGAATGGGTTAATAGTATATGCGCGAGGATGTCATTTTGTCAAAGCAAATCCATGTGGTGACTCTCTCGGCACAGATGGTTGAAGATCTGATCTGTATTACCTCCGTTGGGTCTGGGTGTCATGGTTGAAGATCTGATATGTATTACCTCCGTTGGGTCTGGGTGTCATGGTTGAAGATCTGATATGTATTACCTCCGTTGGGTCTGGGTGTCATGGTTGAAGATCTGATATGTATTACCTCCGTTGGGTCTGGGTGTCATGGTGGCGTGGTTGAAGATCTGATATGTATTACCTCCGTTGGGTCTGGGTGTCATGGTTGAAGATCTGATATGTATTACCTCCGTTGGGTCTGGGTGTCATGGTGGCATTGGTTGAAGATCTGATATGTATTACCTCCGTTGGGTCTGGGTGTCATGGTGGCGTGGTTGAAGATCTGATATGTATTACCTCCGTTGGGTCTGGGTGTCATGGTGGCGTGGTTGAAGATCTGCTCTGTGTGGTTGAGGATAAACTCCACCACAGACTGTTGTATTCGGACCTCCTGGAAAGCCATGTCTCCGTTGCACGACGGACCCTCGATACTTTTAGATCTGCAAGAAAAGAAAGAAAAACATGAAAGGAAGAAGAGATGGTGTTCTTTTCAACCCATTTTGACCTGAGATCCGATTCTAAAAATGTCTTCTACTTCCTGACAGTTTTCTGAAAAGGCTATGTTTCTATGTCAGTCGTTCTTCGATTTTTCAAAAATAGCAGACCTACAAGCTCATAGCGCACCACTCGGTGGCGCGCTATGAGCTTGTAGATCTGCTATTTTTCAATAGCTAAAGCATAACATAATGCTAACACCAAAAGGGGTTCCGCACAAAATGGGTTAAGTGAGAGGAACGCTGAATATAACGTGTGATCTGTGTTAGTCTTTTGTATGATGTAAGGTTTTTGTCTTTTCTTAGCTCTGGACCACTAGCATATTTTTTAACAATTCTCTAGGCATTCTCTGTGTGTGTGTGTGTGTGTGTGTGTGTGTGTGTGTGTGTGTGTGTGTGTGTGTGTGTGTGTGTGTGTGTGTGTGTGTGTGTGTGTGTGTGTGTGTGTGTGTGTGTGTGTGTGTGTGTGTGTGTGTGTGTGTGTGTGTGTGTGTGTGCGTACAATATTCACAGATGAGCAACAACAACATGGACGGCTGGTCACGTTAGACACCTAGTTTCTTTACATTTCAAAAGTACATTTACTGTACAATGATTAGACCTGGGTT
The DNA here is from genome assembly GCF_964188405.1 of Protomyctophum parallelum. Taxonomy (NCBI): domain Eukaryota; kingdom Metazoa; phylum Chordata; class Actinopteri; order Myctophiformes; family Myctophidae; genus Protomyctophum; species Protomyctophum parallelum. The sequence continues at coordinate 98,495,632 of NC_139697.1, forward strand.
TTTAATTCATGTACTCCACTACATCTCAGAGGCAAATATTATACTTTGACTCCAAAACAGTTATTTTAAAACTTACGTCACTTCTTTACTTTGTAGATTTTGATTATTATTACTAAACACACATCAGCCGACATTTCGTCACGCTCGCAATGGGTCGCGATTGTGAGGCTGCTGTGAGCTTGTAGATCTGCTATTTTCAAAAGATATTTTATACATTTTGAAAACTTTTGAAAGGGCAGGCTCACACCGCACATTTATTCTACCTATGAGGATGGATTCTGCCAATGCATGTCATTGTCAATGGGAATGGAGTGATTATTTTATTTCATTTTTTAACCCATTTTGCGCGGGAACCCATTTTGGTGTTAGCATTACGTTATGCTTTAGCTATTTAAAAATAGCAGATCTACAAGCTCATAGTGCGCCACCGAGTGGCGCGCTACGAGCTTGTAGGTCTGCTATTTTTGAAAAATCGACTGACATTTTTAGAATCTGATCTCAGGTCAGAATGGTTTAATCAGACCAGTGTGTGTCCAGTGGAAACCTCGTATGAATCTGATCTCAGGTCAGAATGGAAAACTGTCAGGATGTAGAAGACATTTTTAGAATCTGATCTCAGGTCAGAATGGGTTAACAGAAATCCGCAAATGGAAGCAAACAGCTCGCTTCCCATATAGGTAGAATACCTTTTGATGCCAATACTTTTGTACTTTTTTACTCGAGTGAATTTTGTATTCCACACTATGTATTTGTATAGTATTTCTACATTGCAGTATTGATACTTTTACTTTAGTAAACCATGTGAGTACATTTTTCCACCACCGTTCCTGTGCAGTTTGCTATTGCTGGCGGTGTGTTCATATTCTCCTATAACACAACGTCACCAACGCACATTTCTACCGAGTGACAGAAAGTTGTTGTGTAATACATGTGTGTAAATCACTAATACCGTAGTACTAAACCACACCCAATGCTGCGACCGCAATGAATAATCTGTGGATGATTTAATGTACTGAGAATAAACTATAAATTGGATGTAGAAGTCAGTGTGCGAGCGCTGATGTAATGAAAAACTAGAAAAAGTGCCCTTCCGGGCACAGGTCTCCACCAGGTTATCCACAGATCCGTGCAGTTAGAGGTAAAAACACTTTTCGGCCAGTTATAGCGCCACCTTGAGGCTGAGTTGAAATTGTTCATGTGGCATTTCGTCCTCGGCCTAGTGGGAATGTGGGTGCACAATTTCACGGAAATCACGCGATGTGTTCATGATTTGCAGCATTTTGTTTGAAACTGAGCACTCCTGTGAACTTTGGAAGCCAATCTTAACCAATCAGGATGGAGTCTGAGAAATCTGAAAGACCGGTTTCGTTGAATGGCTCTAGAGAGACTGTGTACCAATTTGCGTGATGTTTGGACAAAATCTGTAGGTGTACTGTGCAAAAACTTGTTTTGCACAAAGCGGCCTCCTGGTGGCGCTATAACAGGCCGTTCTGGAAAGTTTGGGGCAGAGGTTCATCTTGGCATCCAGGGAGTGTGTGTGCAAAATTTGGCATCGACCGGGTTGTTTTGCACAAAGCGGCCTCCTGGTGGCGCTATAACAGGCCGTTCTGGAAAGTTTGGGGCAGAGGTTCATGGTTGGCATCCAGGGAGTGTGTGTGCAAAATTTGGCATCGACCGGGTTAACGGTGGCCGAGATTAGCTGTTCACGGACACACGGACGGACACACGGACGGACACACAAACGGACGGACGGAGTGCAAAACATACTCTCCCCACATGCCTTCGGCCTGGTGGAGACAACAATGTAGATATATCTCCCGTGCTCCAGTCCATAGGCATATCCCTTTGGTCTAGTGGTTAAGATATTAGACTTTCACACGGGGGACCCGAGTTTGAATCCTGGGTCTGAGAGGCGTGTGGTCTGTGGCTCAAATGATGAATAAATAAAACCACTGTTCTAGAGTATAGCTTTTGTTTTATTACACAAAAGCTAGAAATTGAATATTATATTGATTGACTGAACCGTACTATGATTTTATGAAGGAATGTTTGTAGTGATTTGGCATCATGTGTTTATCCAGTGTTGCATAACATGTTGACATCATTTTCAAGTCAATGTCAAATGTCAATATGTATTTTTGGCTGTGGAGCCCCCATCCGAAAAATTGTGCCAAGAGAAGACATTTCATAATCTTTCAAGATTTTTCCACAACATTTCGAAATATAATAAGCTCACAACCTGTGGCATCGTGCCGAGCTATGAGCGTGTATATCGGCAATTGTTTTAATATACTAAGTGTTGAAGAGATGGAGAGATGGGGAGACCACTGTTAAAACACTCAAAACAACCATTACTATCAGATCGCAGCGGCCCCCAAACGTCTTAGTTCTTGGGCCGTGCACCCCCTGTTACCTCCCGACCTAGCTGACTCCCCAGACCGCGCTTTCAGAACTTAAGTGCTGGTATTTAGTGCACTGACCTGAGCAGGTTGGGCGCCCACACCAGAGCCAGGTTGCGTGCGTGCATGTTGGTCTGGGAGCTCAGGGTGGCCAGGTGGGCCAGATGTTTGGCCAGGACCTCCAGAGTCCTGCATGGCAACATGGGGAGAGAAGAATTCACACAGATAAAACATTCTGCTACGGTTTCTCTGTGCTGGAATGGAACTAAGTAGAGAGTGTTAGAGAGGCAGGGGGCTGACATTCCGTAAGAGGGCACTTTTGGACAAAAATATAGCAGATCTACAAGCTCTCAACGCGTCGCCCAGCTCTGATGCGTTGAGAGCTTGTAGATCAGCTCTTTTCGGGGCTCAACCCAGCACTCTTTATCTAGTGGAGGTGCGGTCTAACGACATGGATTTATAAACAAATGTGTTCAATGCAAAATGCTGTGTTCACACTTTGAGTTACAGACCCATAAGGGTCCATTTGGTTCCATTTGTACACTCTCTGAGTTACAGACCCATAAGGGTCCATTTGGTTCCATTTGTACACTCTCTGAGTTACAGACCCATAAGGGTCCATTTGGTTCCATTTGTACACTCTGAGTTACAGACCCATAAGGGTCCATTTGGTTCCATTTGTACGACCTCCCGAGTTAAATCAACTTTGGTCTTACAATATGAATTGGGGTCTCAGAGATAGAAATGTCATTCAATGGGGGTCCGTGTACCCTATTGCATATCAAACTAGGGGGGCCTTGAATCACTGCTAGAGCCGTACAAACCTTCTCTTATGGGGGTCCCTGGCATATGTTTTCAAATGGGGGCTAATGAATGTCAATTTGGGGGTCCTTGACATGAAACAGTTTGGGAACCAGCTAGCATATTAACCCATTTTGGTGTTAGCATTACGTTGTGCTTTAGTTATTGAAAAATAGCAGATCTACAAGCTCATAGCGCGCCACAGAGTGGCGCGCTATGAGCTTGTAGGTCTGCTATTTTTTAAAAATCGACTGACATGAAGGAGACATTTTTAGAATCTGATCTCAGGTCAGAATGAAAACTGTCAGGATGTAGATTGTAGAAGACATTTTTAGAATCTGATCTCAGGTCAGAATGAAAACTGTCAGGATGTAGTTGACATTTTTAGAATCTGATCTCAGGTCAGAATGGAAAACTGTCAGGATGTAGTAGACATTTTTAGAATCTGATCTCAGGTCAGAATGGATTGAGAGTTGAGGGGTTCATTCACCTGAAGTGGGGCACGGGCAGCTCCTTGATGGCTCCCTGAATACGTAGCAGCTTCTCATGGTCGTCCTGGATGGACACAGCTTCCTGTGTGGACAGGAAGGAAGTAGACGTAGAAGGAAGAGGAAATGATTACACTGACTCGACAACGGTGCTTTATTGTGCCAGACTATTTATTTAGGGTGAGGTAATGATAAAGCAGCCTCGGAAACCCAGACGTTTTTTGTTTTTTTTCTATAGGGAGAAAAAAAATAAGTCTAGGGGGCCGAGTCCACTTCAATTCGGCATAGAGTAGCGCAAACGTCGCTCACTCTGTTGATTAATTGATTTCTGATTGTCTGCATCTTTGTTAAATTGACGCACACACGTAAACACACACACACACACACACACACACACACACACACACACACACTCCTCTCTCTCTCTCTCTCTCTCTGTCGCTCTAAGTAATTACGGTAGTCTCATGTCCAGCAGCTGTGCCTAGTTTCTCCCGGCGGATCCTACCGGGAGCTGCCTATGCCATAGAAAGCATAGGTGAGTTCCAGTCTAATGATAAAGCTTAATTATACAACTGCAGTGCAAAGTACAGTACTTGACATAAGTTAACGTTAGTTAACTTATAACTGCCATGTTAATATTATACTATAGCCTGCATGTGCAGCTGTTGGAGGTGGTCTGTACTCGCCCTCTGAGTATAGGACATGGTTGACAATGTCAACAACGTTATTTGAAGCAGACCATTTGGACACTATAAGAAGACTAGATCTTTACTGGACATTATTGCATTCTCTCTCGGTTGGGCGGGGAACATAAAACGTATGGATTTGTACAGTAGCTCCAGGTTTAAAAATCACACCCGTGTGAACCGAGTGGTGCAACTCCCCTCTCTCTCTCTCCCCCTATAGTCCATCACCTAAACAGTGGTTCTGATACTAGGCACTCATATAGTCCATCACCTAAACAGTGGTTCTGATACTAGGCACTCATATAGTCCATCACCTAAACAGTGGTTTTGATACTAGGCACTATATAGTCCATCACCTAAACAGTGGTTTTGATACTAGGCACTCATATAGTCCATCACCTAAACAGTGGTTCTGATACTAGGCACTCATATAGTCCATCACCTAAACAGTGGTTTTGATACTAGGCACTCATATAGTCCATCACCTAAACAGTGGTTCTGATACTAGGCACTCATATAGTCCATCACCTAAACAGTGGTTCTGATACTAGGCACTCATATAGTCCATCACCTAAACAGTGGTTCTGATACTATAGGCACTCATATAGTCCATCACCTAAACAGTGGTTCTGATACTAGGCACTCATATAGTCCATCACCTAAACAGTGGTTTAGGAGGGCCCCGCCTCCCTCATGAGCGAGACGGTGGTTAGTAAAAACAGAGAAGTGCTGGGGTGAGTCGCTTACCACAGCGGCTCAGTGACGTCATGTTGTAGTTTTAGTAAAAAACAAAGAAGTGTTTGGGTGAGCGGTGAGTCGCTTACCACAGTGGCTCAGTGACGTCATGTTGTAGTTTTAGTAAAAAACAAAGATGTGTTTGGGTGAGCAAGCAGTGAGTCTCTTACCACCGCGGCTCTGTGACGTCAAAACAGAGAAGTGTTTGGGTGAGCGGTGAGTCTCTTACCACCGCGGCTCTGTGACGTCATAGTTTTAGTAAAAACATGTGTTTGGGTGAGCACTAGTCTCTTATCACACAGCTCGTCGATGTTGTAGTATTCCAACCACCACCTAAAACTGGAGTATGCATGGCCCTTAAGGGTGTACAAATGGAACCAAATGGACCCTTACAGATCAGTAACTCTCTGAGAGTGTACAAATGGAACAAAATGGACCCCTTAGAGGTCAGTAACTCTGACAGTGTACAACATGTAAGGGTCCACATTTGGTTCCATTGTATACACTCAGGCCTGTAAGGGTCCATTTTGGACCCATGGTGATGATCGCAACTTTGGTATACAGTGTTGTAGACCCTGCATGTTTTATTTGCCTCTACGGGACACACAATGGGATCGTTTAGACTTTAGAGTGACTCTGTCTGAGTCCAAATGTGTCTGCTGTGTGTTCCCCGGTGAGGCTAGTAAAACAGTGAAAGCATTATTATTTCTGAGTGCAGACGTCTCTCTTTGCTGTCTCTTCTCTCCTCCTCATGTGGGCCAGTATAAAGCCCTCTGCATTGTGGGATCGACGGTAGCGTTGCAAGCATTTTGGTGTCTCTCTATAAAAGTAAACTCACAGTGAATGTGTTGTATAGATCTAGCTTACATAAATCTATGTAAAAGTATACTCACTGCAGTGTTGTTTTCGTCGACTAAAACTACCTTTTCCACTGAAGAAAACTAAATGGAAACTAAATTAAAACTATGCTATGGTGACTAAAACTAAGACTAAATATACTGCCAATTTCGTCAACAAATAAAAACTAGACTAAAATGTTAGGAAGGGACTAGTGGACAACAGATCCAGTATAAGTCATTTTACACTTGGTTGCATGCTGAAAATAGCAGATCTACAAGCTAGATCGGCTATTTTCAGCAAGTGTAAAATAAGTCATTATGACGGCAACAAGGCCCGCAAAAATACATTTTAGTCGACTAAATCACCTGTAGATTTAGTCGACTAAAATCTTATGACCAGGTGACTAATGTGACTAAGACTAAGTGAAAACTATTCAGGAGACTATGACTAAAACTAAAATAGAAATTTGCTGCCAAAAACAACACTGCTACTCACAGTGAATTTGTTGTATAGCTCTAGCTTACATAAATCTATGTAAAAGTATACTCACAGTAAGCTAGTGAGACTAGCTTACATAAATCTATGTAAAAGTATACTCGCAGTCGGCCCGATTCTCGAAGGAATTCTAAAGAATTCTAAAAAGCTTGTAGATCAGCTATTTTCGGGCCGCAACCCAGCACTCTTTTAGCTAGTGGAGGTGCGGTGTAACAACATGGATTACTAAACAAATTTGTTCAACGCAACATATGCTGCATTCAAGTTCCGGAGACTTCAGGAAAAAAAAGCAATTGTCCTGAATGCTGCATGCCTTCCGGTATGGGCGTGGAAAGGAGTGCAGGGCATTTGCATTTCTTCCACCATGTAGTAAATGCTGCATTTGTGGTCTGGAAAGGGCAGTTGTTTTTCGGATGGGTAAAAGGGCAGGGGCTGGAGCCCCCTTTGATGTCTATGTGTGCACGTCCCTGGTGAGCAGAGGGATGTGTGTGTGTGTATATATATATATATATATATATATATATACATATATAAAATTATTATTATTATATATTTTTGCTGTCAGGAGGAAACCTCATAACTAATTTTTTTAGGTTTTTTCTTTTGCTTAAATCAGTGCTATTGAACACCCTTTACGTCTGTGTGTTGTTTCATAAATCAGTGCTATTGGACACCCTTTACGTCTGTGTGTTGTTTCATAAATCAGTGCTATTGAACACCCATTACGTCTGTGTGTTGTTTCATAAATCAGTGCTATTGAACACCCTTTACGTCTGTGTGTTGGTTCATAAATCAGTGCTTATTGAACACCCTTTACGTCTGTGTGTTGTTTCATAAATCAGTGCTATTGAACACCCTTTACGTCTGTGTGTTGTTTCATAAATCAGTGCTATTGAACACCCTTTACGTCTGTGTGTTGTTTTGAAAATATCGAACCAATGGAAAGTAGTAAAAAGTGCTTTGGACAAAACCCCTTATCTCCATTTGGACCCTCAAACGTCTGCTAAAGCAGCTAACTCCACCACCTCTCTCCCAGCTCGTGGAACGTTTTGGAGCAAAGATAAGTATTCTAAGAGATACGCAGCAGAGATAAGTATACTAAGAGATATGCAGCAGAGATAAGTATACTAAGAGATACGCAGCAGAGATAAGTATACTAAGAGATACGCAGCAGAGATAAGTATACTCACAGTGAAGTTGGTGTACAGCTGGTAGGTGAGCAGGGGGATGTGTGTGTATGTATGTATATATATATATATATATATATATATATATATATATATACATTTAATGTATACTCACAGTGAAGTTGCTGTACAGCTGGTAGGTGAGCAGGGGGATGTGTGTGTGTGTATATATATATATATATATATACATTAATGTACTGTATACTCACAGTGAAGTTGCTGTACAGCTGGTAGGTGAGCAGGGGGATGTGTGTGTGTGTGTGTGTATATATATATATATATATATATATATATATATATACATACATTAATGTACTGTATACTCACAGTGAAGTTGCTGTACAGCTGGTAGGTGAGCAGGGGGATGTGTGTGTGTGTATATATATATATAGTGTATACTCACAGTGAAGTTGTTGTACAGCTGGTAGGTGAGCAGGGGGATGTGTGTGTATATATGTATATATAGTGTGTATACTCACAGTGAAGTTGTTGTACAGCTGGTAGGTGAGCAGGGGGATTTGTGTGTGTATATATATATATATATATATATATATATATATACATTAATGTACTGTATACTCACAGTGAAGTTGCTGTACAGCTGGTAGGTGAGCAGGGGGATGGGCAGCTCTCTGAAGTAGAGCTTGCACAAGGAGCCCACACAGTGGATGTCCTGGAGGTACACTTCCTTCGTGAGGTCAAGGCTCGCCTCCGAGCTGAATTCCTGCCTGTTTATAGACACAAGCACGCACACACACACACACACACACACACACACACACACACACACACACACACACACACACACACACACACACACACACACACTCTGAATGAATTGATTGTGTAAAAGCTTATTTACAGTATACTTGGTCGTAAGATGGTGTGTGTGAATCATAACATAACTCTCTCCTCCATGCTACTTAAGTGCCGTAGGCGCAGCTAGGCCACTAGTAGATATGTTACAACTAATATACAAAGATATGTTACAACTATTATACAAAGATATGTTACAACTATTATACAAAGCAAAGACATCAAGAAAAGTATAGCGTCAGGTGGAAACTAACAGCAAACATCAACCTGCAGTTTGTCTTGTTTTGTGTGACATCAGTAACCATTCACTGACAGATAAAACATTAAACAAAAAGATCTGAAAATAAAGTGAGATTAATTTTACAAATGTCTCCTACTATGTCAGTGGTTTTCAAACTATTTCATGGCAAGAAGGACCCCAAAAATGATATGTAATTGTCCGCCGGCCCCCCACCTGAAAATATGTTGTTCCACCATGCAGAAGCAAAGATATGAGTAAAACAACGTTATAAAAGAATATATATTCAGATATAAGATTTGTGCCACATTTCCACGATTTTTCAAGCTGATTTTACAAGCTCGTAGCGCGAGTGCCTCGCTACGAGCTTGTAGATCTAAAGTATAACATAATGCTTAAAAGTAAAACACCAAAAAGGGGTTCCCGCCCTGAATGGGATAATAAATACTAATTCTGAACAGTAAATTGTATTGTGAGTAATGTGACACGTTTAAATACACAGATTATAACTCATTGTGATGAGCTTTTAGATCGGCTATTAGAGTTGAATTAGCCAATGTAGGGCTTAACCTATTCTGGGCGGGAACCCATTTTGGTGTTGGCATCATGTTATGCTTTAGCTATTGAAAAATAGCAGATCTACAAGCTCATAGCGCGCCACTCTACGAGCTTGTAGATCTGCTATTTTTGAAAAATCGAAGAACGACTGACATTTTTAGAATCTGATCTCAGGTCAGAATGGGTTCATCAGACCAGTGTGTCTCCAGTGGAAACCTCGTATGAATCTGATCTCAGGTCAGAATGGGTTAAAGCTGCTATCAGCAATAATAATTATTTACCTTTTTTCAGTTTCTTTTGGTATCCAGACAGCCAGCAATGAGTAAAACGCTCCCAAAAAGACACATCTAGAGGCCACAATCTGCATTCAAAGATGTTCCTAGAAGCTTTGTCATTGGTCGATTGGCCTGTCTACTTCCTGATTGGTTAGTCATTTCGACCGTTTTTTCCCCCGCCAACAAATGACAAAGCTTCATCTTTGGAACATCTTTGAATGCAGATTGTGGCCCCATGATGTGTCACAGAGACTATGTTGTTTTTGGGAGCGTTTTACTCATTGCTGCATGGCTGTCCACAAAAACAAACAAAAACTAAACAAAGGTAATTAGAATGTTGACATATTATTGCTTATAGCAGCTTTTTTCATTTCATTGTCTAAGTATTTGTATACTCTGTGCAGTGACAATAAATTGAAATAGAATCTAATTAAGTACATTTTGATGCAAGTACTTTTGTACTTTTTCTCAAGTACATTTAGAATGCTGGACTTTTACTTTTATTTCTACAATGCACTATTTTTTTTTTAATATATCTTTTTGCGGCTTACGCCTTTTATTGTTTTTTTGAAGGGACAGACAGTAGGCTGACAGGAGATGGGGGATGACATGCAGTAAAGGCCGTGTGGGGCTCGGGAGTCGAACCCGCGGCACACTGCGACTGGATTACCAGTCGGGTGCCCAGACGGTTACACCACCGCCTGGGCCTACAATGCACTATTGATATACTTTTACTTACTTAAATGACCCCTTTTTGGGGCTCCCATGTGTGTTTTCTATCCCCACAAATAACCAATTTTGAACAATCAGGCCTTCATGTCATACGGGTGTTTTAATGGAAATTGCTCTCAGGAACAGCTCAACTGATTTTGGCCTCATCGTGATGTCATCAATGTCACCCTACTTTGTATAATTCCTCCTCTTCTTCAGTCTTGAGTTCCAAATTTGCATTTCCACTTTGTTTACAATGTCCACCATTGTTGATTTTCCAAACTGGCATGGATTGGAAACAAGCCTGGTTTTATCTAGCGTCAGTATTATAATGACTCAAATATTAAATAATCTGCATATCAGCACCCTCTCCACCTCAGGACATTGTGGTACTGCAGCTAAAACTGCTTTCAAAGTCCAGAAAGAAAGGCCTGGTTATATCAGAGTGGTGATTGAGGCTCAAACCATTAGAAATAACTTTGAGGGACATAGACCATATGATTATTAAATATTAAAAGCAGTTTTAAAATGCATGTTATTTGCGCTTTAAGAAAAAGTGAGTATACTTTTTCCACCACTGCAAATATAATCTCTGCATGGTGCGGAAACACTCTCTTATGCACTGTTGAAAAAATGTCAAAATGACATATTTTCACCTGAAAAGAAAAGAGTCGATGCAACACTTTTTTCTGCCACAGCATAAATGAGCCTTAACTGCATAATTCTACTTTCAACTATACTTACACACAGTGAATAGAACCGTTTAACCACCTAAAGTACCAAAAAGGAAAGTTTACTATTATGTATAAAAACAATCTTTTGAATATGGCAGATCTATAGGAGCTCAGAATGTTGTGAACTTGTAGATCGGCTATTTTCAAATGGCCGAAATATATACGGGGCTGAAGCAATGTATGTTTTGTAACAATAATCAAAAGACATGTTAGTTTTCAAATAAGCGTAGTGGAGTAAAACAAAAAAAATATGTTCTCGAGATGGATCCGAGATGTAGTGGAGTAGAAGTGAAAGTATTGGAAAGTGGAAATACTCTAGTAAAGTAAAAGTCCCTCAAAATTGTACTTAATAATAACCCATTTAGACCTGAGGCTGATTCTACTTAATGTCTTCTAAATCATGAGTTTTTTTTTTCTTTTCTGAAAACCCTGTTTCTATACCAGTGGTTCTCAAACATTTTCATGTCAAGGACCCCCAAAAATACATGTAATTGGCCGCCGACCCCCATCTGAAAATATGTAGTTTCAGGGACCCCCCAAGAAGCAAAGATTTGAGTTAAAAACGTTCACTCTGAAAGAATATCATATTCAATGATTTGCGACGCATTTTCACGATTAAAAAAAAAACAACAGACCTACAAGCGAGTGCCGCGCTACGAGCTTGTACAGTAGATCTGCTGTTTTTCAATAGCTAAAGTATAACACAATTGCTTAAAACACCAAAAAGTACAGTATACTTGAGTACTTCTATAGTTCCAGTACTTTCCACAGCAGATACTGTGGTGATTCCCTGTGCAGTGTGCACATCAACAGCTGGGGTTTGGCTCCGACTCCCAGCCCAGAGGATTAGGGACTCAGTCGACCACACATATGCAAAAACACGCTCTCCAAAGTGCTTTTCCATAAATAGGTCGACGTGTTTAATGCATTCTGGACGGGAACACCCTTTTGGTGTTTTAAAAGCATTATGTTATACTTTATGCTATTGAAAAATAGCAGATCTACAAGCACTCGGTGCCGCGCTATGAACTTGTAGGTCTGCTATTTTGGAAAAATCGTGAAAATGTGCCTCAAATCTTTGAATATCAGAGTTTCAGTTTTTAAACTCAAATCTTTGCTTCTGGGAGGTCACTGGAACAACATATTTTCAGATGGCGGTCGGCGGCATATTACATATAACTTTGGGGGTCCTTGACATGAAATATTAAGAACCACTGATATAGAAACATGATGTTTTTCCAGAAGAAAGTTAAAACATTTTTTAAATGTCGTCAGGCCTAAATGGGTTAAAGCGATGAGGGACAATGATAGGCTTGTCAGCGTTTTAATTTATTTCGGTGGAATCAAAATTGGACGAAAAAAAGGTCACGCTTTGGACTTTGAGTGACTCAAACATTTATCTTAGGAGGATTATTATGAAAGCGGTGCATTACAGTATTATTATTATTATTATTATATTAGTCCACTGCAGGCCTCGACCAACCACACATAATCCCATCTCAACTAAACCCGCTCGTTTTAACACATTGAGTACGCCGACTGCCTTCAAAATATAGGCTATAGAATACCGGAGGTGTCTGATCGCTTTTACTTTGAAAGCCATGAACCGGAAACACTTTCCTAAAAAAGTTGACTTTACAAAGTGACCTCAACATCCCCGATCATCTTAATATATTGTTTTACGCTCCAAAAAGCGTTCATATTTTGCGGGAGAGACGGATGAGGAGCAGAAATGAAGCGCCAGCATATCGCTCTATTTATCACCACGGAGAGCGCCCTGGATTAGGAGCTACGAGTCATTCTTTCCGTCTCGCTAACGTGGGAGTCAATGACAAGCTAATAGTTGCACTGAGCGTTAGCATACGGCAAGCGAAAAGCGAAATGCCAAAAAAATAAATAGGAAAAATTCTGAATATTAATATCTCGCCCCGCATCGCTGGGATGTCGCTAGGACGTCCTCACACGTCCTTAGAACTCTACTCTACTCTATCCTATGACGTTCTCAGGCGTCCTACGTGCTGTAAGTGTTAATAGAAAAGGATTCACAGTGTAGGATTATGCAATGCTGGGCCTTTACTTCTTAACCGAGTATTTCTCCAGCATCGTGTAGAAAGTTTGGGGCTTCAAAATATCGTCTCTGTTTTTGGTTCCAAAAAACTTCAGGATTCAAATAGCAAAAATAGCGAAAGACGCAGATCTACACAAACTCAAACTTTTGAGCCTGCAGATCTGCTACTTTTGATGCTTTTGTGCCACGCTGTAAGTTGGTTCAAGGTTGTACTTTATTGTTGCATCTTGTGTACAGGTACATTAAGAGTAAAACTTATTTTAGTTTGGCTTCCTTCAGAATACCAAAAAAACTCACCTCTTGTAACAACTCGCCCCAGGCGTACAGCCGGCGGCACAGCCTGCTATTCCTAAAGTAAATTATGCCTAAAACGCGGCATATGAGCTTGTATAACACAATGCTTAAAACACCAAAAGGGGTTCCTGCCCAAAATGGGTCAATGTAAGACAAAGGTTAACATGAAATAAAATAAAAGAACACTCCTAATTGTTACCTGAGGCGTTGGATGTTGGAGGTGACCCCAGACAGTCTGTATATTCTTACCTGAGGCGTTGGATGTTGGAGGTGACCCCAGACAGTCTGTAATTATTCTTACCTGAGGCGTTGGATGTTGGAGGTGACCCCAGACAGTCTGTATATTCTTACCTGAGGCGTTGGATGTTGGAGGTGACCCCAGACAGTCTGTATGTTCTTACCTGAGGCGTTGGATGTTGGAGGTGACCCCAGACAGTCTGTATATTCTTACCTGAGGCGTTGGATGTTGGAGGTGACCCCAGACAGTCTGTATATTCTTACCTGAGGCGTTGGATGTTGGAGGTGACCCCAGACAGTCTGTATGTTCTTACCTGAGGCGTTGGATGTTGGAGGTGACCCCAGACAGTCTGTATGTTCTTACCTGAGGCGTTGGATGTTGGAGGTGACCCCAGACAGTCTGTATATTCTTACCTGAGGCGTTGGATGTTGGAGGTGACCCCAGACAGTCTGTATATTCTTACCTGAGGCGTTGGATGTTGGAGGTGACCCCAGACAGTCTGTATATTCTTACCTGAGGCGTTGGATGTTGGAGGTGACCCCAGACAGTCTGTATTATTGTTACCTGAGGCGTTGGATGTTGGAGGTGACCCCAGACAGTCTGTATTATTCTTACCTGAGGCGTTGGATGTTGGAGGTGACCCCAGACAGTCTGTATGTTCTTACCTGAGGCGTTGGATGTTGGAGGTGACCCCAGACAGTCTGTATATTCTTACCTGAGGCATTGGATGTTGGAGGTGACCCCAGACAGTCTGTAATTATTCTTACCTGAGGCGTTGGATGTTGGAGGTGACCCCAGACAGTCTGTATATTCTTACCTGAGGCGTTGGATGTTGGAGGTGACCCCAGACAGTCTGTATATTCTTACCTGAGGCGTTGGATGTTGGAGGTGACCCCAGACAGTCGGTAATTATTCTTACCTGAGGCGTTGGATGTTGGAGGTGACCCCAGACAGTCTGTATATTCTTACCTGAGGCGTTGGATGTTGGAGGTGACCCCAGACAGTCGGTAATTATTCTTACCTGAGGCGTTGGATGTTGGAGGTGACCCCAGACAGTCTGTATGTTCTTACCTGAGGCGTTGGATGTTGGAGGTGACCCCAGACAGTCTGTATATTCCATCCACAACTCCATGCTGTTCGATAAACTCTGCACATTTCTTCAGAACCTGAGGGACTGAGATGAAATAATTGTGTTGTTATGATGCCAGCATCAGCTTATCTTTACATGCACTGTACTGTACTGTACTGTACTGTACTGTACTGTACTGTACTGTACTGTACTGTACTGTACTGTACTGTACTGTACTGTACTGTACTGTACTGTACTGTACTGTACTGTACTGTACTGTACTGTACTGTACTGTACGCACAGTGTTTCATTACTAAATGCAATATATCACACATTATCTTTGCTAAAAAGTAACAGAAAAAAAGAAAGAATAACAAATGTGACATGAACTAAAAGGCAGCCTCCATAATATCACTGAAATATCAAGGATATCAATATCCAGATCTTTAAAATTACTTTGTTAACATTGATTATACAATATAAATGTGGGGGTCCCAGAGATAGAAATGCCATGAAATGGGGGGTCCGTAAGTGTATGAGAAAACGCCTTTGTGTGTGCGTGCATACGCTGCACTCACTGCAACACAACATGAGCATAGAGCGCTGCAGTGTGGCGGGGCGGCTAGCTATAGTGCTTTGTACTCCACACTGCATGGCGGGGCGGCTAGCTATAGTGCTCTGTATTCCACACTGCATGGCGGGCGGCTAGCTATAGTGCTCTGTATTCCACACTGCATGGCGGGGCGGCTAGCTATAGTGCTCTGTATTCCACACTGCATGGCGGGCGGCTAGCTATAGTGCTCTGTATTCCACACTGCATGGCGGGCGGCTAGCTATAGTGCTCTGTATTCCACACTGCATGGCGGGGCGGCTAGCTATAGTGCTCTGTACTCCACACTGCATGGCGGGGCGGCTAGCTATAGTGCTCTGTATTCCACACTGCATGGCGGGGCGGCTAGCTATAGTGCTCTGTATTCCACACTGCATGGCGGGGCGGCTAGCTATAGTGCTCTGTACTCCACACTGCATGGCGGTGCGGCTAGCTATAGTGCTCTGTATTCCACACTGCATGGCGGGGCGGCTAGCTATAGTGCTCTGTACTCCACACTGCATGGCGGTGCGGCTAGCTATAGTGCTCTGTATTCCACACTGCATGGCGGGGCGGCTAGCTATAGTGCTCTGTATTCCACTGCATGGCTGGCTTTACTGAGAAGGTGGAATTCAACAGGAAGTTAAAAATGGTTTGTTTGTTTCAGAGGAAAAGGCTGACACACCCATAGTCCTTGTAGTGGGGGGGTATTGTCCTTGTAGTGGGGGGTATTACTTGCAACATTTCCTCTAATAGAAGAAGGTCTCATGAAATGTGACCACCCAGACTATACACCGCCTGTCCGTCTGCTGGCCCTTGGCTATACAGTGTTGCTTTTGTCTTAAGACGAAAAATGTGCGTCGACTACCTTTTTTCACTGACGAAAACTAAATGGAAACTAACTAAAACTAAGACTAAATGTATTGACAATTTAGTCAACAGATTCAAAACTAGGCTAAAATGTTAGGAAGGGACTAGTGGACCAGAGATCCAGTATAAGTCAGTTCACACTTGGTTGCATGCTGAGAATAGCCGATCTACAAGCCCACAACGCGTCGCAGATACATTTTAGCCGACTAAATCAACCGTAGATTTAGTCGACTAAAATCTCATGCCATTTAGTCGACTAAAACTAGACTAACACTGAGACATTCCAGGTGACTAAAATGTGACTAAAACTAAATTAAAACTATTATATTCAAGAGACTATGACTAAAACTTCAATCAAATTTTGATGCCAAAAACAGCAGTGCTTATAGCTAAAGCTCGCGTATGTTTTCTGCTGCTTTGTATGTTGTTGACTGCTAAAAGCCGCTAATCTGGCCCATAAAAGATGTCCTGAGATAAGTCAAACCACATGAGAGACCCTATTCTCCATATGCAGACCGCGGCCATCTTACCATATAAGTTACTGGTAAGGTGCTAACCTAACACCGGGGCTCCACCGGGCGCGCCAGCGTCGCGTCTCCGTCACCGTCAGGGAATGTTCCCTTTTTAATAGTGGTGGCTCCACTGCCCTCCACTGCGTGACTGCATTCAAATTGCCCCAGTTCTTTTTTTGACGCATGCGACAGAGACGCAACGCGCCCGGTGGAGCCCCGCAGTTAGAGTATATATGAATAGAGACAGGTCCCGGAGGAAACCCTGAGGCGAAATGGACATAGTGGCCGAATTTGGCATTGCAGCGCTGGGCCCAAACACATGAACGTGCTGGTCCGTTGACTATCATTGCGCACGTTCATGATGACACGTGAACGCTGTTTCATACGTGATCTGCTGTTTTTCAATAGCTAAAGTATAACATAATGCGTAAAACACCAAAAGGGGTTCCCATCCTGCATGAATGGATTAAAAAACAAACACTTAAACCCCCTTTAAGGATACAAATGATCACAAGTTGAATTACTAAAGACTAGCAGTTTCACGGGCAGTAGTGTTTTTGAGCAATTGAATATGTTATTCTCAAGCAGCAGAAGAGTTATACTTTGATACTTTGATATTGGATATATGCAGTTTAGAAGTTGCTCCAAAACCAACTTCTAATTAGTCGTTGTTGGATTCCAATGTTTGCATATTGAAACGCCACATAGCGCTGTGAGCCTGTAGATCAGATAATCTCAGCACAGGGGTTTGGTGTCGAGGGGAAAAGGGAGTGGACCTGGGGTATACTGTCAAGTATTGTGGTTATAAGCATTGCGAGGCATTGTGAGCTTGTAGATATCCTCGATGAACTTGCAGGCATATATATATACAATGGCTACATTTAGTTAGATAGCGTTTTATGTAGACATGGCATTCTATAGTCTATATTCTGTACTTATAGTTTAATTGTACAGATATTCTACTGTTAGATGGATGTTAGCAGTGGCGTGCAGCCGTGCACAGACATTTAGAGGGGCAGGTGCTCAAGTGAAAAAAAGGGCACCTTATGCAGCGCATTTTGGGGCGGGAACCCATTTTGGTGCTTTATAGCTATTGAAAAATAGCAGTGGCGCGCTACGAGCTTGTAGGTCTGCTATTTTATTTTAATCGAATAACCACTGACATAGAAACATAGCTTTAGATTGTGGGGGCCTAAATAATATAGTAGTTTTTGATCAAGATTTGATCAATGTCACCATGGTAAGAGCAAAATTGCCAAAAGGCCAGGGTGTGCTCTAGCACCCCCTAGTGTCTATCTGTGCACGCCACTGTTTGATGTATTAGGTGACGGTGGTGAGACCAGCTTATGTTGTATGCCATGGTTTAGATCAGAGCCGCCCACACTTCTTTGACTTGAGAGCTACCTTCAAAATGCCAAGCTAAACGGAAAAATCCCCCAAAATATCTTGCTGAAAATAGTTTTTTTTTTAAAGTACCTTTGGAATCAGTGGCGTGCACAGATAGACACTAGGCCCTCTTGGCAATTTTGCTCTTAAATTATTTTTCTTAATTTGTAGTGTGTGGACCATGCGGTGACATTGATCAAATCTTGATAAAAAACGCTTCCACTATATTATTTAGGCCCCCCACAATCTAAAGCTATGTTTCTATGTCAGTGGTTCTTCGATTAAAGAAAAATAGCAGACCTACAAGCTCGTAGCGCGCCACTCGGTGGCGCGCTATGAGCTTGTAGATCTGCTATTTTTCAATAGCTAAAGCACCAAAATGGGTTCCAGCCCGAAAATGCGCTGCACAAGGTGCCCTTTTTTTCACTTGAGCACCTGCCCCTCTAAATGTCTGTGCACGCCACTGTTTGGAATAGTGGCGTTGATGTCACATAATATAATATATAATAATAGAAGGGTGGAAATGGAATTGGTTTTTTTTTTTAGTAGGCCTATATAACTTTGTAATGCTACTGAGGTTTGTGCGCAACACTTTTGAAAACATAGATATTGTTGCATTGTGGGTTTGAGCTGACAGGCCCATTTTGATGTCAAAAGTCAAGTCGCCTTAATTCAAGTGGCAGATGCCTTTTTTTAAAGGGGTCACGGCCTGGAAAGCCTGAGAAGCACTGATATAGTGAAATGCACACTGTTGCTTTATGATCCCAGTGTTATTTCACATGTACTTAAAGATGGAGTGCCACAATTTGTGTATTTTTCCAGTTTTTCATGTGTCTATGAGGTGACAGTCCTACTTCATTAGACACCCTGGAGTTGTTTTTATGTGCACTGACTGGTGTATAGAGCGTCGCAGTCCCTCCCCCTTTCAGAACAACGAGTGGCCCAGGAAATGGTTCTCCATTAATTTTCACCATACAGTAGGCGATTCCTAAATTATTTATTTAAAGACGGTTACGCCGCGGACAAAGCCAACTCGGATCGTGACAAATCATGACAATGAACACAATGTTTTGGGCCAAACAAATAATTAGAAAGTAGAAAAAAACGGCAGGTTACAACACTTTTTTTTGTTATTTTTCTTCTTATAAATTATTTCATCGGCCCCAAAACATTGTGTTCATTGTCATGATTTGTCACGATCCGAGTTGGCTTTGTCCGCGGCGTAACCGTCTTTAAATAGATAATTTAGGAATCGCCTACTGTATGGTGAAAATGAATGGAGAACCATTTCCTGGGCCACTCGTTGTTCTGAAAGGGGGAGGGACTGTGACGCTCTATTGACTTTGTATTTAGGGTTTCTTCCTGGAGGCTGAACCCTTGACAGTCAAACGGGCCAATGAAATAAACAGTAATATAGTGACACCACACTATCAGCCCCTCCCCTAACCCCTCCCCCTTTATCATACAACTACAGCTGTGGGTGCGGCTTCAGTTCAGGTGGATCGCCACCCATCACCACCCACCAGGCAAACCAGGCATACTTAATGAAGTGGTGGGCGTGTCCACATAAAAGCATGATTTTAACAAATACTGTACACTTTTTGGAAAAAGTTCTTCTCCCTTATATTGTAATAATACCTGATGATCATGTTTTAGGGTGGGAAAAAAAGTGGCACTCCATCTTTAAACAACAATGAACCATGGCTTTCACAGCATGTGGTTACCGGCCGTTACCAGACCGCATCAAACCAACCACATAACAGCCCAGCTACACACACACACACACACACACACACACACACACACACACACACACACACACACACACACACACACACACACACACACACACACACACACACACACACACACACCAGGCTTTTGAAATCCAGTCCTATTTTTAAAGTCTGCGTATATGTAGGGGCCGCTTGCCTATCCGCGTATTACGCACACACGCACTCGGTTGTATAGCTCGGGCAGTAAAGTGAATAAAAATCACATACTTCACACAAATCAAAGGACAAAAATGTCAAAGGCTTTTTTTTTAACGTCGCTTGTGTGTGTGTGTGTGTGCGTGTGCGCGTGTGCGCGTTAAAGCTTTAAGCAACTAGTCGACTAATCCACTAGTCGACCTTGTTGGTAGTACTAGTTGATACGATTTTTCTTTTCTTTTTTAGATTTTGTAGGCCTCAAGATCAGGTAGATTATAGTTAGTTATAGTCACCAATGTAGACAGTTTTAAATGTACATACTAATATTTAAAAATACATACATAATGGGTAGGCCTAGTTAAACAACTATTAAAAAAGTGAAAGCCCTAGTGTGTGTGTGTGTGTGTGTGTGTGTGTGTGTGTGTGTGTGTGTGTGTGTGTGTGTGTGTGTGTGTGTGTGTGTGTGTGTGTGTGTGCGTGTGCGCGCTGCAGAGGCGTGTGAATGCATGCATCCACATGACGGATAACTTTATAAGAATCCCTTTCACTAGCATTCTTTCCAGAGCACCATCCACAACCCTGGCCGTGTCTGAGAGACCCCATTGTTTTAGTCTGTTAGATAAATGACGTGCAAAGTGTGAAGGAATTATTCCGAAGGGAAATTGTATAATTATAGATAATAATATATAATATAATGAACAAAATAAACTTGCAGAAGAGCTTTCTAAATCTACGGTCCATAGAGGGTTGATAGTATTACCTCTGAGACAGATGTGTCTCCCATCAAAGCATGTAAGCATCAAAGCTGTTTTCATAACCTACCCAGGATTCTAACACATGGTTCTTTACCACAAAGAACAATCAATCAATCAATCAATCAATCAATCAACCAACCAATCATTGGTCTTATGATCTTCAGGCACTGCTTGTCCGACACCAGTGGTTCCAAAACCTGGGCATGGGATCCCCAAAATTTTACTGTTACGAATGTTACCAAATGGACCCTTACAGGCCTGCAACTCTGAGAGTGTTTCAAATGTTACCAAATGGACCCTTACAGGCCTGTAACTCTGAGCTAAATTAACACAGTGTAGATTAGGGTAGGAAAGGTTTCAAATGGTCCAGGTCCAGGGCCTGATATGATACACATCAAACTGGGTTACTTGAAATTAAAGGACCCTCCAAACTCAATTACAAATCTGACTATAAAGCAACTTTTCACTTTGTAGTTGAGTATAATGTTTGACCAGGAGTATCTCCGCTTTGACTCAAGTACAGGAGTTGAGTTCTTTGTCCACCACACAATTGCTTAAAGGAGGATAATTGTCTCCAAACCCGGCTCCATCGAGGGAGCCGGCGCATTGACAGTAGAAAAACTACACACAGCTGCATGACATGAGACTAACGGAGAGAGAGAGAGGAGTGTGTGTGTGTGTGTGTGTGTGTGTGTGTGTGTGTGTGTGTGTGTGTGTGTGTGTGTGTGTGTGTGTGTGTGTGTGTGTGTGTGTGTGTGTGTGTGTGTGTGTGTGTGTGTGTGTGTGTGTGTGTGTGTGTGTGTGTGTGTGTGTGTGTGTGTACTGTACGTGTGTGCGTCAATTTAACAAGGGTGCAAAGTGAGCGACGTTTGTGCTACTGTATGCCGAATTGAAGTGGACTCGACCCCTGGAAATAAAAACGTCTGGGACAGTGGGATAGTGAGCGTAGGCCTACTATCATCCCAAACGGTCTCATGGTGACGCGCACAGCACGGTGTATCGGACTGTGTGTGTGTGTGTGTGTGTGTGTGTGTGTGTGTGTGAGGGTGTGTGCGTGTGTGTGTGTGTGTGTGGTATGTGTGTTTACGCAGCGAGCGTCCAGTCTTTTCCACTGCCTCTCTCTCAGTCTGCATAGCTTGACAGTAATGTCATGTTCCTGCTGCTCAGGAAAACGCAGGCGTCAAGGTTTTGTTCCACACTCGGCCAAGATGAGCTCGTAATTTCACACCGAGTAAACAAACAACTTGTGTGTTTTTGTTGTTAGGTTTTTAAATGACTTTTAAATGTCCCCAGTGGCACCCAAATGTGTGTTTAGTGCAAATGGTGAAATGTGAACAAATTGGCTACTTAACCCATTAAGACCATCTGTGCCATTTTAGATTTAGATTTTAAAAAGCATTATTTTTGGCTATTAGCTCATAGCGTGTTCATTTTGTGCTGGACTATTATGAGCTTGTTGATCTACTATTTTTTGAAAAATCTTGAAAATGTGTGCAAATATTTGAGTATATATTATTTTAAAGTCGAAAGTTTTAACAAAGATATTTGCTTCTGTGGAGTCCCTGGAACAATTATTTTGCCAAACACAATTGGGGGTCCTTGACATGAATAGGTTTGAGCACCACTGATATAGAAACATTACATATAGGTTTATCG
Source organism: Protomyctophum parallelum (assembly GCF_964188405.1). NCBI lineage: Eukaryota > Metazoa > Chordata > Actinopteri > Myctophiformes > Myctophidae > Protomyctophum > Protomyctophum parallelum. The sequence goes on from NC_139697.1 coordinate 98,517,963, forward strand.
GAAAACACATTTAGAAGAGATTTGTAGAATCGGCCTCAGGTCTTAATGTTAAGCACTTCCAACCTGGCATCCCTCCTTATTTTGGCTATGTCATTCCAATTCTCTAAAAAAAACTCCTAAATATTTGTCAAAATAATTTGCAAAACATTTCGAGAATCTTCCTAAATAGCTAAAAAAAAAAACACAAACCAATTTACAAGCTTTCTGCATGCACGAGAGCTATTTTCACTATTTCTGAAGAATTCCTGAAGGTATAAACACCGAGGGCTATGGCGTGGTTAAAGGCGTTTATACTTTAAAACAGACAAATCATTATGCGTGTGCATAATGAGATGTATGAAACACAACATTCCCCTGGTTCTCATGGTTAAGACCTTCAGAGGCATTCTGGGCTGCAAGCATGCCTGTGGTGACATGGTGGGGGGGACTCTCTCACAGTCACTGGTTTACTTTGAGCCCAATGCTTCTGCTTGTTTAGGACCTCTCTCTCTCTCTCTCTCTCTCTCTCTCTCTCTCTCTCTCTCTCTCTCACTTGATGGATTACATTTTAACCACCATGTACTGTACGGAGCATTCCACTTCATCAATGGGCGATGTGTTCTGATTACAAGTATTAGTTACAGTAATACATGAGAAGTCAAAGTATTAGTCAGCAGTGACATGGTGTGTGTGTGTGTGTATAGAGCAGTCTCAAACGGTCGCTTGCGGAACTTTATCTGAAAAGCATCAAAAGTAATCAACAAACTACAGTATCTAATAAAATGCTCTCTAGTCTGGTGCTCAATATTTCATGTCAAGGACCCCAGAAAATTGTATGTAATTTGTTGGGCGCAAATCTTTGAATATATATATTCTTTCAGAGCAAACGTTTTAACCCATTCAGGCGGGAACCCCTTTTGGTGTTAGCATTATGCTATGCTTTAGCTATTGAAAAATAGCAGATCTACAAGCTCATAGCGCGCCACCGAGTGGCGCGCTACGAGCTTGTAGGTCTGCTATTTTTGAAAAATCGAAGAACGACTGACATTTTTAGCATCTGATCTCAGGTCAGAATGGGTTAATCAGACCAGTGTGTGTCCAGTGGAAACCTCATATGAATCTGATCTCAGGTCAGAATGGGTTAACTCAAATCTTGGAACGTCTGTACGTACAGTACGTGTGTACGGCTGTGATGCACGTATAACTCAAATTCCACACGCACGTTCCACCCCACCACAGGGGGTGCAGTGCCCGGTTGTCGAGTCGGTCGGACCCACGGTTGTCCAGACCCGCCACAGAAGGCCCCTGTCCGGGCTCGGGGACAGCTATAGGGCCCCTGCCCAGGCTCCATAAATTAATGGAGCTGGCCTGTTCTGACATCACAACACTCCATATTTGGGCATGCCTGACAGAGAGACAGATACAGAAATCTCCATATACGTATGGGCATAAAAGGGTGGAATGCAGGGTACTCTGACACGGGTACAACGGGTATTGCATAGCCCGGGTGGGTCATGGATCTCCAGACTTCCATCGGTACCGACGCTGTGCTCTACAGCCGGGCACCGCTCTAGCACCGTAAAAACGGATCAAACACTCATGTCAAATAATATACGAAAGAGGCAAACGTTGTGAAAATAGTTGCTATGGTAGTTAACATGTTCTCTTACGCTCTTCTCTTCCACAGGGGAAGAGGAAACAGAAGAGAGTGAGATGGAGAGCTCTGGTGGACGCCCTATGCCCCTCGACGGGCTAAAGAGGATTAAGTCAAAGTAAGTCTTGCACAAGAAAACCCTTAGTGTTAGGCTAGTCGCAACTGTCATTGGGGATAATGGTTGCAAGTAGCCTACAGTAAGCTGCAAGGTGTTGCAAGGAGTTGCTTGTACAGTATGTTGCAAGGTGATTCAAGGAGTTGGATTGGTGAAAGTGTACACAAACTTAAGGGATATGTGAAAACTCCCTGAAACTGTATACTGCTGTGAGAAAGCAAACCACAATACATTCTTCTTGTGTGTTTCGCTGATGGCCAAAGTTTTAAATGCTAGTACATTATTGACCTCACTTTACACTGACTATAGTTTCTGTTTCACAATATGTTTCCTTATGTAATGCTTCTTAAAGAAACATTTCATAATTTTTTTTCAAATTTTCAAATTTAGATTTCAGTTTTTAGTCTCAAACAGTTTTCATTTAGTTTTAGTCACATTTTAGTCACCCGGAATGTTTTAGGGTTGGTATAGTTTCAGTCGACTAAATATCATAAGATTTTAGTCGACTAAATCTACAGTTGATTTAGTCGATTCAAATGCATTTTGGCGGGCCTTGATGCATTTGAATGCATTTAATGACATTTTTACACCTGCTGAAAATAGCTGATCTCCAAGCTTTTTCGTCTTAGTTTGAAGTCGACTAAATCAACACTGTTGCGTGGCATGGTTAAAGAACCACTTCATCACTTTTCAACCCATCTTCAGTCCTCACTAATAATCATGATAAAATGGCATGATTTTGTTCTACTCAGTCTGTGTCTCATAGGAGGGCTGTGGGCAGTTTAGAAACTGTCTTCCAGTGACATCATGATTAGGCAGATTTTTTTTTAAACAAGATTTTTTACAAAAATGTTTAGATTTTCTTTATCGTGAGAACGATGGCTTCCATTTTCGCATTGCAACTTTTCAGGACTAGTTTCTATTAACTTGTATTCCCCATCGATGATGTCACTGGAAGACGGTTTCTGAACTGCCCACATCCCTCCTATGAGACACAGACCGAATTTCTTCATGATTATTAGTGAGGACCTATTATATGAAGATAGGTTGAAAAGTGGTGAAGTGGTCCTTTAACTTCGCTCAAACAACTGGCCTGCCTTACACTAGAGGTTCCACTTGTCCAGTCTAAACTGGGAAAGTCCGCTTTCTGCTACGATGCTCCTGCATTTTCGTGGAACAATCTACAACTCGCGCTACAAATTAATGCCCTCATATGCCATGGACAATTTAATAACCTGCTCTTAAACCCTCCCTAACCTCGCCATGTAACTGTTTTTAACCTACTAGTTGTCTTATATTATTGGTCTCATTTGGTTGTTTGTGTTTTTAGATCTGCATGCGTCTTAATTGTTGGTTTTGTATGCGTGTGTAATTTCGACAGCGTTGCAAATGAGGGGTAAACCTCACAATGCTCTTTTTGAGAACAACTAAAGGTTTCAATTCAAACTGCTATATCACAACACCACTCAACTGTGCTCTCTCTCTCTCTCTCTCTCTCTCTCTCTGGCTGTTTTCAAAACTCCCAGCTAAATAACGGACAGTTGGGAACCAAATGGACCCTTGTAGGTCTGTAACTCTGAGCACATTTTAACCCTGAACTTAGCTTAGTGTGGCCTATAATGTACGTAACTGGCTGTCTGAAACGAAAAGACTCGAGCATCACTAGATTAGACTATTCCAGGGAACAGGATACCTGGAGGTGGACGCAAGATGGAGCGGCCCTATGTGACAAAAACTAAAATCTAAATTTGCTGCCATAAACAACACTGGAGGGACGTGAGGGACTCCAGGAGTGAATGGAGAAGCGCGAGGGGAGCGTGCTTCAGAAAGGAGGGGGTAGTGTACGACGTAACCAACCTGAGGGGAGCGTGCTTCAGAAAGGAGGGGGTAGTGTACGACGTAACGGACCTGAGGGGAGCGTGCTTCAGAAAGGAGGGGGTAGTGTACGACGTAACGGACCTGAGGGGAGCGTGCTTCAGAAAGGAGGGGGTAGTGTACGACGTAACCAACCTGAGGGGAGCGTGCTTCAGAAAGGAGGGGGTAGTGTACGACGTAACCAACCTGAGGGGAGCGTGCTTCAGAAAGGAGGGGGTAGTGTACGACGTAACGGACCTGAGGGGAGCGTGCTTCAGAAAGGAGGGGGTAGTGTACGACGTAACGAACCTGAGGGGAGCGTGCTTCAGAAAGGAGGGGGTAGTGTACGACGTAACGGACCTGAGGGGAGCGTGCTTCAGAAAGGAGGGGGTAGTGTACGACGTAACGAACCTGAGGGGAGCGTGCTTCAGAAAGGAGGGGGTAGTGTACGACGTAACGGACCTGAGGGGAGCGTGCTTCAGAAAGGAGGGGGTAGTGTACGACGTAACGAACCTGAGGGGAGCGTGCTTCAGAAAGGAGGGGGTAGTGTACGACGTAACGAACCTGAGGGGAGCGTGCTTCAGAAAGGAGGGGGTAGTGTACGACGTAACCAACCTGAGGGGAGCGTGCTTCAGAAAGGAGGGGGTAGTGTACGACGTAACCAACCTGAGGGGAGCGTGCTTCAGAAAGGAGGGGGTAGTGTACGACGTAACGGACCTGAGGGGAGCGTGCTTCAGAAAGGAGGGGGTAGTGTACGACGTAACCAACCTGAGGGGAGCGTGCTTCAGAAAGGAGGGGGTAGTGTACGACGTAACCAACCTGAGGGGAGCGTGCTTCAGAAAGGAGGGGGTAGTGTACGACGTAACCAACCTGAGGGGAGCGTGCTTCAGAAAGGAGGGGGTAGTGTACGACGTAACCAACCTGAGGGGAGCGTGCTTCAGAAAGGAGGGGGTAGTGTACGACGTAACCAACCTGAAAAAAAGACCCAGGCGTAGCTTGCTCCTCCAAGGGAGCTAGCTTCTCTTGGCGTGGTTCGATTCCAGATCGGTGTTCGAAACGTTACTATAACCCGATGTTAGTCACATCATGACTCTCCCAAATGTCTGAGTTGGATTCCTCAGTGAGATTCAGAAATGCATCGCGATTCGGCGGTGCAGCAATGCAATGCAGCCAAGTGACATAATCCATAATCCGTCGTTGCTGTTGGGAGGAAACCGCCTAACTCCATAATTGCATAAATCAGTGGTTATTGAACACCCTTTTGTGTCGGTAAAAATATATTGAACCAATGCAAAGTATAAAAAAAAACGCTTCGGACAAAACCTCTTAACTCCATTGGACCCTCAAACTGTCTGCTAATAAAGCAACTAACTCCACCACCTCTCCCCCTCTCATGCAAGTCATTGACACTATGGTATATAAACTATATAGAGTCACAACACCAACATTGACGAGGCAGTATTGCTTTGTTTTGAAAATATACGATTTTCTTCAGTTTCCTGAAAAATGTATATTTTGTCATTTTCAGAAAAATAAACAGCAGAGATATAATGTAATCATAAATAATACTGTATATAATATTCTATAATACCAGTAAGACGTGAGGCGTGAGGGCTATCCGCCTGGGTGACGGCAGACTGCTGGGCGAACGCTGGCGTTTTGGCATGGGAAGGAATGAATTCTGTACTGGCCATATAGGATATGGAGCGTGGCTTGAGCTTAGAGTATATATGAATAGAGAAGACACCCGAGTTCTCCTCCCATCCACTTGCATTAAGTTGCTCAAAAGCGCATGAGGCGGATTCACTCCTCCTTCCTGGTAGGAACAGAGTGCATTCTGGGACGGATTGCAATGGTGAGTGGCCCCCAAACACATGAACGCGCTGCCGTTGAACGCGCACGAGCGTCGTCCGTCGTGAACGTGTACAATGATAGTCAACGGACAGCGCGTTCATGTGTTTGGGGCCAGGCTGCAATACCTTCATTCGGCCACTATGTCCATTTGGCCTCAGGTTTTCCTCTGGGTGCCGTCTCTATTCATATATACTCTAAGGGGCTTGAGTGTACAGGGTTTGATTAAGTCAGTTCAACATATGGAATGTCAGGTCAGCATTGCAATGGAATGTATACGGCTAACTGTTTGTACTCATGGGGCTCTACTCCCGTGGTGAAGTGTACAGAATGGTACCTGTATACGGCTAACTGTTTGTACTCATGGGGCTGTACTCCCGTGTATACGGCTAACTGTTTGTACTCATGGGGCTGTACTCCCGTGTATACGGCTAACTGTTTGTACTCATGGGGCTGTACTCCCGTGGTGAAATGTACAGAATGGTACCTGCCAATACTTTTTGATTTTGAATGCAAAAATAGCTGTTCTAAAATCTTGCCAATGCGTTGCGATCTTAGAGTATATCTAAGGTTGCGATGTGGAGTTAGTGTGCTGTGTGAGTTGGCGGATTCAGGAGGAGGGGGTGACTGACAGGGGGCTCCTCCCATTGGCTGATCAGGAGGAGGGGGTGACTGACAGGAGGCCGGGCTTCTCCCATTGGCTGAGATGTGTGGTTACTCATCCAGGTGGAAACATAAGTAACCTCTGTGATGACATTTATATCGGATGGTGTGCGTGTGTGCGTGCGTGCGTGTGTACGTGCGTGCGTGCGTGTGCGCCTGCAGAGGGATATGCAAAGGCAAACAAATGTGTTTCTCTTGGCTTGACAGCATGTTTAGAATGTTGAGGCACACATACCTGGGTTTCCCCCTGCACTCCCCCTCCCCAAATACAGTAACTGGCTAAATATGAAAGATTTGATGTAACTATAAGCCCTTGTGCAGGCTTGTACTCTACTACAGCACTGGTTCTCAAACTTCTTTTTAATGAATTTGACACTCATTAGCCTGCGGACCCCCATAAGAGAAGATTTAATTTCAAGGACCCCCCGGGTTTGACCTGAATTAGGGGCTACGGTCCCGCATTTAATGGCATTTCTATCTCTGGGACCCTCAATGTATATTGTAAAAGCAAAGTTAATTGTCTCCACCAGGCCGAAGGCATGGGGGGAGTGTGTGTGTGTGTGTGTGTGTGTGTGTGTGTGTGTGTGTGTGTGTGTGTGTGTGTGTGTGTGTGTGTGTGTGTGTGTGTGTGTGTGTGTGTGTGTGTGTGTGTGTGTGTGTGTGTGTGTGTGTGTGTGTGTGTGTGTGTGTGTGTGTGTGTGTGTGTGTGTGTGTGTGTGTGTGTGTCCATCCGTCTGTTACAAGCTAATCTCTGGCACCGTTAACCCGGTCGGTGCCAAACTTTGCACGCACACTCCCTGGAGGCCAATGATGAACCTCTGCCCCCAAACTTTCCAGAACGGCCTGTTATAGCGCCACTGACTTTTGTAAAACACATTGTTTGATATTACTCCTCCAGATTCTGTCCAAAGATCCCACAAATCGTTACACACTATCTCTATAGTCCTGTGTTCAAGACGGATCTGTCCGATATTTCATCCTATTTGGCTAACATTGGCTTTCAAAGTTTGCTGGATTGGCCCCTTTTTGAACAAAAAGCCTCAAATAGATAGATAGATAGCTTTATTGTCATTCAGCAGATACATAAAATGCATAAGAGAACGAAATGTCGTTTCACTGGCTTTTAGTATGCTAGTTAAAAGAGCTAAAATACTTTTAAAATCTAAAATCAACTTTTAAAAACAAATAAATTAGAGACAGATATTGCACAACAGGAGTCCTTATAGCAGCATATAGGGGGAAAGGTTAGGGGATATTGCACTTGTTCAAAAGTCTGATGGCTTGGGGGAAAAAGCTCTTGGAAAATCTTGCTGTTTTACTTCCAATGCTTCGATACCTTCTGCCAGAAGGCAACAGAGTGAACAGTCCCTGGTGTGGGTGGGTGGGGTCATTCCTCATGTTGTTGGCCCTAGACAGACAGCGGTTGTGCGCAGTGTCCTTGATGGAAGGCAGTCCATCAAGAACGCATTGTGCAATTTATGTGAAGTCTTTCACGGACGTTCCTACTAGGCTGAGGAATATATCCCACCCTTTTCACATTGGCCTGTTATAGCGCCACCAACAGGTGGATTTTTGCAAAACACATTTGTGGAACAAAATGCATCATATCATCCAATTTCCATCCAAGGCGTAACATTGGCATACGTCACATTGGCATAATTATAGCGCCACCAGGAGGCCACAGCCTGACCTGCCCTGGTGGAGACCTGTCCTATTATAGCGCCACCAGGAGGCCACAGCCTGACCTGCCCTGGTGGAGACCTGTGCCCCGAGGGGCACTTTCTCTAGTTTAACTCTGAGACCCTATAGCCATAAGGGTCCATTTGGTTCCATTTGTACACTATCTAAGTTACAGACCCATAAGGGTCCATTTGGTTCCATTTGTACACTATCTAAGTTACAGACCCATAAGGGTCCATTTGGTTCCATTTGTACACTATCTAAGTTACAGACCCATAAGGGTCCATTTGGTTCCATTTGTACACTCTCTGAGTTACAGACCCATAAGGGTCCATTTGGTTCCATTTGTACACTCTTTGACTTACAGACCCATAAGGGTCCATTTGGTTCCATTTGTACACTATCTGAGTTACAGACCCATAAGGGTCCATTTGGTACCATTTGTACACTCTCTGAGTTACAGACCCATAAGGGTCCATTTGGTTCCATTTGTACGCTCTGAGTTACAGACCCATAAGGGTCCATTTGGTACCATTTGTACACTCTCTGAGTTACAGACCCATAAGGGTCCACAATTGGTTCCATTTGTACACTATCTAAGTTACAGACCCATAAGGGTCCATTTGGTTCCATTTGTACACTCTCTGAGTTACAGACCCATAAGGGTCCATTTGGTTCCATTTGTACACTCTCTGAGTTACAGACCCATAAGGGTCCATTTGGTTCCATTTGTACACTCTCTGAGTTACAGACCCATAAGGGTCCATTTGGTTCCATTTGTACACTCTGAGTTACAGACCCATAAGGGTCCATTTGGTTCCATTTGTACACTCTGAGTTACAGACCCATAAGGGTCCATTTGGTACCATTTGTACACTCTCTGAGTTACAGACCCATAAGGGTCCATTTGGTTCCTAATTATCATTTAGCTGGGGACCCCCTGGAACTCTCTCAAAGACCCCAGTGGGGTCCTCGGACCACACTTTGGGAACCACTGCATTACAGCACCTATAGTGCTTGACAAGCAAGTATGATCAGTATTAACATTCCTCCAATCTAAAGCTGCTGTTTGTCTCCTGGACATTTCTATGAGTACGTTGGACATCCTTCACTGGATGCTGCACTTAACCCATTTAGGCCTGACCTCGGAATTTTAAAAGAATCTTCTAAATCCTCCAGTTTTCTTAAATAAATATTTTCTTGATTTTTCAAAAATAGCAGAACTACAAGCTCGTAGCGCGCCACTCGGTGGCGCGCTATGAGCTTGTAGATCTGCTATTTTTCAATAGCTAAAGCATAACATAATGTTTAAAACACCAAAAGGGAACCACTGCTGGAAGAAGTACACAGACGTTTTACTTATGAGTAAAAAGTAGAAAAAGTACAAAATACTCCGTTACAGGTGAAAGTTCTGTATTCAAATTAACTTTTACTTGAGCAAAAACATTCAAACGTGTTGGTCATCGAAAGGTATTAAAGTATTCATTATGCAGAATGTCCCATTTCACACATTTTAAACAAAATGTGTGTATAGGCCTAAATGTCGATCTACAAGCTCACGACACGTCGCATTGCTTCGCGTTGTGAGTTTGTAGATTAGGGTATTTCTTTTTAAATAGCCAAATAAGCAAACTAGAGCTGTCAAATAATTATAGTGGAGTAAAAAGAGAGTGCAGTATTTGCCTCTGAGGTGTGAAGTATATAGATGTATAAAATGATCTGTAAAATCTATAGTAAAAGTACCTCTAATTGTACTTTAGACCTGAGGACGATTCTACAAAATGTCTTCTAAATCCTGACAGTTTTCAGAAAAAACCCATGTTTCTATGTCAGTCGTTCTCAAACTATTTCATGTCAAGGACCCCCAAAAATATATGTATTTGGTCGCTGACCCCCATCTGAAAATATGTTGTTCCAGGGACCTCCCCAGAAGCAAATATTTGAGTTAAAAACGTTCGCTCTGAAAGGATATAATTATATTCAATGATTTGCACCACATTTTCACGATCTTTCAAAAATAGCAGACCTACAATCTCGGCACAGAGTGCCGCGCTACGAGCTTGTAGATCTGCTATTTTTCAATAGCTAAACTATAACGTAATGCTTAAAACACCAAAAGGGGGTTCCCGCCCGCAGAATGGATTAAGTACAGTATACTCTCGAGCACTTAGTTCTATACTTTTCCACCACTGCACCCAAAGCTGTCCGTAATGTCAACCTTCACATGCAGCTATGTGGGATGCCCAGTGGGTTAGGGTTAATGTCAACCTTCACATGCAGCTATGTGGGATGCCCAGTGGGTTAGGGCTAATGTCAACCTTCACATGCAGCTATGTGGGATGCCCAGTGGGTTAGGGCTAATGTCAACCTTCACATGCAGCTATGTGGGATGCCCAGTGGGTTAGGGCTAATGTCAACCTTCACATGCAGCTATGTGGGATGCCCAGTGGGTTAGGGTTAATGTCAACCTTCACATGCAGCTATGTGGGATGCCCAGTGGGTTAGGGTTAATGTCAACCTTCACATGCAGCTATGTGGGATGCCCAGTGGGTTAGGGTTAATGTCAACCTTCACATGCAGCTATAGGGATGCCCAGTGGGTTAGGGTTAATGTCAACCTTCACATGCAGCTATGTGGGATGCCCAGTGGGTTAGGGTTAATGTCAACCTTCACATGCAGCTATGTGGGATGCCCAGTGGGTTAGGGTTAATGTCAACCTTCACATGCAGCTATGTGGGATGCCCAGTGGGTTAGGGTTAATGTCAACCTTCACATGCAGCTATGTGGGATGCCCAGTGGGTTAGGGCTAATGTCAACCTTCACATGCAGCTATGTGGGATGCCCAGTGGGTTAGGGCTAATGTCAACCTTCACATGCAGCTATGTGGGATGCCCAGTGGGTTAGGGCTAATGTCAACCTTCACATGCAGCTATGTGGGATGCCCAGTGGGTTAGGGTTAATGTCAACCTTCACATGCAGCTATGTGGGATGCCCAGTGGGTTAGGGTTAATGTCAACCTTCACATGCAGCTATGTGGGATGCCCAGTGGGTTAGGGTTAATGTCAACCTTCACATGCAGCTATAGGGATGCCCAGTGGGTTAGGGTTAATGTCAACCTTCACATGCAGCTATGTGGGATGCCCAGTGGGTTAGGGTTAATGTCAACCTTCACATGCAGCTATGTGGGATGCCCAGTGGGTTAGGGTTAATGTCAACCTTCACATGCAGCTATGTGGGATGCCCAGTGGGTTAGGGTTAATGTCAACCTTCACATGCAGCTATGTGGGATGCCCAGTGGGTTAGGGTTAATGTCAACCTTCACATGCAGCTATGTGGGATGCCCAGTGGGTTAGGGTTAATGTCAACCTTCACATGCAGCTATGTGGGATGCCCAGTGGGTTAGGGTTAATGTCAACCTTCACATGCAGCTATAGGGATGCCCAGTGGGTTAGGGTTAATGTCAACCTTCACATGCAGCTATGTGGGATGCCCAGTGGGTTAGGGTTAATGTCAACCTTCACATGCAGCTATAGGGATGCCCAGTGGGTTAGGGTTAATGTCAACCTTCACATGCAGCTATGTGGGATGCCCAGTGGGTTAGGGCTAATGTCAACCTTCACATGCAGCTATGTGGGATGCCCAGTGGGTTAGGGTTAATGTCAACCTTCACATGCAGCTGTGTGGGATGCCCAGTGGGTTAGGGCTAATGTCAACCTTCACATGCAGCTATAGGGATGCCCAGTGGGTTAGGGTTAATGTCAACCTTCACATGCAGCTATGTGGGATGCCCAGTGGGTTAGGGTTAATGTCAACCTTCACATGCAGCTATGTGGGATGCCCAGTGGGTTAGGGCTAATGTCAACCTTCACATGCAGCTATGTGGGATGCCCAGTGGGTTAGGGCTAATGTCAACCTTCACATGCAGCTATGTGGGATGCCCAGTGGGTTAGGGCTAATGTCAACCTTCACATGCAGCTATGTGGGATGCCCAGTGGGTTAGGGCTAATGTCAACCTTCACATGCAGCTGTGTGGGATGCCCAGTGGGTTAGGGTTAATGTCAACCTTCACATGCAGCTGTGTGGGATGCCCAGTGGGTTAGGGTTAATGTCAACCTTCACATGCAGCTATGTGGGATGCCCAGTGGGTTAGGGCTAATGCCAACCTTCACATGCAGCTATGTGGGATGCCCAGTGGGTTAGGGTTAATGTCAACCTTCACATGCAGCTATGTGGGATGCCCAGTGGGTTAGGGCTAATGTCAACCTTCACATGCAGCTATGTGGGATGTCCAGTGGGTTAGGGTTAATGTCAACCTTCACATGCAGCTATGTGGGATGCCCAGTGGGTTAGGGTTAATGTCAACCTTCACATGCAGCTATGTGGGATGCCCAGTGGGTTAGGGCTAATGCCAACCTTCACATGCAGCTATGTGGGATGCCCAGTGGGTTAGGGCTAATGCCAACCTTCACATGCAGCTATGTGGGATGCCCAGTGGGTTAGGGTTAATGTCAACCTTCACATGCAGCTGTGTGGGATGCCCAGTGGGTTAGGGTTAATGTCAACCTTCACATGCATCTATGTGGGATGCCCAGTGGGTTAGGGTTAATGTCAACCTTCACATGCAGCTGTGTGGGATGCCCAGTGGGTTAGGGTTAATGTCAACCTTCACATGCAGCTATGTGGGATGCCCAGTGGGTTAGGGTTAATGTCAACCTTCACATGCAGCTATGTGGGATGCCCAGTGGGTTAGGGTTAATGTCAACCTTCACATGCAGCTGTGTGGGATGCCCAGTGGGTTAGGGTTAATGTCAACCTTCACATGCAGCTATGTGGGATGCCCAGTGGGTTAGGGTTAATGTCAACCTTCACATGATGTGGGATGCCCAGTGCCCACATCAGCTCTGCATGTGGTCCAAACAACCATGTTCTATCTTGTCAGAATATTGTAGGGAGAGAGAGAGAGAGAGACAGAGAGAGAGAGAGAGACGGAACGAGAATAAACCCCAAAGGGAAATATAAACAGGATGGGGTGGCAGCAGGCGGGGGAAAACAAAAAAAGAAACGAAAGCCTCTTATTGTGTTCGTTTCACAACTTTTATACGTGTAAACATAAACACTGACTTCTAAACATTTCGTCTTTTTGTTTTTGGTTCCTTTTACGAGAGTATAGACTGTAGTGGCGCTCATTACAGTGTCTGTTCTCTCTGTTGCAGCACCCGCCCATCCTTTCCTCTCCAAGAAGAGAAAAAATAAAAAGTTGTTGCAGTCAGTGACCGAGGCAGGGAAATTGACCAGAAAAAAAGAGTCTACACTGCCAGCCACACCCCGAGTCACAATTCCCTCTTTTATAGAGGCAATGGAACAATGACTTGTTTTACTTCATGCAACAAACCCCCCCCCCCCCCCTCCCAAAACCCCCCCCCCAAAAAACCCCCAATACATGTAGGCTATAACAGCACTCAATTCATCGGTTGTTATACCGGATAAAAGCCTTTGCGATGCTAACCCTCTCTGACATTTTCATCACGTTTGCTTACGTTACCAAGTTAATATGATGTCGCCCCGTCTCCCGTGTGGGTATTCTGGGAAATTAGCCAAGGAAGGAACCCCCCCCCCCCCCCCCTAGCCTATATAGTCTATTCTGGGTGGCAAACATTAGGCAAAAAAAAAAAAAGAAATCTACAAGGTCTACAAGGGCTCAACAAGGCGACAGACATGTCGTGAGTAGATATTAGCTATATTTTCAGTAACGCTGTTTTGGTGTTTAGAGTTAAAAACAGGAGGGGGGGGGGGGGGGGGGGGGGGCGCCCAGCTATATAGTGTGTGTGTGTGTGTGTGTGTGTGTGTGTGTGTGTGTGTGTGTGTGTGTGTGTGTGTGTGTGTGTGTGTGTGTGTGTGTGTGTGTGTGTGTGTGTGTGTGTGTGTGTGTGTGTGTGTGTGTGTGTGTGTGTGTGTGTGTGTGTCCGTTCGTCCAGCCGTGAACACAGGATGTAAGCCGGTGTGTGTGTATATAGTTTTGAGAGCTCTATACTTTTAACAGGACAGCTATACATGTATACGAGGTATATACATGTATGTGAGGTATATACATGTATGTGAGGGAGTGTTTTTTTGTCATTTCATTCATAACGGCAACAACAACATGTATCATGGTGTCTTGAGCTATGGAGGTGTTCTGTCAGGTCACATCCATATAAGAACATAACATAACATTTACCATGGTGTCCTGAGCTATGGAGGTGTTCTGTCAGGTCACATCCATATAAGAACATAACATAACATTTACCATAGTGTCCTGAGCTATGGAGGTGTTCTGTCAGGTCACATCCATATAAGAACATAACATAACATTTACCATAGTGTCCTGAGCTATGGAGGTGTTCTGTCAGGTCACATCCATATAAGAACATAACATAACATTTACCATAGTGTCCTGAGCTATGGAGGTGTTCTGTCAGGTCACATCCATATAAGAACATAACATAACATTTACCATAGTGTCCTGAGCTATGGAGGTGTTCTGTCAGGTCACATCCATATAAGAACATAACATAACATTTACCATGGTGTCCTGAGTTCTAAGAACATAACATAACAACATGTATCATAGTGTCCTGAGCTCTAAGAACATAACATAACATTTACCATGGGTTCCTGAGCTCTGGAGGTGTTCTGTCAGGTCACATCCAAACACATTGTCGCTCTTCTCCTTCTTCTTGTTGGCCCTCGTCTGCTTGTTGCCTTTATTCTTCATGTGGATTGATAGTAGGTCCCAGTGATAGTATTCCAAAAGAGACAAAATCCTGGAAGATGATGAAGGCAGCGATCGATCCACATGACCTCCGAGAAGGCAGTCAGATCACAGACACACACGCACAGACAGACACACAGACATACTGTACATACATACAGACAGACACACACACACAGACACACACACAGACAGACAGACAGACAGGCCAAAGAGCAACCGACCAACGCACACAGAGAACTCCCAAAGATCTCCTCGCATCCGCTCACATCTTGCCGAACCCCCACACTGAGTGACTGACTGACGCACGGCCGAGAGGCGAGGAGGAGGGGAAAGAAAAAAGGCTTGTGTAAAGAGAGAGAGAGCAAGAAATGACGTCACTGTGGGAAACAAAACTACATTTACAAGAAGGGGGAAAAATATCTTTTCAAGTCTTTCCCAAAGAGATGCCGAGTTATCGAAGAAGGAGACGATGTTTCTATAGAGTCCTCGTGTAACAGCTGAAGCGCAAGAGGAGTGTCCAAGCACACACACACACACACACACACGCACACACACACGTACACGTACACGCACACGCACACGCACACGCACACGCACACACGTACACGCACACAGACCGACTGGCGTGTTATCTCTCCAGGCTGTGTAGAAACAGCATCAGCATTGCCTGCCTGGTGGTTTCCTGTTGGGGTTTTTTTTTTTTCTCGACCCCAGCCCGTCTTTTTTCAGACACACACACAGTCACACACGCACACACAGACACACACGCGCACACGCACACGCACGCACACACACAGACAGTCACCCCTTTCACTGACTCCTTCACCGTTCCCCCCCCCCCCCCCCCGTCCTCCTAAAAAAACATGCATGCATCAAGTGGACTGAAGCACATTATCTCAGGACCATGACTTATTTTCTTTTAGGGGCCTGTGTGTGTGTGTGTGTGTGTGTGTGTGTGTGTGTGTGTGTGTGTGTGTGTGTGTGTGTGTGTGTGGTGTGTGTGTGTGTGTGTGTGTGTGTGTGTGTGTGTGTGTGTGTGTGTGTGTGTGTGTGTGTGTGTGTGTGTGTGTGTGTGTGTGTGTGTGTGTGGGACTATAGGAGGGTGAACAGCTGACTTCTGATTCTCTCGCTAGGTTTAGAAATGTCTGACCCCTTTCATCCATCTCTCTCTCTCTCTCTCTCTCTCTCTCTCTCTCTCTCTCTCTCTCTCTCTCTCTCTCTCTCTCTCTCTCTCTCTCTCTCTCTCTCTCTCTCTCTCTCTCTCTCTCTCTCTCTCTCTCTCTCTCTGCTGGCAATAAAACTGGGCCTTCTACATTTCCCTGTAGGGGAAAAAGCAGCTTGCTCAACGCTGCCTTCCTGAATGCTTCCCCAAAGTACACAATTTCCTGTAGCAGGAGAACTCGCGAAAAACAATAACAGGCTCTCTGGTTCTGTTCGGGAGGAAGAAGGAAGTGGGAGGGAGGCAACTGCATATGGAGGGAGAGAGAGAGAGAGAGAGAGAGAGAGAGAGAGAGAGAGGGCCTGAAGGGCACAGATGGGAAGTGGGGGGATGGGGTGGGTTTGGGGGGAGAGTGAGGGGTGTGGGGTGGAGGTTTGACACATGGTTCTTGTTACTAACTGCTTGCAGAGTTCTCTATCCCTCTCTTGCTTTAAGCCGGACCACATACCACGACACCGTACACACCAAACACTGCAGGCCAAAACATTGGCTCATATCGGTCGCTTCAAAGAGGATTAAGAGGATGTGGAAAGTGGACGCTGAGAGATTGATGGTTTGTGTAGTATTTGACGTCCCTCACTCACTGTATACTGCTGAGTTTTAGCCACTTAAAGCCTATATAGGCCTATATTTGTTGAGCAAACGGGGTTCCCCAGGGGCCGGTATCTATGCTATCTAGGCTACTTGGGGCCGAGGGGGAGGGGGGGGGGGGCTTTCCTTTCATCCGCTCGACATCAAATCTCTTTCTCGGAGGGAATCGGCAGATCTACAAGCCCACACTGCTTCGTCATGTCTGTCGAGACACG
This sequence comes from Protomyctophum parallelum, assembly GCF_964188405.1. NCBI lineage: Eukaryota > Metazoa > Chordata > Actinopteri > Myctophiformes > Myctophidae > Protomyctophum > Protomyctophum parallelum. The sequence continues at coordinate 98,534,538 of NC_139697.1, forward strand.
TTGTGAAGCTTGTAGATCTGCCGTGGGACATTTCGATCAAATGTGCCTCATGGCTTAGGAAGGACTCGACCTTTGATACGATCCCGTCTAACAAACAAAAAAATACAAGTGGTACAAACATGTGCACTTGTGCAGGAAACTACTGTATTTGATTTGAGACCTTTACAACAGACAAAAGGAAAGGAAAGGTACTATGTTTACCCAGCTTGTAGGTCTGCTATTTTTGAAAAATCGAAGAACGACTGACATTTTTAGAATCTGATCTCAGGTCAGAATGGGTAAATCAGACCAGTGCGTGTCCAGTGGAAACCTCGTATGAATCTGATCTCAGGTCAGATTGGGTTAAATAAAAAGTCTTGGAAATGAGGGACTATATAGCTGTTCCACGCAAAGGGGGACATTATCTGGTCCCATCATGTCGACACACCCATTCTCTGATGCCACCCGGGCCACACCACTAGTCCTGACTGAGACACCAGTGCACCACCGTGCGTGTGTCAGCCATTGTTTTGCAGTTTTGCACGGTGATTTATTGCATGCAAAGGGCGTTTTCTGTGGCCTGGCGGCGTGCGACAACAAGCGTTTGTTTGTCTTGTAAAGCGTTTGTTTGTCTTTTGTATTGTCTCTCAAATTGGTTCTCAAAGTGCGGTCCGGGGACCCCTATATGGGTATACCTACTTCAGGGGCGCTGGAAGGTATTTATACCAGGGGGAGCTGAAGGGTGGGAGGGATACATTTCGGGTCTTATTCGGGTATAATTGGCCTAATAATTACTTATTTAGGACCTAGTTAACCGAGTTAATCATAATAACAGTATGTGACTCTTATTGTGTTGTTGTTTGGGTTTGATTTCTTTAAACCTGGTGCAGGTGAAAGTAAAACTACAATAGGTTTTTGCTGTCTCGTCATGTTGTGTCTATCTGTCAACTCACTTGCTGTGCATTCTGCATTCAGCACGCTCTGACAGACATGTCTCCTCCACCAGCAGGGGGTGCTGGAGCACCCTCCGCACCCCCCTTCCAGCGCTGATGACCTACTTGAGCGAGTTCCAGGGGGTTGCAATTAATACACTGTTGTTTTTGGCAGCAGGTTTTAGTCATAGTCTCTTGAATATAGTTTTCATTTAGTTTTTAGTCACATTTTAGTCACCTGGAATGTTTTTAGTTTTAGTCGACTAAATATCATGAGATTTTAGTCGACTAAATCTACAGTTTATTTTCACTTGCTGAAAATAGCAGATCTACAAGCTTGTAGATCAGCTATTTTCAGCATGCAACCAAGTGTAAAATGACTTGTACTGGATCTCTTGTCCACTATATAGTCCCTTCCTAACATTTTAGTCTACTTTTTATTTGTTGACGAAATCGTCAGTATATTTAGTCTTAGTTTTAGTCATAGCTTAGTTTTCATGTAGTTTCCATTTCGTTTTTTGCCAGTGGAAAAAGGTAGTCGACGAACATTTTTCGTCTTAGTTTTAGACAGTCGACGAAAACAACACTGTTGCGATAGCTAGAGATAGGAACTCAGAGAGTCAACAAATGGAAACAAATGGAATTAAATTAACAGTGATTACACAATATAAATTGGGGCCCCAGAGATAAAAAATATGGGGGGGGGGGGCGGTCCCTGCAATGTGGCATATCTTTTGAAATGGGGGTCCGTGGCCTAACAAATCAATCTGGGAGTCGTTGACATGAAAACGTTTGCTGGTCTGAGTAAAGTGTGTCCTAGGCCTATACCTTTTATTTTATTTTTAGTTGTACATTTACAAACGGTGTACATTGGTGACTATAACTATAATCTAGCTGATCTTGAGGCCTACAAAAACTAGTACCACCAAGGTCGACTAGTGTATGTACTATAGTCGACTAGTTGAATAGTCAACTAGTTGCTTAAAGGAGAATTCCATGCTAGAATGCTTTCTTATCTTTCTTACCTTTCTTTGTAGTTGTTACGTCCCCACCAAAGAGGTCCAGGTGTTTTTTTGTGCAAAAACTCCTTATTGGCTATTTTCCCTACCATAAGCCCTCAATGAATTGCATTGCATTGAATGGGAATTGAATGGGGCTATGGGGTGTTATGCTAGTTCGCTTATTTCCATCGAAAGAAGTAGTAAAGTGTGCCGCTTGGGATATTATTTACATTATGAAGAGAGGATATATACAAAGAAATTATAATTTTGAGCGATGGAAATAAGCGAATTAGCACAACACCCCATAGCCCCATTCAATTCCCATTCAATGCAATTCATTGAGGGCTTATGGTAGGGGAAATAGCCAATAAGGAGCTTTTGCACAAAATAACACCTGGACCTCTTTGGTGGGGACGTAACAACTACAAAGAAAGGTAAGAAAGCCTTTTAGTATGGAATTCTCCTTTAACCTATTCTGAATGGGCACCCATTTTGGTGTCAGCATCATGTTATGCTTTAGCTATTGAAATATAGCAGATCTACAAGCTCATATCGCGCCACCGAGTGGCGCGATATGAGCTTGTAGGTCTGCTATTTTTGAAAAATCGAAGAGCGACTGACATTTCTAGAATCTGATCTCAGGTCAGAATGGGTTAATCAGACCAGTGTGTGTCCAGTGGAAACCTCGTTATGAATCTGATCTCAGGTCAGAATGGGTTAAAGCCTTTGTTTTTGTGTGCCAGATATGTATGAGATGCAGCTCAAAAGGACCCAATGATCCTAACTAAACGTGTAACTGTGTACATTGTGTAACTGTCCTTGTACTTGTTTATATATTTATGTGTACATTGTGTAACTGTCCTTGTACTTGTTTATATATTTACATAACTGTGTACATTGTGTAACTGTCCTTGTACTTACTTGTTTATATATTTACATAACTCTGTACGTTGTGTAACTGTCCTTGTACTTGTTTATATATTCACATAACTGTGTACATTGTGTAACTGTCCTTGTACTTGTTTATGTATTTACATAACTGTGTACATTGTGTAACTGTCCTTGTACTTGTTTATATATTTACATAACTCTGTACATTGTGTAACTGTCCTTGTACTTGTTTATATATTCACATAACTGTGTACATTGTGTAACTGTCCTTGTACTTGTTTATATATTTACATAACTGTGTACATTGTGTAACTGTCCTTGTACTTGTTTATATATTTACATAACTGTGTACATTGTGTAACTGTCCTTGTACTTGTTTATATATTTACATAACTCTGTACATTGTGTAACTGTCCTTGTACTTGTTTATATATTTATATAACATTGTGTAACTGTCCTTGTACTTGTTTATATATTTACATAACATTGTGTAACTGTCCTTGTACTTGTTTATATATTTACATAACATTGTGTAACTGTCCTTGTACTTGTTTATATATTTACATAACATTGTGTAACTGTCCTTGTACTTGTTTATATATTTACATAACCGTGTACATTGTGTAACTGTCCTTGTACTTGTTTATATATTTATATAACATTGTGTAACTGTCCTTGTACTTGTTTATGTATTTACATAACTGTGTACATTGTGTAACTGTCCTTGTACTTGTTTATGTATTTACATAACTGTGTACATTGTGTAACTGTCCTTGTACTTGTTTATGTATTTACATAACTGTGTACATTGTGTAACTGTCCTTGTACTTGTTTATGTATTTACATAACTGTGTACATTGTGTAACTGTCCTTGTACTTGTTTATGTATTTACATAACTGTGTACATTGTGTAACTGTCCTTGTACTTGTTTATGTATTTACATAACTGTGTACATTGTGTAACTGTCCTTGTACTTGTTTATGTATTTACATAACTGTGTACATTGTGTAACTGTCCTTGTACTTGTTTATGTATTTACATAACTGTGTACATTGTGTAACTGTCCTTGTACTTGTTTATGTATTTACATAACTGTGTACATTGTGTAACTGTCCTTGTACTTGTTTATATATTTATATAACTGTGTACATTGTGTAACTGTCCTTGTACTTGTTTATATATTTATATAACTGTGTACATTGTGTAACTGTCCTTGTACTTGTTTATATATTTACATAACTGTGTACGTTGTGTAACTGTCCTTGTACTTGTTTATATATTTACATAACTGTGTACGTTGTGTAACTGTCCTTGTACTTGTTTATATATTTACATAACTGTGTACGTTGTGTAACTGTCCTTGTACTTGTTTATATATTTACATAACTGTGTACGTTGTGTAACTGTCCTTGTACTTGTTTATATATTTACATAACTGTGTACGTTGTGTAACTGTCCTTGTACTTGTTTATATATTTACATAACTGTGTACGTTGTGTAACTGTCCTTGCAGTACTTTGTTTATATATGAAGCTTGGATGAGTAGTGTACACATGACATGACATCACAGGCTTGAGGATGGGAAATGTGGGGGCGGCAGGGGGGGGTCTAGTTGTTCAAGAACGGATGTTTCAAAATGTATACATCATTATTAATGAAGAATACCAAATTATAACTTTTTTCTTTTTCTCCACATGATTTGAATGTCCGGCGTTCAAAATGATCTATTAATTGCCCGGCCGTTGCTTTCTATGTCCTTATATACAGTATCTAGTTTTTCCTCGTGTTCCAAGTCTTTTCAGAGCCTCTTAAGTCTTGCCAATAAACGTGCCTGACCTTGGGGGAGAAAAGGCAAACCTAAACTCTGTGTGTGTGTGTGTGTGTGTGTGTGTGTGTGTGTGTGTGTGTGTGTGTGTGTGTGTGTGTGTGTGTGTGTGTGTGTGTGTGTGTGTGTGTGTGTGTGTGTGTGTGTGTGTGTGTGTGTGTGTGTGTGTGTGTGTGTGTGTGTGTGTGTGTGTGTGTGTGTGTGCGCTGTTAACAGCCCTGTGGTAGGAGTACTACATTTATAATGGTTCTCTCCGCTATAGAATTTCACCTCACAGCGTTTACAAGCTTCTAAACTACATGTATATCTCTCGTCGGAGCTGTTCAACAATACAAATACTTCTAATGCTTCAATGAAGACTTTTTCGAGCTTGTATAGGTCTGCTATTTTTGAAAAATCGTGAAAATGTGGTGCAAATCTTTGAATATATATTATTATTCTTTCAGAGCGAACACATTTTTACTCAAATATTAGCTTCTGGGGGGGTCCCTGGAACGACATATTTTCAGATGGGGCTCGGCGGCCAAATACATATATTTTTGGGGGTCCTTGACATGAAAAAGGTTGAGAACGACTGACATAATATAGAAAAATGGGGGTTTTTCAGAAAACTGTCATGATTTAGAAGACATTTGTAGAAATCGTCTAAATCAGGTCTAAATTGGGTTAAACAGTGGCGACCATTTTTCTGCTTGCGTCTTAAATAGACGTTGTTCTAAATGTCACATGGAACAGAACATGATGACCAGACCACCAGGGCATCCTGGCCTCGCGGCTCCAAAACAAAGCTCTCTTTCTGCGGCCGTGAAGGAAAAGGACATGACATCACTGTGTCCATACAAAGCATCAGGCATCACACTACCCCCCCAGCCCAACCCTCCACCCCCCCCAGCCCAACCCTCCACCCCCTGCATTCTTACACTATAGTGGTTCCCAAAAGGACCTCCATATTGACACTAATCAGCCCTGCGGACCCCCAATTTAAAAGTTATGCCAGGGACCCCCATGTGAGAAGATTTTCTACGGCTCTAGCAGAGATTCTCAATCTCAACCCGTTTTAATTCCAAGGACCCCCAGTTTTGACATGCATTAGTCTACGCGGACCCCTATTTAATGGCATTTCTATCTCTGGGACCCCCAATGTATGTTGTAAAATCAATGTTAGTTTAACTCTGAGAGTGTACACATATGGAACCAAATGGACCTGTTATAGGGTCCATTTGTACACTCTCAGAGTTACAGACCCATAAGGGTCCATTTGGTTCCAAACTATCATTTAGCTGGGGGACCCCCTGGAACTCCCTCAAAGACCCCTGGGGGTCCCCGGACCACACTTTGGGAGCTACTGCTTTACACTAGTGCAAACACTAGTGCAAACATACGTTTTACATTGCCAATAAGAACATTTGTGTTTTTGTCTTTTTTTCTTTTCTTTGTAAAATGAATGCCCGATACTCGATCATATACAGCACCACACTAAAACCCACCAGAAGTAGCAGATCTACAAGCTGTAAACGCGGCGCGAATAAATGCGTTTCGAACCTGTAGATCTGCTGCTTTTGAATGTTGACCCCTGACCTGAACAGTAACAGTTTTGGACAGGTTTTCACCCGACAGAGACGGTATATATTCTTAGCTGACTCCTTCAGCCAGTGTTTTCTTTCCCCCCCAAACAATTTGTCGAAGTGTCCCTGAGCTGCTCCTAACAGTTAGCATAGGGTTTGATTGAATCAATAAATCAATCAATCAATCAGATGTTATTGTCACTTCCACAATATACACTGGGCATACAGGGGAGCAAAATATCGTTCTCCACAACTCATGATGCTTCACATTTAAAAACAATAGACACATTAAAAAGAGGCCTTTTAATCTCAGGACTTTATGGGGGCATAATATGTGGCGAGCGTTCAGTGTCCTGATGGTTTGGGGGAAGAAACTGTTGGACTTAATTGTGATTGATTGAAGTGTTTATTAACTGTTTGCAGAATGGGTACGTTTCACATGATGGCACAACTCAATACAAAGACTGTTACTGTGGACGACGACGCACCGATAAAGCATTAATTACACTTGTAATCAACTGTTCATTTCATGTATATTGTGCATATTGATTAATCCAAATCCATTTTTGATTTGCTGAAAGAGCAAACGCAACATGCAATGCAAATTGTGATGTGCGACCACTAGCCTATATGTGACACCACTATACCTGGATACGGTTGAACATGTATCGTCTCTGGGAGTCTCATTATGTCCTACAAACTGTTACTTTTTATAGGATTCAAATTCTAAATCTTGGCACTGCATTTCTAGCTTGTAGATCTGTTATACTCGAGTGATACTTTTGTGAGCTTTATTCGGAATGAGAAAACAAATTGCCTCTGATTGGCCCTATACCAGTGGTTCCCAAAATGGGGTCCGGGGACCCCCAGGGGTCCTTGAGGGAGTTCCAGGGGGTCCCGCAGCTAAATGATAGTTTGGAACCAAACAGACCCTTATGGGTCTGTAACTCTGAGAGTGTACACATGGAACCAATGTGTTCCATATGGTTCCATGTGTACACTCTCAAAGTTTAATTAACTTTGATTTTACAATATCATTTGAGGTTTCAGAGATAGAAATGCCACTCAATGGGGGTCCGTATACTAATATGCATGCATGTCAAACTCATGGGGGTCCTTGAAATTAAATGGGTTGAGAATCACTGCTAGAGCCGTAAAAATCTCCTCTTATGGGGGGTCCCTTTCATAACCCATTTTGGGCGAGAACCCCTTTTGGTGTTAGCATTAGGTTATGCTTTAGCTATAGAAAAATAGCAGATCTACAAGCTCATAGCGCGCCACCGAGTGGCGCGCTACGAGCTTGTGGGTCTGCTATTTTTGAAAAATAAGAAGAACGACTGACATTTAGAAACATAGCTTTTTCAGAAAACTGTCAGGATGTAGAAGACATTTTTAGAATCTGATCTCAGGTCAGAATGGAAAACTGTCAGGATGTAGAAGACATTTTTAGAATCTGATCTCAGGTCAGAATGGGTTAATTATGTTTTCAAATGGGGGTCCGCGGCGGGGCTGATTGGTGTCAACTTGGGGGTCCAACTTGGGAACCTATACCAAATGTCCCCTTCCTTCTGTGACGCATGCGGAAGCTTGGCAAGCTATGCCCTCCCTGTGAGACACAGACGTCTCAGAGCCCGAAGGAGGCGTCTACCTTTCCATGTGGATGGTGTGTGAGTGTCAGTGACCTCCAAGAGGAAACTTGAAATGCACAGAAATAGCATCTGACCCTGAGCTGCACAGCTGGAGCGTTTAGTCAAGTGTGTGTACGCCCTAAAGATAGGAGTTAATCTGTACTGTGGTAAACAATATATCTATCTTATCTATGTTACAGGGAATTGGAGTATATTGACATACCTAAAGTAACTGGGGAACAGTGTTGTTTTTGGCAGCAAATTTCTATTTTAGTTTTAGTCGTTGTCTCTTGAATAGTTTTCACTTGGTTTTAGTCACATTTTAGTCACCTGGAATGTTCTAGTGTTTAGTCTAGTTTTAGTCGACTAAATGTCATACGATTTTAGTCGTCAAAATCTACAGTTGATTTAGTCGACTAAAATGTGTTTTGACAGGCCTTGATGTTGTTGTAATGACATATTTTACACTTTGGTTGCATGCTGAAAATAGCAGATCTTGGATATAGGTTCACACAGTGAGCACTTTCTATTGGATATAGGTTCACACAGTGAGCACTTTCTATTGGATATAGGTTCACACAGAGAGCACTTTCTATTGGATATAGGTTCACACAGAGAGCACTTTCTATTGGATATAGGTTCACACAGAGAGCACTTTCTATTGGATATAGGTTCACACAGAGAGCACTTTCTATTGGATATAGGTTCACACAGAGAGCACTTTCTATTGGATATAGGTTCACACAGAGAGCACTTTCTATTGGATATAGGTTCACACAGAGAGCACTTTCTATTGGATATAGGTTCACACAGAGAGCACTTTCTATTGGATATAGGTTCACACAGAGAGCACTTTCTATTGGATATAGGTTCACACAGAGAGCACTTTCTATTGGATATAGGTTCACACAGTGAGCACTTTCTATTGGATATAGGTTCACACAGAGAGCACTTTCTATTGGATATAGGTTCACACAGAGAGCACTTTCTATTGGATATAGGTTCACACAGTGAGCACTTTCTATTGGATATAGGTTCACACAGAGAGCACTTTCTATTGGATATAGGTTCACACAGTGAGCACTTTCTATTGGATATAGGTTCACACAGAGAGCACTTTCTATTGGATATAGGTTCACACAGAGAGCACTTTCTATTGGATATAGGTTCACACAGTGAGCACTTTCTATTGGATATAGGTTCACACAGTGAGCACTTTCTATTGGATATAGGTTCACACAGTGAGCACTTTCTATTGGATAGGTTCACACAGTGAGCACTTTCTATTGGATATAGGTTCACACAGAGAGCACTTTCTATTGGATATAGGTTCACACAGTGAGCACTTTCTATTGGATATAGGTTCACACAGAGAGCACTTTCTATTGGATATAGGTTCACACAGAGAGCACTTTCTATTGGATATAGGTTCACACAGCCAGCACTTTCTATTGGATATAGGTTCACACAGTGAGCACTTTCTATTGGATATAGGTTCACACAGTGAGCACTTTCTATTGGATATAGGTTCACACAGAGAGCACTTTCTATTGGATATAGGTTCACACAGTGAGCACTTTCTATTGGATATAGGTTCACACAGAGAGCACTTTCTATTGGATAGGTTCACACAGTGAGCACTTTCTATTGGATATAGGTTCACACAGTGAGCACTTTCTATTGGATATAGGTTCACACAGTGAGCACTTTCTATTGGATATAGGTTCACACAGAGAGCACTTTCTATTGGATATAGGTTCACACAGAGAGCACTTTCTATTGGATATAGGTTCACACAGTGAGCACTTTCTATTGGATATAGGTTCACACAGTGAGCACTTTCTATTGGATAGGTTCACACAGCCAGCACTTTCTATTGGATATAGGTTCACACAGAGAGCACTTTCTATTGGATATAGGTTCACACAGTGAGCACTTTCTATTGGATATAGGTTCACACAGAGAGCACTTTCTATTGGATATAGGTTCACACAGAGAGCACTTTCTATTGGATAGGTTCACACAGTGAGCACTTTCTATTGGATATAGGTTCACACAGTGAGCACTTTCTATTGGATAGGTTCACACAGCCAGCACTTTCTATTGGATATAGGTTCACACAGAGAGCACTTTCTATTGGATATAGGTTCACACAGAGAGCACTTTCTATTGGATATAGGTTCACACAGAGAGCACTTTCTATTGGATATAGGTTCACACAGAGAGCACTTTCTATTGGATATAGGTTCACACAGAGAGCACTTTCTATTGGATATAGGTTCACACAGCCAGCACTTTCTATTGGATATAGGTTCACACAGTGAGCACTTTCTATTGGATATAGGTTCACACAGAGCACTTTCTATTGGATATAGGTTCACACAGAGAGCACTTTCTATTGGATATAGGTTCACACAGAGCACTTTCTATTGGATATAGGTTCACACAGAGAGCACTTTCTATTGGATATAGGTTCACACAGAGAGCACTTTCTATTGGATATAGGTTCACACAGAGCACTTTCTATTGGATATAGGTTCACACAGAGAGCACTTTCTATTGGATATAGGTTCACACAGAGAGCACTTTCTATTGGATATAGGTTCACACAGTGAGCACTTTCTATTGGATATAGGTTCACACAGCCAGCACTTTCTATTGGATATAGGTTCACACAGAGAGCACTTTCTATTGGATATAGGTTCACACAGTGAGCACTTTCTATTGGATATAGGTTCACACAGTGAGCACTTTCTATTGGATATAGGTTCACACAGAGAGCACTTTCTATTGGATATAGGTTCACACAGCCAGCACTTTCTATTGGATATAGGTTCACACAGTGAGCACTTTCTATTGGATATAGGCTCACACAGAGAGCACTTTCTATTGGATATAGGTTCACACAGAGAGCACTTTCTATTGGATATAGGTTCACACAGAGAGCACTTTCTATTGGATATAGGTTCACACAGAGATCACTTTCTATTGGATAGGTTCACACAGTGAGCACTTTCTATTGGATATAGGTTCACACAGTGAGCACTTTCTATTGGATATAGGTTCACACAGTGAGCACTTTCTATTGGATATAGGTTCACACAGAGATCACTTTCTATTGGATATAGGTTCACACAGTGAGCACTTTCTATTGGATATAGGCTCACACAGTGAGCACTTTCTATTGGATATAGGTTCACACAGTGAGCACTTTCTATTGGATATAGGTTCACACAGTGAGCACTTTCTATTGGATATAGGTTCACACAGTGAGCACTTTCTATTGGATAGGTTCACCCACTCTCTCCCAGTTGGCCTCTCTGCTTGTACAGATGGCCGAACCGACCAGCAGGGGTCACTATAATATAGCTACAAGGACATAACGCAACAGACCAACACTTTTCATGCCTTCATCATGGTAGCCATATTGACATGAAATACACGTCAAATTAAACACAATGAATACACTAATGTTGGCCTACAAAGCAACCAAAGGTATATGGCACCCTTATATCTTCAAAGTCTTTTTTTATATATATATTTTTTTATCCCACGATTTTGTAACCCATTTTTCACCCCTGTGTCAATCATCTAATGTGATCCTGGGCTCTACACACCCTCCGCCAACCTAGTCCCCATATATGGGGGACAAGGGGAGAGCAACGGACTTGAACTCATGCTTCCTTCATGCCTGAGTGTCCAAGTTGCTCCTTTACACCTGACAGGGGGGAGTTTCCCTGGTTGGACGTAGCGCTTGGAAGGAATACGTTATTCCAACCAGTTCCTTTCCCCTCCATCAGGCACCCCGGCTGGCCAGGGGGAGGCAGTTTAGTGACCAGGATTACTGCATGTTTTTTGTGAGGGTACCTACCCTAGGGGACACGGGGAGAACATGCAAACTCCACACAGAAAGGCCCTTTCGCCAACCCCGCCTTCAGGTATGGGCACTGATGACGCGGAGGAGGAAACACGCCGCCAGCACCCACAGCGTCCCGAGCGGGAATCGAACCCAGGACCAGGAGGTAGTGCTGTGAGGCGACAGCACTACCAACTGTGCCACCGTGCCCCCATATCTTCAAAGTCTGATCCAACCCTATACACCATTGGTTCCCAAGCTTTTTATACTGAAGTACCACCTCAGAATATATTTGGCTCTCCAAGTAACACCGTGGTGGGGAACCTCTGCTCTAGGGCTGAGGGAACATAGGGCTGAGGGAACATAGGGCTGAGGGAACATAGGGCTGAGGGAACATAGGCATGACCCCAACACTACATGCCTACATTGTAAATACTAGGGTAAACGGTAAACAAAGGTGTTACCAATGATAGGCTACTAATTAAGGTTGCACAACAGCAGTGAGCCAACATGCAACAGCAATACAGTGTTGTTTTCATCGACTAAAATCAAGACGAAAAATCGACTAACCTTTTTTCACTGACAAAAACTAAATGGAAACCAAATGAAAACTAAGCTACGATGACTAAAACTATGACTAAATATACTGACAATTTCGTCAACAAATAAAAACTAGACTAAAATGTTAGGAAGGGACTAGTGGACAAGAGATCCAGTATACCGTTAAGTCACTTTACACTTGGTTGCATGCTGGAAATAGCTTGTAGATCGGCTATTTTCAGCAAGTGTAAAAAACAGTCATTACGACGGCATCAAGGCCCACATTTTAGTCGACTAAATCACCTGTAGATTTAGTCGACTAATAAAAATCCTATGATATTTAGTCGACTAAAACTAGACTTGACACTAAGACATTCCAGGTGACTAAACCCAAATGAAAACATTTCAAGAGACTATGACTAAAACCAAAATCTAAATTTGCTGCCCAAAACAACACAGCAGTAGCAGCGGTAGCCTGTTTGACCTGAACGTAATGAAACCTTTGATCAGTATCAGTTTTTACCCGCTGTGTGAGAAGCGTTTGAATCCCCCCAGCTGGCCTCTCTGCGCCAGGCAGTGATTTATCTGGCTCTCTCTATCCTCGTCCACATGCTCCTTTAGACTGACATATTATTATACGTAACCTAAGCTCCTGGATGCGTGTACGGTTTCTGTAAACTGACGACGTGACACATCATCAGCTCCTATACCTGCATGGCGACTGCTTGTCCTCCATAGCCATCTGTGTTGCACTGTTAGGACGTGCACACATAGACGTCAAAGGAGGGCTTCGGCCCCTGCCCTTTTACCCGTCTGTAAAACAACTGCCCTTTTACCCGTCTGTAAAACAACTGCCCTTTTACCCGTCTGTAAAACAACTGCCCTTTTACCCGTCTGTAAAACAACTGCCCTTTTACCCGTCTGTAAAACAACTGCCCTTTTACCCGTCTGTAAAACAACTGCCCTTTTACCCGTCTGTAAAACAACTGCCCTTTTACCCGTCTGTAAAACAACTGCCCTTTTACCCGTCTGTAAAACAACTGCCCTTTTACCCGTCTGTAAAACAACTGCCCTTTTACCCGTCTGTAAAACAACTGCCCTTTTACCCGTCTGTAAAACAACTGCCCTTTTACCCGTCTGTAAAACAACTGCCCTTTTACCCGTCTGTAAAACAACTGCCCTTTTACCCGTCTGTAAAACAACTGCCATTTTACCCGTCTGTAAAACAACTGCCCTTTTACCCGTCTGTAAAACAACTGCCCTTTTACCCGTCTGTAAAACAACTGCCCTCTCCAGAGTCCAGACCACGAATGCAGCGTTTACTAATGGTGAAAGAAATGCAAAACGCCACTCCTCTTCTCCTTTCCATGCCCGAGAATTGCTTTTTTTCCGGAACTCTCCTGATCTTTGAACGCGTGCATTTTTGCATTGAAAGAATGTTGTTTTAGAAGTCCATGGTCATCGAAATCCTGGGGTCACGGCCAGGAAAATAGCTGATCTACAAGCTCTCGGCGCGTTGCAGTGCGACGTGTTGAGAGCTTGTAGATCAGCTATTTTCTTCCAAAAGTGCCCTCTTACGGAGCTGTTAGACTGCATAGGGTGAGGCCCACAGCGGATGTTGTCTTCTGAACTGTTAGACTGCATAGGGTGAGGCCCACAGTGGAGGTTGTCTTCTGAACTTCTAGACTGCATAGGGTGAGGCCCACAGCAGAGGTTGTCTTCTGAACTGTTGTTAGACTGCATAGGGTGAGGCCCACAGCGGAGGTTGTCTTCTGAACTGTTAGACTATATAGGGTGAGGCCCACAGTGGAGGTTGTCTTCTGAACTGGTAGACTGCATAGGGTGAGGCCCACAGCAGAGGTTGTCTTCTGAACTGTTGTTAGACTGCATAGGGGTGAGGCCCACAGTGGAGGTTGTCTTCTGAACTGTTAGACTGCATAGGGTGAGGCCCACAGCAGAGGTTGTCTTCTGAACTGTTAGACTGCATAGGGTGAGGCCCACAGTGGAGGTTGTCTTCTGAACTGTTAGACTGCATAGGGTGAGGCCCACAGCGGAGGTTGTCTTCTGAACTGTTAGACTGCATAGGGTGAGGCCCACAGCGGAGGTTGTCTTCTGAACTGTTAGACTGCATAGGGTGAGGCCCACAGCGGAGGTTGTCTTCTGAACTGTTAGACTGTGCAAATGTGAAAAATTCCAGGCAAGGGTTTTTCCTTGGCCTCTAGGGAGTTGGCATACAAAGTTATCCACAGATCCGTGCAGTTAGAGGTAAAAACACTAATCGACCAGTTATAGCGCCACCATGAGGCTGAGTTGAAAATGTTCAAGTGGCATTTCTTCCTCGGCCTAGTGGGAATGTGCGTGCACAATTTCACGGAAATCACACGATGTGTTCATGATTTGCAGCATTTTGTTTGAAACTGAGCACTCCTGCGAACTTTGGAAGCCAATCTTAGCCAATCAGGATGGAGTCTGAAAAAAGACCTGTTTTGTTGAGTGGCTCTAGAGAGAGACTGTGTACCAATTTGCGTGATGTTTGTTGGACAAAATCTGTAGGTGTACTGTCCAAAAAATGGTTTTGCACAAAGCGGCCTCCTGGTGGCGCTATAACACTTGGGGCAGAGGTTCAGCTGTGGCATTCAGGGAGTGTGTGTGCAGAGTATGGCTGCCATCAAGCCAACGGTGCCGGAGATTAGCTGTCCACAGACGGACGGACGGACACACACACACGGACGGAGTGCAAAACATACACTATCCCCATGCCTTCCGCCTGGTGGAGACAACGGTTTCAGACGCGGCGCTGTGACTTAAATGTACACTGAGCTTTTTACGGTGTAAAGACAAAGACAGTCACTTGAAATGGATGACTTTAAAAACACTGTGAGAACACACTCATGAGAAAAGAAATGTTTTTTTACTATATCATTTTCACTTTAAAAAGAACATCTCATTAGTCTCGAAATGCATAACCCCATCATCATCATTCGTGCCACTCCTACAAATACAATCAAAAAACATCTAAGACGATTTAACAAATAAACTTTAAAAAATAAACTAAAGATTCACATTATGAACGAACGCTACAGGATGGCTCACACTGTGTAGATATGGGGGAATCCCTTTGAACATACAGTATTTCTATAACAATGAATCATTTCACTTGGGTGCAAAAAAAAACAGATTCAAATGAAACAAAAGAAAGAAATGTCTTCCCACTGGAAACCACATCGCAAAGATATTTGATATTTGCAAATCAAATGTTATAATAAAGTTCAGATCATAATAATAGGCAGGCCGTGAAGACTCATACATTCAGTACCATAATTAAAGGGGGTGTAAGTGATATTATTTTGTTATGTTAAAGCACTAACTCTGGTGAGATGCGAAAATAGTAAATACCTTTCGCTCTACTGTACTGTACTGTACTGTACTGTTGCTCTGGAGAGGGAAGTCTGGAGCACTCTGGTGGAGCTGTTGCCCTCGCGACTTGACTACGGATAAGCGGTTGAAGATGGATGAATGTACTGTACTTATACTGTACATTGACAATAAATTGAATCTCTCATCTCTATACAGTATTCCGATCGTTTGCTGTAGAGTGTTTGTTCAGTAACGTGAATCTCCCCGGCCTCTTTTAGTAAACGGAAAATACTTTTCTTTTCTGGTCGGGATACCAGTTTTATCCAATCAGGAGAGAGAGAGACAGAGAGAGAGAGACAGAGAGCCCTACAACGATAATTTATCAGCTTCAGTTTTGATATTGTTTCAAGTTGTGCAATTTGGTTTCATTACTTCCAATTGCTACTTATGTACCCCTGAGTGTGAGTTCTCTCTATTTCAGAATATAGAGATGGAATTTTGGAATTTAGAGCTGAGAAAACGTCGAAACGTCAGCCATGTTTTTTTTTCTTACTTGGCACCTTAATAAAAGAGGCACATTATGAAATATAGAGCTATTATTTAACACTAATATTATACTAATACTACTACTAATCATCATCACTTACACCTCCTCTAAATCAACGTACAGGCCCTCATGCCATTCACAACACACAACACAATAAAATATGACAATTACAGTAATTAGATAATTATAACAATAACAACTATCTAGAATAATATAGTCTCGGATTGCAATTGTGTCCACAAAAGAAAAGAAAAAAGGACTTCAACCGTATTAAGATCTGCAGTACACCCGGTGTTAATTAATGAATTAATAACTGACCTACAAGCTAACAACGATGCAACACCGTGTGAGCTTGTAGATCTGTTCTTTTCGGCAAGCGACGCCGTTGTCCAAATGGAGTGTGTAGAGAGGTTGAGGCCCACTGGGATCGTTCAAGATGTATCTGTACTGTATACTGTCACCTAATATGAATAATGATAGATAGATATGGATAGACGGACGGGGAAATATATATTATATATATATATATCGATGTTATATCGTGACTTGTTGTTTATGCTTAGACTTATTTAAACAAATCAGATCTTTGCTGTGAGGCACGAACCTCCACTCTCCATATTGAAACCGTTTTTCTTTTTGTCGGGTACATTAACACCCTCCTTGATCATACGACAGGCTGCGTCACGCCAACGTCTCAAAAGGAGCAGATCCTAAAACGAACAGTTTCCACCGGGGCGGGCCAGAGGCCATTATGGTTGATATGAGACTAGATATTATGGTCCGTGATCATAAGAATACCATGATATGGCAATAAAAGTTGTATTTCCCTGCTTCTAATCACTTCTTCTTCCTTATTTTGATACCAACGTAAAAGGTTAGAAATTGGTTGTCTACGACCAAGCAGATCAAAAAGTAGTTGATCTAAGTAAAAAAATAAAAATGGATTAATTTTGGTGTTGTCCATATCGCCCAGCCCTGCTGTAGGAAACACTGTCCTAATGGTTTATCACATCAGTAGAGCATGGAAAGGTTTGGGTTTGGAATTCATTCTCAAATCGTACGGCATACATGATATTATTCATGTACAGCAAGTATGTAAGAAATGTAAAACCACAACTTCAGTCTCTTGTGTCTGTTATGAGGTCCAGTACAGTAGGGTTGAATATGTTTAGAGTAACAGTGAGTTTAACAGCGGCCGAAACACATCGCCCGTTATCGCCCGAAAAGATGAATTATTTTTTATCTTTTTCAGGCGACGTTCCTCCCCCCACTTTTCGACCATCGCCTGTTCGCCTGCTATCGCCGGCAGTGGTGGAAAAAGTACTCAATTGTTTTACTCAAGTAAAAGTACCAATACGGCAATTTAGAACTACTTCCGTAAAAGTACGGAATTGAAAATGTACTTGAGTAAAAGTACAAAAGTATCTGGCATCAAAATGTACTCATATTGCAGAATGTCCCATTTCACAAGTTCAAAACGTGTACAAAATCTATTGAAAATTGCAGATCTACAAGCTCACAATGCGTCGCGCATTGTGAGCTTGTAGATCGGCTATTTTCAAATGGCCGAAATGTATAGGGTTGAAGTGGTTACTGTATGTTTTCTAATCAAAATTATAATTTCCAAAGTAACTATAAAGTTTTCAAAATAATTGTAGAGGAGTAAAAGTACACATTTTGGCTCAGAGATGTAGTGGAGTAAAAGTACTGGAAGTTGGAAATACTCAAGTAAAGTACAAATACCTCAAAATTGTACTTAAGTAAGTACTTAGTTACTTTCCAACACTGATCGTCGGTATATATTTTTTCACTTCCGGAAAATTGGCCTGGCTGTCGCCCCCTGCTGTTAGGGCGTACTGTTGTAATTAAAACATGTCTGGACTACAAACATGTCTGGACTACAAACATGTCTGGACTACAGCCCGACCGAAGCAGATTACTAAACCATACAATAGTCTTGCCTTTTGACCAACATGATGATCGACAGCGTTGCAGATCTGCTTTCTTAGGAAAATCGTTTGCAAACTTGACACTTGACACTGATCAGACCAACTATACCGTAATAAAAAACACATCATATTTCGCAGTAACACAAGTAGGCACACCTGTAAAAAGCCACCTGAAATGGATTCATTTCACGAATTCGTTGTTGAAACTAAAAGTCTATCTCGGCACCATTTTAAAAATAAAACAAAAGATATGCAGGTATCTCTTTAAAATTGAAACGAAACAAAAAAAGTTAAAACACCTGATCTCAAATGATCATTTAGATTTGTTTGAATTGCTGAATATTATAATAAGGGGGGGGGAAACCCATCCATCATTGTATTCATACTTCCATATAGTCTTAAGGCATTATATTATATAAACACGACGCTAAACAGTTCACCGTACAATGGAAAATGGAGTGGACTTCACGGCAATACAGTAACAGTACGCTGGGAAAGCACTGTGGTCGACAAACACATTAATATTAGTACTGTGAAATGTGATAAAAGTTGTGCCCGACAGACCGTTTGTACTAAACATTATTGCACTCTTACTTTTCCATCAGCCCTCAACCACACACAGCTTTAGTACAACGGAATAATAAGGCCTTTTGTGAAACGCAGTTAGATAAATGACACCTTATCACTGCCCGTGGGGCACGTCATGCTTCAACACAAAAAGAAAAAACTGCTCTTCAAGAACAATTGCTTGTTCAGTTCCTGTTTGTGTGCAGCGAGCGAGGGGCACTTGTTCTGAACGAGGGCTTAGGGGTTTGGTTTGAAATGAAGACTGCTCTCTCCTTGACCTGGTCTCGTATTTTAAACCCTACATAAATAGGGTCAACTACTTATGTACTTGAACCTCTATATCAAATCTCTTTGCCGGAAACGTGTGACGCGATAATGTTCGCCCCTTAGAATAGGGACGCCCGCAAGGGTTCAAGTTTAACAACCTTTTTTTTCCAGTGAAGGATTTGTTCTTTTAACATAACATAAAATGAAAGCCGAGTTGCCGGGTATTTGAAATGGACTTGACCACACATGTAAAAAATAATAGAGTAATACATTTTCCTAGCTTGTTGTGTGAGAAGAAGCATTGAGTGCTTGTGGGGGTGGCGGCGGCGCGAACATAAAACAAAGAAAAACTACAAAAACAACTTTTGGCAACTGCATGACTACGAATATGAAATCATTGTGAAAAGAAGCCGCGTCCAAAATCACTCACTTGAGTCACTGCTCACTCTACAGTCCACTGTGGACCGCTGTTGTTTTTGGCAGCAGATTTTGATTTTAGTTTTACTCATAGTCTTTTGAATAGTTTTAATTTAGTTGTAGTCACATTTTAGTCACCTGGGCCGTTTTAGTGTTAGTCTAGTTTTAGTCGACTAAATCTACAGTTGATTTATTCGAACGAAATATATTTTGGCGGGCCTTGATGCCGTTGTAATGTGACTGTTTTTTTTTTCACTTGCTGAAAATAGCCGATCTACAAGCCTGTAGATCGGCTATTTTCAGCATGCAACTAATTGTAAAATGACTCATGCTGGATCTCTTGTCCACCAGTCCCTTCCTAACATTTTAGTCTAGTTTATATTTGTCGACGAAATTGTCAGTATATTTAGGCTTAGTTTCCATTTAGTTCTCGTCAGTGGAAAAAAGGTAGTCGACGAACATTTTTTGTCTTGGTTTTAAGTCGACGAAAACAACACTGCTAGTGTGTGGACCGAATGTATAGCGGGAATTGTTGTGAAAATTAGGGTACGACCCGATGCTCACTAAGCACTACAGCATACCGCCACCGTTAGGGTATGACCTGATGCTCACTAAGCACTACAGCATACCGCCACCTTTAGGGTATGACCCGATGCTCACTAAGCACTACAGCATACCGCCACCGTTAGGGTATGACCTGATGCTCACTAAGCACTACAGCATACCACCACCGTTAGGGTATGACCTGATGCTCACTAAGCACTACAGCATACCGCCACCTTTAGGGTATGACCCGATGCTCACTAAGCACTACAGCATACCGCCACCGTTAGGGTATGACCTGATGCTCACTAAGCACTACAGCATACCGCCACCGTTAGGGTATGACCTGATGCTCACTAAGCACTACAGCATACCGCCACCGTTAGGGTACGACCCGATGCTCACTAAGCACTACAGCATACCGCCACCGTTAGGGTACGACCCGATGCTCACTAAGCACTACAGCATACCGCCACCGTTAGGGTATGACCTGATGCTCACTAAGCACTACAGCATACCACCACCGTTAGGGTATGACCTGATGCTCACTAAGCACTACAGCATACCACCACCGTTAGGGTATGACCTGATGCTCACTAAGCACTACAGCATACCGCCACCATTAGGGTATGACCTGATGCTCACTAAGCACTACAGCATACCGCCACCGTTAGGGTATGACCTGATGCTCACTAAGCACTACAGCATACCACCACCGTTAGGGTATGACCCGATGCTCACTAAGCACTACAGCATACCACCACCGTTAGGGTATGACCCGATGCTCACTAAGCACTACAGCATACCACCACCGTTAGGGTACGACCCGATGCTCACTAAGCACTACAGCATACCACCACCGTTAGGGTACGACCCGATGCTCACTAAGCACTACAGCATACCGCCACCGTTAGGGTATGACCTGATGCTCACTAAGCACTACAGCATACCGCCACCATTAGGGTATGACCTGATGCTCACTAAGCACTACAGCATACCACCACCGTTAGGGTATGACCCGATGCTCACTAAGCACTACAGCATACCGCCACCGTTAGGGTATGACCCGATGCTCACTAAGCACTACAGCATACCACCACCGTTAGGGTACGACCCGATGCTCACTAAGCACTACAGCATACCGCCACCGTTAGGGTATGACCTGATGCTCACTAAGCACTACAGCATACCACCACCGTTAGGGTATGACCCGATGCTCACTAAGCACTACAGCATACCGCCACCATGCACACGTTGCACAGATACGGCTCTAGTCTTTCTTACATTTCTCCGGGGTTCGAATCCCATCCAAGTCTCTCTATGCTCACTGTTGGGATCATTTTGAGCATCTGCCGATACGGATCGATTCGATATTTATATTTTATAGAACACGTTTATTTATGCCACACATCACAATAATACAATATCGAAATCACAGACAATAACCCAGTCATGATATGGATGTGATATTGATACTAGGGCATGACCCGATCACATTCTTTGTTTTTGCTCCCGATTACCGATCGTTTGAAAATGACGTGATCGACCCCCGATTTCCCGATCAGGACAACCCTACTCACTGCCTGCACAAAATGAAATGGAATGCCCAAAAATAAATACATAAAAGGAGAGAGAGAGAAGCACATGCTGACGATTGCGTTTGATATGCGTTAATCATAATAATAATAATAGGCCAGTGACATTTTGATATGTTCTTTCTTACCAGTTATCTCTCCAGTCTACAGTTTTTTCTGCCGTTTTCGCTAGAGAGTGGCGAGTGGTGCACAAATGGAACCAAATGGATGCCGTCATTTGTGTGAGTCTAATGAAAACGGTATCTCTCTCTCTCTCTCTCTCGGAGTGTACAAAGGGGCGGGGGGGGGGGGGTGCGTTGGGTTCCCACTCCAAACGGTCAGTTATTTCACCACTGCCCTGTCCAGAGCAGTGAAGGAGGAGTGAATGGTTTTGGACATACAGAGTTATGGCCGCCGCTGTAGACAACGTTGAAAAGATTTTGTGTCTCTCTCCAGTCACCCAGGCAGCACGTGCACACACAAGACATCAAAAAGGGAGGGGGGCTTCGGCCCCTGCCCTTTTACCCCGTCTGTAAAAACAACTGCCCTCTCCAGACCACGAATGCAGCATTTTACTACATGGTGAAAGAAATGCAAAACGCCCCTCCTCTTCTCCTTTCCATGCCATACCCGAGAATTGTCTTTTTTTTCACCGGAACTCTCCTGATCTTTGAACGTGTGCATTTTTGTATCGAAAGAATGTCGTTTTATAAATCCATGGTCATCGCCGCATCTCCAGTTAGCCGACGAGTGCGGCGGTGGGGGGTCACGCCCGGGAAAATAGCCGATCTACAAGCTCTCAACGCGTCGCAGCGGGCTGCGACGCGTTGAGAGCTTGTAGATCGGCTATTTTCTTCCAAAAGTGCCCTCTTAAACGGAATCCTAGCCATTCAGGATATATCTGCGGTTGTTTAACGGCATCGTTGGTCGTCCTGGAACTCAATCTCTCTCTCTCGGTCCATAAACGTTTGTGTTTCTTTTGAAAATGATAACTTCGACGAAATCCCGTTTTACTCGATAAGAAAGAAAGCAGCAAATAGCCATTGTTGTTCGTGGTGGTCAACGCCGGGGGGGTCTCTCTCTCTCTCTCTCTCTGGGTGAGAGACCTCCGTCCTCAGTGGGGTTTTCCGATGTCCACGGTGACGTTGATGTAGAGCGGTGGTCTCTCCACCGACAGGGTCTTGTAGGAGCAGGAGTTGAGGCCGTCCTTCTTCCACACCTGGGGCGTCCGTCCCAGCAGCCGCATCCTGTGGTCGTCGGTAAAGATACAACAATCTTAGTTTATTGCATGGCTTTTTGGTTTGAATATGCTTTGATTCTGATCGCTGAATTCAGCGAGTTGAGTTATGTCTTGATAACGGACCGCCCCGCTCTATAACAGACCTAATCAAACCCTCTGAGCACCAGCTGTGCTCGGCTACGCCCCGCTTGATTTAACTGCTGTTTCCAACATGACAGCCATGTAAACACACACACACACACACACACACACACAATGTCATTTACATCTAAACATTGCTCTCAAAAAAGTTTTTTGAAAACATTTGAGCGAGAATTAGACAAAGCAGTATACCCGAAAATGGATTCTATTTGATCAACTCACTCCCTTGTTTTCCGACAGTGCTGCAGCCCTGCAGCTGGCCAGACGCAGCCAGCACAAACTTATGGAATACTTAGTTGTTTCTTTTGTGTTTTGGGTCAAGTTTAATAATTTGTGTTAGGTAGCCATGTAATAAGTGGGATAATATCTGGCTAGGTGGTCGTTGTTGGAACGCTTGTGTCTTTTCCTCTTTAACGGTTACGTATAGACCATGAAGTCGTAGTTTAACGGACCGACCTGTCTTTGTTGATTCCGTTGCCGCTGTCGCGTTTATGAAACACCATGGTGTAGCGGGCGATGTCGGCGGGAGGACGGAGGATCTTCATCTTCTGCAGTTCCACCCTGTGAGGAGAACCAGGAAGTTATAGAATATAGTTCCACCCTGTGAGGAGAACCAGGAAGTTATAGAATATAGTTCCACCCTGTGAGGAGAACCAGGAAGTTATAGAAAATAGTTCCACCCAGTGAGGAGAACCAGGAAGTTATAGAATATAGTTCCACCCTGTGAGGAGAACCAGGAAGTTATAGAATATAGTTCCACCCTGTGAGGAGAACCAGGTAGTTATAGAATATAGTTCCACCCTGTGAGGAGAACCAGGAAGTTATAGAATATAGTTCCACCCAGGAAGTTATAGAATATAGTTCCACCCTGTGAGGAGAACCAGGAAGTTATAGAATATATGTTCTCCATTCTGACCTGAGATCAGATTCTAAAAATGTCTGTTTGACAATGACAGTTTTCTGAAAAAGCTATGTTTCTATGTCAGTGGTTCTTCGATTTTTCAAAAATAGCAGACCTACAAGCTTGTAGATCTGCTATTTTTAAATAGTTAAATTATAACGTAATGCTAACACCAAAAGGGGTTCCCGCCCAAGGACATGTCACACCAATGCAAGCATGCCGAGTCACGGGTGTGGTTTGGGCCTTAGGGACAGTCACCTGATGCGGAGGTCGTCGTCCTCCCCCCCCAGCCCCAGTACCTGATGCGGAGGTCGTCGTCCTCCCCCCCCCAGCCCCAGTACGCGTTGGAGAATCCGTTGACTTTGTGAAACTGCTCCTTCGTCATGGCCGTGACTCCACCGAAGTAGCCTTTGTAACGCAGCCTGCAGGGCGGGGACAGAGAGCAGAGAGGGTAAACTAATTAGGAAAGGTTGCTCTTGAGCAGGTACAGTACTGTACCAGGTACTGTATTATTTTCTTTTAATTGAATCAAATAAATTCTGTTTTTCAGCATGCCCATCACACCACGTGAGAAAGACCCTTAGTGAACAAACACTCTGCTATACTATGGGTCTGTCACTATCCTATTGTGTTACTGATGAAGTGAGTACAATGGACCACAATGGAAATGGAAACTAGCCCCCCTCGGCCTCCCCCCCCCCCCCTTCCCTAGCTGTGGGGCTTTTTGTGTTATCCTTTTAGCACAACCTTTGACTGTACTGTATTCAATCAAACACTATAGAGCTGTTTAACACTTATTTTAAACTAAAACTATCACTTACACCCCTCTGAGAAACGGAGCTCTGTGTGTGTGTGTGTGTGTGTGTGTGTGTGTGTGTGTGTGTGTGTGTGTGTGTGTGTGTGTGTGTGTGTGCGCGTGTGCGTGCACGGTGTTCTGTATACACTGCTGTCTCAAGAGTGAGATGAAAGCCGAGTCTAATAATAATAATAATAATAATACATTTTATTTATAAGGCGCCTTTCAGGGCACTCAAGGTTGCCGTACAGATTAAAAGCAGTACAAGAACACAGTTAAAAGCAGAAAATAAAAATAATTAAACTAGGGCACAGCCTGCAGCAGAACGTCACACAGAGTCACAGGCCTGCCTAAACAGGTGGGTTTTGAGGTGAGTTTGAAATATGGTGATAGAGTCCATGTTTCTGATGTCAGTCTGAGCCAATTTTTGAGTGAAGACAGTCAGCCAATCAGGTGCTATAGCTTACTTGAAGTCAGCCAATCAGGTGCTATACCTTACTTTAAGTCAAACCAATCAGCTGCTATACCTTACTTGAAGTCAGCCAATCAGGTGCTATAGCTTACTTGAAGTCAAGCCAATCAGGTGCTATAGCTTACTTGAAGTCAGCCAATCAGGTGCTATAGCTTACTTGAAGTCAGCCAATCAGGTGCTATACCTTACTTGAAGTCAAGCCAATCAGCTGCTATACCTTACTTGAAGTCAGCCAATCAGGTGCTATAGCTTACTTGAAGTCAGCCAATCAGGTGCTATACCTTACTTGAAGTCAAGCCAATCAGCTGCTATACCTTACTTGAAGTCAGCCAATCAGGTGCTATAGCTTACTTGAAGTCAGCCAATCAGGTGCTATAGCTTACTTGAAGTCAAGCCAATCAGGTGCTATAGCTTACTTGAAGTCAAGCCAATCAGGTGCTATAGCTTACTTGAAGTCAGCCAATCAGGCGCTATAGCTTACTTGTATCCCGTGGCGTTGCGGCCCACCACCAGGTGCCGGGGCTGGTCGGAGCAGGTGTAGAGGTTGTGGTCGTTCTCGGGCACCAGGTCCACGTCGTGGAAGATGAAGCAGTCCCAGGCGCGGTCCCTGAGGGCCTCCAGGTAGCCCACGTTCAGCAGCTTGGCGCGGTTGAACGTCGCGTCGCCGGCCTTTTAGCAAAAAATAAAACCACATCATGGCGCTTAGACGTCAGATCCACAGCGCCAGAGAGATAGATTCCTTCTGCGTCTTAACGTCTTGACACATTTTACACATTTACAAGTGACAAGGGGCTGGATGGTAACCGTAAGGTTGCCAGTTCGAACTCTGTGGGTTTCTCCCAGAGTTAGTGTCAAAGTGTCCTTGAGCAAGACACTAATTGCTCCTGATGTGCTGGTTGGTGCCGTGCATGGTGTCCACCGATGCTATACATGCTTTTATTTCAACCCGACTTGACTACTGTAATGCACTGTATGTTGGTGTTACCCAAGCCTGCCTGTCACCACTACAGTTAGTCCAAAACGCGGCCGCTCGCCTCTTAACAGGGACACGGAAGTATGACCACATCTCCCCGATCCTTGCCTCCCTACACTGGCTTCCTGTGAGCTAAAGGATCCAGTTTAAGATTTTAATGTTTGCTTTTAAGTCTGTAAATGGGTTGGCACCAGTCTATATTTCGGAACTTGTAACTCCCAAAGTATCGACAAGGGCCCTGAGGTCGACTGACCAGTCACTTCTCAAGATCCCTAAATCCAAGCTGAGGTAATTTTCTGTTGTAGCACCCACACTGTGGAATGAACTTCCACCTCATGTCAGAGCTTCTCAATCCTTGTCTGTGTTTAAATCACGTCTGAGAACTCACTTGTACTCCTTGGCATTTGAACATACTGAATAAGAGTTGCCGCTTCCACTGCATTGTTTCAACCTTGTTGTATAAAGTGAATTGGATTGGATTGGATCGGTGTGTGAATGTGTGTGTGAATGGGTGAATGTTATGCACAATCTATGTAAAGGCGCTATATAAATGCACCATTTACAAAATATATCGTCTGTGTCTCTAATTAATGCCAATTTGGTAGTGTGAGGTGGTGCAGGTGTCTATACCTGCTGTATGACGTAGATGCCGTAGTGTGTAGTGTACCTGCTGTATGCCGTAGATGCCGTAGTGTGTAGTGTGTAGTGTACCTGCTGTATGCCGTAGATGCCGTAGTGTGTAGTGTGTAGTGTACCTGCTGTATGACGTAGATGCCGTAGTGTGTAGTGTGTAGTGTACCTGCTGTATGACGTAGATGCCGTAGTGTGTAGTGTGTAGTGTGTAGTGTACCTGCTGTATGACGTAGATGCCGTAGTGTGTAGTGTGTAGTGTACCTGCTGTATGACGTAGATGCCGTAGTGTGTAGTGTGTAGTGTGTAGTGTACCTGCTGTATGACGTAGATGCCGTAGTGTGTATAGTGTGTAGTGTACCTGCTGTATGACGTAGATGCCGTAGTGTGTAGTGTGTAGTGTGTAGTGTACCTGCTGTATGACGTAGATGCCGTAGTGTGTAGTGTGTAGTGTGTAGTGTACCTGCTGTATGACGTAGATGCCGTAGTGTGTATAGTGTGTAGTGTACCTGCTGTATGACGTAGATGCCGTAGTGTGTATAGTGTGTAGTGTACCTGCTGTATGACGTAGATGCCGTAGTGTGTAGTGTGTAGTGTGTAGTGTACCTGCTGTATGACGTAGATGCCGTAGTGTGTATAGTGTGTAGTGTACCTGCTGTATGACGTAGATGCCGTAGTGTGTGTAGTGTGTAGTGTGTAGTGTGTAGTGTACCTGCTGTATGACGTAGATGCCGTAGTGTGTAGTGTGTAGTGTGTAGTGTACCTGCTGTATGACGTAGATGCCGTAGTGTGTATAGTGTGTAGTGTACCTGCTGTATGACGTAGATGCCGTAGTGTGTAGTGTGTAGTGTGTAGTGTACCTGCTGTATGACGTAGATGCCGTAGTGTGTATAGTGTGTAGTGTACCTGCTGTATGACGTAGATGCCGTAGTGTGTGTAGTGTGTAGTGTGTAGTGTGTAGTGTACCTGCTGTATGACGTAGATGCCGTAGTGTGTAGTGTGTAGTGTGTAGTGTACCTGCTGTATGACGTAGATGCCGTAGTGTGTATAGTGTATAGTGTGTAGTGTGTAGTGTGTAGTGTACCTGCTGTATGACGTAGATGCCGTAGTGCAGCTGCTGCCTCTGCAGGAAGGGGTGCAGGTGGTGCAGCAGGTAGCGCAGGTGTTTCTCGCGGCTGCGGTGCGGGATGAGGATGGCCACGCTCTGCCTCGCCACGCAGTCCGGAGGACGGTACTGACCCGCGCTGACCGCCGCGTTGTCGCCCTCCACCTCCCCGAGGGTCAGGGAGGGCCCGAAGGACAGCTTCAGGGCTCCCTCTGCACGCAATGAGCCCGTTATTAAAACACATTCTGGGCCCAAAGGACAGCTTCAGGGCTCCCTCTGCACGCAATGACCCCGTTATTAAAACACATTCTGGGCCCAAAGGACAGCTTCAGGGCTCCCTCTGCACGCAATGACCCCGTTATTAAAACACATTCTGGGCCCAAAGGACAGCTTCAGGGCTCCCTCTGCAATGAGCCCGTTATTAAAACACATTCTGGGCCTGAAGGACAGCTTCAGGGCTCCCTCTGCAATGAGCCCGTTATTAAAACACATTCTGGGCCCCAAGGACAGCTTCAGGGCTCCCTCTGCAATGAGCCCGTTATTAAAACACATTCTGGGCCCCAAGGACAGCTTCAGGGCTCCCTCTGCAATGACCCCGTTATTAAAACACATTCTGGGCCCCAAGGACAGCTTCAGGGCTCCCTCTGCAATGAGCCCGTTATTAAAACACATTCTGGGCCCGAAGGACAGCTTCAGGGCTCCCTCTGCAATGAGCCCGTTATTAAAACACATTCTGGGCCCAAAGGACAGCTTCAGGGCTCCCTCTGCAATGAGCCCGTTATTAAAACACATTCTGGGCCCAAAGGACAGCTTCAGGGCTCCCTCTGCAATGAGCCCGTTATTAAAACACATTCTGGGCCCCAAGGACAGCTTCAGGGCTCCCTCTGCACGCAATGAGCCCGTTATTAAAACACATTCTGGGCCCAAAGGACAGCTTCAGGGCTCCCTCTGCAATGAGCCCGTTATTAAAACACATTCTGGGCCGGGAAGGGAACCCCTTTTGGTGTTTTAACCCATTTAGGCCTGACCTAAAAAATTTAATCCTCCAGTTTTCTGAAATAAATATTTTCACGATTTTTCAAAAATAGCAGACTTACGAGCTTGTAGATCTGATATTTTTCAATAGCTAAATTATAACATAATGTTTAAAACACCAAAAGGGGTTCCCGTCCAAAATGGGTTAAGCATTATGTTATACTTTAGCTATGGAAAAATAGCAGATCTACAAGCTCATAGCGCGGCACCGAGTGCCGCGCTATGAGCTTGTAGGTCTACTATTTTTGAAAAATCGTGAAAATGCGGCATAAAATCTTCTTTCAGAGCGAAGGTTTTTCACTCAAATCTTTGCTTCTGAGGGGTTCATGGAATGACATATTTTCAGATGGGGGTCGGTGGCCAATTACATATCATTTTCGTTGACATGAAATATTGAGCACCACTGAGTCTGACATAGAAACATAGGTATTTTAGAAAACTGTCAGGATTTAGAAGATTTATTTTTTAAATTTCGACGTCAGGCCTAAATGGCTTAAGACCTGGAACCTGTGTCACTTTAGCATGGAAATGCATTAACCATTATATTACCTATTATACTTTCAGCTGAAGTTTTCAGTTTGAATATATATTCTTTACCAGCGAATGTTTTTAACTCAAAAATATTTGCTTCAGATGGGGGTCCGCCGTGGCCAAATACAGATAATTAATAATTAAGATAAGAGGTACTTGACATGAAAAGGCTTGAGAAGTGACCACGTTTTTGTCATAAAACTGTCAGGATTTAGAAGACATTTAGTAGAATCTGGTCTCATTGGGGTTTAAAGCAAAGATAAAGTCTCATGCAGGGACAGGAGTGTTCAGGGAGGCCACTGTTCGCCGGCTACCTTTTTCCACTGACGAAAACTAAGCTATGACGACTAAAACGAAGACTATACTGACAATTTTTCGTCAAATAAAAACTAGACTAAAATGTTAGGAAGGGACTAGTGGACAAGAGATCCAGCATAAGTCATTTTACACTTGAAATCAACTAGTCGACTAAAATCGTATATTTTGTCGACTAACACTAAAACATTCCAGGTGACTAAAAATGTGTTAAAACTAAACTAAATGAAGTTGCATTCCAAAGACTATGACTTTTAGACTAAAATAGAAATGTACTGCCAAAAGACAACAGTGGTGCGTGCGGCCGTGCGCCGTGCATATACTCACTCAGCAGGGGTGATTTGTCCGGACAGTGGTCTTTGGGTGTCTGGTCTTGGGTGACGTCCTGTGTGGGGGACGCTGACCTCCCAGCAGGGTCCACCTCCAGCAGCTTCACGGCCAGGCCTCTGCTGACCGTCTGGAACGTCACCACGGCCAGGGGCAGGTCCTGGGCCGTCCGCACCGTCTCACCTGCAGTGGTGGAGAAGAACGGTATTCGCTTTGTTCTGAGCGGTGCAACCACTCCTATAGACGGCTATGTGGGGTGGCTGTGTCCCTGGCTGTGTCCGAGCACGGAAATAGCGTTATAGCGTTTGTTCACCACCGAGTGTCACTGTTGCACAGCCTAACACACAGACACACACAGGCCAGGGAGGAGGGCTTGTACAGTACAGTACAGTACAGTACTAGGGCGGGTCATACTTTATTTATTTTTTGAAAATCAAAATGCTTGGGTGTCTATTTTGTGTGTTTTCTTTCTGGATAATTCAAATATGGAATTATTTTTTGGATAGGACAACTCTTACCTACATGAATTTGCATTTTTAAATCACTAATTGTACCCGTTCTACCTCATTTATAAGAATTAAAATCCAAAGGAAATTCTAAATTGAAAGCAGGACTTATTCAACCTTGTAAAGTTCAGAAAGTGATCATTGATCATTGTATTTTTATCCAGTGATATACATGCACTTGAATTGTCAATAAATGTAAATTTGACTTTGTCAATATAAATTCTTTCCTTTATGTCTTTGAAAATCCTAAAAAGAGGTTAAAACGGGCAAAATATGCAACTTAGAAGTACAAAATAATGTAGGTTAGAGTTGTTCTATCCAACAAATAATGTGATATTTGAATTCTCCATCAAAAAACAAATAATTTAGACACCCCACATGTTAGAATTTCCTTTGGATTTTAATTCTTATAAATGAGGTAGAACGGGTACAATTAGCGATTTAAAAATGCTAATTCATGTAGGTGAGAGTTGTCCTATCCAAAAAATTATTCCATATTTGAATTCTCCAGAAAAAAAACACACAAAATAGAAACCCAAGCATTTTGATTTTCAAAAATAAATAAAGTATGACCCGCCTTAGTACAGTACAGTACAGTACAGTACAGTACAGTACAGTACACAATGAAATGTATAAAGGAGCTGAAGTGGGTATTGTAGACTACTGTATGTTTTGTAATAATAATCCAAATCTACAAAGTAATGAGTAACTAAAGTAAAACAAGAGTAAAACAATAATATTTGCTCGTTGAGATACAGTAGAGTGGAAGTAGAAGTTCTGGAAATTGGTAAAACTCCAGTCAAATTAAAATGACCTCAAAATCTCCATGTGGGACACACAGTTAAAACGGGTGCTGAGACACGTTGACTATTATTAGGTTCCCAAGTTGCATCGTTCTCAATCAGGCCGCTAGCCGAAAGGCACGTACAGTACAGGTCTAGTCGTACAGAAGTACAGAAACTTGAGTAAAATGTACATTCCACACCAGCGTCTCACCTGCGAAGGCTGCGATCCAGGCCAGCACGCTGAGCGAGAGCAGGAACAGTACGACGTACTTCCCACGGCGGAGGACCTTGGACATGGGACAGACGCCCATGGCGGCGCTGCAGGGTTGATGATGATGTGGCACAAAGTCCCAAGTAGCCCCGTAGGCCGTATAGGGCAGAGATGATTGGATTTTCTGGGGGAGGGGGGTTTGTTTATGATACTTCCTCTATGGAGGCGTTGAAAACGGAGCGGGTCGCGGCGGTGGCAGTGGCGGGTCCGCTGTCCAGTCGTCCCTCCTCCATCGCGGCAGAGAAGCATGTGACGATGATGATGATGATGTGTGTGGGCTTCATCTCAGCCACACATCGTCGCTTTGCTTCGTGAGGTTTTTGGTGGTCCGTCTCGGAAACGACGAACGAACCATCAAAGTCCAATTGCCCAGGCAAACGAGATGATGATGACTGTAATGAGAGGGAAAGGGGAAATCATATATTAATAACCCATTTTCACCTGAGATCAGATTCTAAAAAATGTCTTCTACATCCTGACAGTTTTCTGAAAAAGCTATGTCAGATCGATTTTTCGAGCTTGTAGATCTGCTATTTTTCAATAGCTAAAGCATAACGTAATGCTAACACCAAAAGGGGTTCCCGCACAAAATGGGTTAACGTTAAGGCTGTCGTGATCAAATCGTGATATTTTAGTTGACAATGAATTGTCAAGACAAATAATTGTTAGAATTTAGGAACAGCCTTTTAGGCTTTGTAAACAAAAACAGGAAAAGGGCAGATATTGGCAAATTACAGTAGAAGGGGAAAAAAACGGACAATGATCGGGACCAATATTCAGAATAAATTTAAAATGATCAAAAACAGGCCATATACAACTAATGTTATACTTTATAATGTTATATACAAGCTCACATAACATATTGTATGAAACCTTTTCAGCATAATTTAATTTCTTTGCCCTAATTAATGCCCCAAATCAGGCCCTGTAGAGAAAAGGGTTCAAAATATGGAAATTACGTGAAAATAATGACATGACATTTCTGTTCATTTCACAATACATCCAGCTAGTGTTGTGATCTACAAGCTTTTTAAATCGTGAAAATGTGCCGCAAATCTTTAAAGGTATATTCAGTGATTTCACTTAATTCAAATATCACTTATTTTTTTGTTTTGTTGTGATAATCCTCTCTACTATAGAGTGTGCTGGCCATATAAGGAGTTCCTCCCTGTCCCCAGTTAACCCCTGGGGGTCAAAAAACCTTAGGTTTCGTTTTTGACTCTCTATCCTGATTGGACGAAAGGCTGGGTCCCACAGCCAAAAACGAAACCTACGGTTTTTTGAGTGAAATCACTGAATATACCTTTAAATACATATTCTTTCAGAGCGAATGTTTTTAACTCAAATCGTTGCTTCTGGGGGGGGGGGGGGGGGGGGGGGGGGCACATATTTTCAGATGGGGGTCGGCGGCCAAATCCAGGGGGTTCTTGACATGAAAAAGGTTGAGCACCGCTGACACAGAAATCTGTTAGGGTTAACCCATTCTGACCTGAGATCAGATTCATACGAGGTTTCCACTGGACACACATTGGTCTGATTGACCCATTCTGACCTGAGATCAGATTCTAAAAAATGTCAGTCGCTCTTCGATTTTTCAAAAATAGCTAAAGCATAACATGATGCCAACACCAAAATGTGTGCCCGGTCAGAATGGGTTAAGATATATTTTTTTAGAATGTGCCTCAGTGTATGAATGAATGAATCATTGTAAAGCGCTCTGAGCACTTGACAAAGCACTATAAAAATGCAATTAATTATTATTAGATGATGTAATACTCAGGGGGGAGGTTCAGGCCAAGGCAGCTTATCCAATCACATGGCCACACCCGCGTGATGACATCATCATATCCAGACAGTAGTATGCGGGAACGCCTACTGACCGAGTGGCAAAAAAACTAGTATTATTTATTTTTTTATCCCAGTGTCAATTATCTAATGTAATCCTGGGCGCTACACTTCCTCTGCCAACCTCGGGAGGGCAGCGGACTGACATCCTGCTTCCTTCTATGCATGAGGAGTCCAAGCTGCTTCTTTTCACCCGACAGGGGAGAGTTTCCCCGGGCCGGACGTAGCGCGTGGAAGGAACACGTTATTCCGACCAGTTCCTTTCCCCTCCATCAGGCTGGCCAGGGGGAGGCAGTTTATAGAGACCTGGATTAGTGCATGTTTTTGTGAGGGTACCGACCCTAGGGGACACGGGGAGAACATGCAAACTCCACACAGAAAGGCCCTTTCGCCAACCCCGCAACAAAGAAAAACTACTTTCTGGCCTTGAGTTACAAGTTACATCCAAACGGGTCCTGATCTGTTCCTGTTCTGTTCTTTAGCTACAGTACATAGAAATGTCTATTTGTATGTCTCTAAATGTTTGTATGTCTTTAAATGTTTTGATGAATTGAACAATGTGGACCCTGTTGTAAACAAGTGTAATGCTTAATTGGGTCGTCCACTCACAGTTGACAGTCTTTGTAATGAGTTTGTGCTTAAAATGTACTGTAAATTCTACAAACTGTTAATAAATATTTCAATCAATCAATCAAAATCTGATTGCGTTAAACAACGTTAACCCATTCTGGGTGGGAACCCCTTTTGCTGTTTTAAGCATTATGTTATACTTATGTTATAAATAGCAGATCTACAAGCTCGTAGTGCGGCACTAGGAGGTTGTAGATCTGCTATTTTTTTTAAACAATCTGCTAAATTTTGAAAATAATCGTGAAAATGTGGCACAAATCTTTGAATATACGTTTTTAACTTGAATCCTTGCTTCTGGGGGGGTCCTTGACATGGAAAAGGTTGAGTATACCAGTGACAGATTTGTACAGTACAAACAGTATACCCTTACTTACAGGACCAGTATCTGGTGTAATAGTAATACTAATACCCCCATGATCAATAATACCGCTGGGAACTGGGAAGGAAGTGAGACTACTGTCTTTTGTTTAAGTGTCACCTGTTCTCTCTCACGTGGGTTTTCCGGTTGTTGACACCGTTCCAATTCATTTGTTCTCACTCACACACTCTCTCCATACAATGGTGTCCTCCGTCCTCCCGATGCTAATCTGCAGCTGTAACAGTATATACCTGCGTTGTGTTGTGTCGTGTGTTCATAGGGTGCGGTGCACCAGTGGCATGCACAGACTTTTAGAGGGGCAGGTGCTCAAGTGAAAAAAAGGGTACCTTGTGCAGCACGTGGAACCGGCTGGTTGCCTTAATAATGTGAGATTTATAGATTTTGGGGCATAAATAATATATTCGCTTTTTTTTTAATCAAGAATTGATCAATGTCACCATGGTCCACATACTGTACAAAAGGGCACATTGCTGTCCAGAGGGCAAGGGCAGGTGGTGCTCTAGCACCCCCTAGTGTCTATCTGTGCACGCCACTGGGGTGCACCTCGGTCCAGATAATAATGCACATCCTGTTGACGCGCTGCTGCTGCTGCTTTTGTTTCACTTTTTCTGCTCTCGCCCGCACAACCGTCGAGGTCTCGAGTATCTCATCCTCCCGAGAGACAATTAACATATCTTTGCTGTTGCTGCGAGAAAACCTCCTATGTCTCCACAACCACCCACGAGAAAACCTCCTATGTCTCCACAACCACCCACGGGAGTCACATTCCAAAAAGGAGAGCAAAAAACAGAGCCCGATCTACAAGCTCAAGACGCCGTCTGTCGCGCCGTGTAGATCGGTTCTTTTTTTGTTTGTTCTACTTTTGTATGACGCTGCAGTTTGACGGCAAAGTTAAAATATGGAGATAAGAGTTTTCTGCTGGACAGCAATATGATATATCCCAGGGCTTAAAGCCAAAAACAATCCCAAGACTGAAAATGTTTTTTTGCAAATCTGCACTGATCTCATTAAATGACCCCTATGAGATCTTCAGGACTGAAATCAGTCCCCAGGACTGAGAACTTTAAGCCCTGTATATCCTGCCTATGAGCTTATTGCACTGGACAGCATTTTTCTTTTTTTTTAATGTTTTATCCCACAATTTTGTAACCCATGTTTTCACCCAGTGTCAACTATATAATGTAATCCTGGGAGCTACACTTCCTCTGCCAACCTGGGGGGGCAGTGTACTGACCTCATGCTTCCGTCTATGCATGAGGAGTCCAAACTGCTTCTTTTCACCTGACAGGATAGAGTTTCCCCGGTAGGACGTAGCGTGTGGAAGGAACACAATAAAATGTAATTTTGACATTTTGCCCAATCTGCATGGTAGAGTATATTAATACAATATAACTCATACAATTGGGTCGCTTGTATTTTGTCTCCCTGCTCTTCTATTGAGACATTTAGATCGTGTCAAAGGTCATGTCTCACCTAGACACAGGATCTCATCTGACACTAATTCTGACCTGATGGCCAAGATTCAATTTATCCCCTGAGCAAGCAGGACGGCTCGGCTCTATTAGCTCAATGGTAAAAAAAATGCAGGACTAGGTAAGTCCTGCATTCTTTTTACCATTGAGCTAATAGAGCCGAGGAAACCGGGTTCAAAACCAGAGGCAGAAGAGCAGCTTTAACCCATTTTGACCCGTGAACGATTCTACAAATGTCTTCTAAATCCTGACAGTTTTCTGGAAAAAAAACATGTTTCTATATCAGTGGTTCTCAAACATTTTCATGTCAAGGACCCCCAGAATTATATGTTTTTGGCCGCCGACCCCCATCTGAAAATATGTAGTTCCAGGGACCCCCCCAGAAGCAACGATTTGAGTTAAAAACTTTCGCTCTGAAAGAATATTCCAAATTTGCGAAACCTTTTTTCAAAAATAGCAGCTCTACAAGCTGATAGCGTGCCACGCTATCAGCTTGTAGAGCTGCTATTTTTCAATAGCTAAAGTATAACATAAAACACCAAAAGGGGTTCCCGTTCAGAATGGGTTAAAAGTTAAAACACATAGAGTGTGTCATAGAATAGATGATGGTTTCTCTTGAGATTAAAAACGATGGAACAATGGATATGGAAAAGAAATAATGGAACAATGGGGTGAAAACAAATATGGAATCTTGGAAGTATGTTGTGTGAACCGCGCTCACCTTAGAAATAATATGTTCTGCCAACCTGAGTGTTATGTAATCGCACAGCGCCATGTGGCGCGCAGGCCTGGCATTTATTGCTTCCAGTAGTGTGTACAACAGCATGGACCTATAGTTAATGTTTTTTGTCAAGATTCAACAGATGTAGCCTATTTTCAGATGGGGGTCAGTGGCCAATTACATATATAATTTGTGGGGTCCTTGACATGAAATAGTTTTAAGATAGCATTTGATACAGACTTATAGCATGTTATGTAGACAGCGCTATAATTGCATTGTATGTAGTCATAGCACGTCATAGTACATATGTATAGCATAGTAGTATATAACAACTGATAAAAGAGATTTTTTTCCCCCCGAAAACTAACGTGATTTAGATGAAGACATTTAGCAGAATCTGGTCTCAGGTATCAATAACCTTTATCAGCAGCATACAAGGCCATGATAATAACACAGAAGATTAGTTTTTTCTTCCTATAGCCTGGGGGAGGAATGGTCCTGTGATAACGAACTGGTAATAAAACTTCCATCTTCTCATACTGTGGTTCAGTTGTAAATGTTGGAGAGTAGAAGGAGAATAGATCTTTAACTCTTTTGAGTGTAAAATGAAACCAAATGGACCCTTACGGCTTACGGGTCCATACGGTTTCATTTTACGAGTTCAATTATTGCATTACTTCATTTACAAGACATCTACACAATTAGAGAATGCAGAAGAACAATTGTTATTTGCCTTGTTATCTCTCCTAATGGTACTACCAACATCAATACAGCATGGAATTGTGGACAAAATCTTATCCAACAACAACAACAACAACACAAATATCCGTTTAGTTCCGGGTCTGAGAGGCTAATGTCATCAAATGGTGGCTCATGGCTCAAATTACGTCCTGCATTGATCCAGCCAGGGTTCCTCTCTGAAAGTCTTACAGACATGTTGAGGAGGAGAAAGGGCCCTGCAGCTCATTGTGCCACCTCATTATTGTCAGTGCCGAGTGAGTGCTGACTCACTCTTTTGGAAGAAGAACTCAGTGTGAGTGAGTGAGTGAGTGACCCCCTCCCCCCACCCAGACACCCTTTGTTGCTAAGTAACTAATACACATGTTCAAGGTAGCTTTTTTCTTCTTTTCTTCAATTTGTAGCAATTGTAGAAACGTGATAACTTAATTGTAGGACGTTCAACTGCATGTTCTAAGATAATCATGTACTGTACATTAGGAGCGTTTTCCAAAAGGTATGTTATTATTATTTTTAAATAAAAAAAATAGACAATTTTACATGGAGTTGCCCACTCTCTTCCTCCTACCAGAAATAGTAAAAAAACGTGGGTTGGTTTCATAGGGTTAACTTAGCTCTGGTCCATAGCCTTCTACTGCTTCGATGCTCCCCTGCAAAGCAGTAGAAGGCTATGGACCAGAGCTAGGGTTAACTATAGTGAGGTCCTTGTGGGACTGGCATTAATTAAAAACTGTTCAAACTGCACACAATGTCCTCTGACTGAGTCTAGTCCTTCTACAAAACGATGCTTTTTTTTAGTATCAAAGCAGAACACATGAAATGATGGACACCATGCCACCAAAAGGGCAAAAACACTGCATAAGATGCATTCACAATTAATATGCTTTAGGAACAATAACATGTCAGCTTTGATTCAAACATGCATGCAGTAGATAGTAGTAACACATATGTAGTAACACACAAACAATATCCCCTGATCCACGTACCGTTAAACACTAAAATGATACAATAGTATTTATCTAAAATGAGTCAATCGGACATTTAAAAAGCAGGACTCTAGCTATATAGTCTGAGTAACTAACAACAAACCAGATGTTCTGTGATCAACTCATTCTGTGAAGTTAGCCAGTTTGCAAATAAACAGATAAGATAGCAAAAAAGAAAGAAATTAACTTTGTTTTCTGAATGTATAAAGTGACTTACATCTGAGATCGAGGAACATCAGTCAGACAGGTCAGCAGCGGACAGTGATCACCATTCCAAGCACAGATCTGTAAGACCATCTGACCATCAAACATCTGTGTTTATGTTGTTGTACCTGATGTGTGTGTGTGTGTGTGTGTGTGAGTGTGTGTGCGCGCAACACAACACTCTGCACGTCTGTCAGCTGGTGGTGGCGCCAAGTTCTTCCGGGGCGGGTTCGATTTTTCACAATAAAAGCATCGACACTACCCTTATGCTTTTCACCGCAATACACCTCGAAACCGATAGGGGCGCGTAGTTCAAAGCATAAAGAAAATGGCCACTGATCGGATTAAAATGATTCTTATTGAACAATAAGGACGATACGGGTACTTCTACCCCCGCCGAGGATAACCCTAACATCTTTAGCCCTGGGGTGAGGACTTTATATTTTAAATCTGAGCGTGTGTGTGGACGTTTAACGTTGTAAATGGAACAAGTGTGTTGAAACTGGGTGAAGTTCCGTCATGACTGTCACATTTCAAATCTTATTTACCTCGACACGATTGTTGTACCGTGCGGCGTGGCGAAAATAGCCAATGTCATAATTTGTGTTCATTTTTTAATAAATCACCAGGGGATTGTAGTGGCAGTTAGTTGTCTTAGTCTATTGTAAATGTTTTTGTCAGTTCGTTCGTGACAAGACACCAGTTAGCGTAGAAAGAAATGACCCTCTTTCTTTTTTTTAAATATATTTTTTATCCCACGATTTTGTAACCCATTTTTCACCCCCGTGTCAATCATCTAAGACCCTCTTTCTTTATTATTAAAAGTGGGGGGAAATATAGTTATTTGCTCAATGCAATTCTTTACAGATCAGAAATCTTAACTCATAGAACTTTATTGTTCTGTGGACCATGGCTAGCCTGTGGACTTTGTTAATTTGTGATGATACAGGGCGGCTGTACTAACAGTGTGTGTGGACAGAATCAGATTATATTTAAAGGTATATTCAGTGATTTCACTCAAAAAACCTTAGGTTTCGTTTTTGGCTGTGGGACCCAGCCTTTCGTCCAATCAGGATAGAGAGTCAAAAACGAAACCTAAGGTTTTTTGACCCCCAGGGGTTAACTGGGGACAGGGAGGAACTCCTTATATGGCCAGCACACTCTATAGTAGAGAGGATTATCACAACAAAACAAAAAAATAAGTGATATTTGAAATAAGTGAAATCACTGAATATACCTTTAAAGTTTGCAGCTTGCATCCCCACCCATAGAGTTATGTCCCCACCTAGCGTCCTAATGTGGGAAAGGCAAGCAATGAAGCACGTTCATGATTGTAGCCTATATGCAGTTGAGAGACAGAGAGATAATGCACTGTGCAGTGTTGGAATGGAAACGTTTACTTGGGTAAAAGTATCAACGTAGAAATACTGTCACAAGTGAAGTCCTAATCAAAATGTACTTGAGTAAAAGTACAAACTTGTTTGTATCAAAATGTAGTTAAAATAGGCCTACAAAAGTAGAAAGTACTCATTAATATAGAATGTCCCTTTTCACAAGTTTTCAAATGTATAAAAAATATTTAGAAAATTGCAAATCTACAAGCTCACAATGCGTCGCGGAGCCAGAGTTTAAGTAGGGTAACGTAGGCTATGCTTTGTAATAATAATTAAAATGTACAAAGTATATGGGTCTATAACTGAAGTTTTAAAATAACAAACTGTTTTGGAGTAAAAGTGGGCCTACAATATTTGCCACAGGAGTATAAATAAAAGTATTGGAAATTGGAAATGCTCCAGTAAAGGGAAAAAAAACTCAATAATGTACTTAAATACAATACTCAGTAGGCCTACTAACTACACTTGTCCATCTATGGAAATGTATATAGGCTACACTAGGAAAACGGAAGAGGAAATGTGTATGTATAGCCTATGTCATTATTCATGTAATGAGACAATCACCAAAGATGTAATTTATAAGAGCCAAAGATAGTTGTCTTACCATGAAAGGTATATTTGGAGACTTGGATCAAACAAGACTATATTGTCTAGTTTGTTGATTTTTTGTTTTGTATGTCAACCTATAAAGAGAAGGGAGCACCTGTTCTGTTCTGTGAGCTATTTGCTTCCTTCTTCTGTTGTGAACATAAAAAGTTATTTGACTCTGGTGTAACGTAACCTGATCTATACAGCCAACCCTTCAATCAGTCAAATACAATGTGGAACTGTTGGTGTAATGGTGTTACAGCCAACCCTTCAATCAGTCAAATACAATGTGGAACTGTTGGTGTAATGGTGTTACAGCCAACCCTTCAATCAGTCAAATACAATGTGGAACTGTTGGTGTAATGGTGTTACAGCCAACCCTTCAATCAGTCAAATACAATGTGGAACTGTTGGTGTAATGGTGTTACAGCCAACCCTTCAATCAGTCAAATACAATGTGGAACTGTTGGTGTAATGGTGTGTGGAAGCCAGGGGGAAGGACACAAACCACTGATTTAAGACAAATACCGTTAAATACATGTAATGCAACTATAGGTCCAAAAGAACATTCTTTATATTTTCTAACAGTATTGTTTTCATTAATGACTGACACTATACTGTATGTAACTAACATGCAATTATATTTGTGGATGGATGCAGTATTTAATTTAAGTAATGATTTTAACTAGGGATCCGATCCCTATACCACAATTTCTGTGTTAGCCGATACCGAATACAGATACCAAAGAATAATAATAAAAACATATTTTTTACTTATTTTATCTCATGTTGTTACAGACTCCTCACTGAGATGTGCACTTTGCAGATTGGTCAATTTGAAAGCAAACTCCACATGCTCCAACATTGTATTTACCTGCCATATAGTGTAAACCCCTTACCCCTGTGTGGGATCGGTGGTTAGACTGGCATAGTGTCAACCCCTTACCCCTGTGTGGGATCGGTGGTTAGACTGGCATAGTGTCAACCCCTTACCCCTGTGTGGGATCGGTGGTTAGACTGGCATAGTGTCAACCCCTTACCCCTGTGTGGGATCGGTGGTTAGACTGGCATAGTGTCAACCCCTTACCCCTGTGTGGGATCGGTGGTTAGACTGGCATAGTGTCAACCCCTTACCCCTGTGTGGGATCTGTGGTTAGACTGGCATAGTGTCAACCCCTTACCCCTGTGTGGGATCGGTGGTTAGACTGGCATAGTGTCAACCCCTTACCCCCTGTGTGGGATCGGTGGTTAGACTGGCATAGTGTCAACCCCTTACCCCTGTGTGGGATCGGTGGTTAGACTGGCATAGTGTCAACCCCTTACCCCTGTGTGGGATCACTGGTTAGACTGGCATAGTGTCAACCCCTTACCCCTGTGTGGGATCACTGGTTAGACTGGCATAGTGTCAACCCCTTACCCCTGTGTGGGATCGGTGGTTAGACTGGCATAGTGTCAACCCCCTTAACCCTGTGTGGGATCGATGGTTAGACTGGCATAGTGTCAACCCCCTTAACCCTGTGTGGGATCGGTGGTTAGACTGGCATAGTGTCAACCCCTTACCCCTGTGTGGGATCGGTGGTTAGACTGGCATAGTGTCAACCCCTTACCCCCTGTGTGGGATCGATGGTTAGACTGGCATATATTCGCCAATACCGATATGACCCGATATGACCAAAAAGGACCGATACAGTATCGGGACATCTCTAATTTTAACTGTGTAAAGTTATTGTACTCAGTACGCAGTATTTGACTTGCAAAATGGGCAGAGAGCACACAGGGTCAGGGACCCAGCTATACGCCCCATCTCTGTTCCTGACACCTCCTCTGTGTGTGTGTGTGTGTGTGTGTGTGTGCGTGTGTGTGTGTGTGTGTGTGTGTGTGTGTGTGTGTGTGTGTGTGTGTGTGTGTGGAGGGGGTCTCACATCTCCATGTCAGACCAGCCTGCACTGTTTGCAGTTGTCAGACACTTGTTATGTGTGCGAGTGAATCCAGTTCTTTGAAACGTCTTTGCCAACAAGCTATAGTATATAGAGAACCACTTTGGTCAATGTCTTGGTGGAGTTTGTGAATTGAGATATTTGTATTTTTTATTTTTACTATATCCATCATCCATGATCCTTTTGCAATCTATTTCTTATTGTTTATTCCTAATGTATGAATTAATGAACCATTGTAAAGCGCTTTGAGCACGTGGAAAAGCGCTATACAAATGCAATTTATTATTATTATTATTATTATTATTATTATTATTATCATCACAGGATTGTATGGTAACAGGCAAAATTATGATGCCATTTTGACATAATGCCTGAGTTCGCTATTACATCGTTGCAAAAACCTCTATCTCCAAATTTTAATATATCAATTAATATTGTTTAGTAAATGAACACCCTACCTGATCATACTACAGCGTCAAACATAATAATAGCAGATAATAGCAGATCTGTCTGTCCGCTACTTTTGCGAGAATCCTGAAATGTAACCGTTTTAGTACCCCCAGTAGATCCCTTCACATTCAGTAGATCCCGTGATCTTTTGTGGCCAGATGTAATATTCTGGGGTCTAGTAGGACTATAGTAAATAATAAAATAATAAATCTCTGTTCGAATGCCCCCGCCCCCCTGCCAAAAACAGCTAAAATCGCTAAGACGAAAGAAAGCATCAAATGAAAAAAGCTTTAACACTCATCTTTTACTTTCTCTAATAACAACCTAAAACATGAACCTTGGTTGAAATAAACTAAAGCGGTCCTTTAAGAATAGAAAAAGCTTCTTGATTTGACACAAGTTTAACACGAGTACAGATAATACATTTATTATAATGACTTTTATTGTAAAAAATACATTTCATATTTGTTTTTCTTTACAAAATTGTATAGACCAAAGCACTTAAGGTGGTTGCACACTGGATGCGTTAACTTTCATTTTTGTTTCATGTCAATATGTCATATTCAAATTGACATATTGGTTGTTACAGTTTGACCCACCGCCATATCTCCAAAACGGAGATATGGCTTTATAGACTAATGTCTTTCAGAAAACAAGTGAGTTGAGAAAACAGGCTTGAACAGTTCACTTCTGTGGACTCTAACATTACACCTATAGCTACATGTTTAAGCATTTACATGTCCATTTCAGCTCTGACATTTATTTCAGACATGCTCTAGTTAGTATGTAAAGAGTCTGCCTGTGCTATTTACTCATTTTGGATTAAAAAAACAGTTAGTCTTGCCTCCACATGTCCCTGTAGTATCAAAAAGAGTCATATGTAGACGAGCAAATCAGCTATTTTTGTCCTACACAAACATTAAATTCCCATTGACAATGCATGGAGAATTTACGTCATATGTAGAGAGCAAATTGTCTCATTTTCTCCTACACAAATATCCCCATTGACAATGAATGGATGATGTAGTACAATACATGTACAGTACAATGTTAAGAGGCTCCTCACTTCACACGGGTGTGTTTTTTACTATTTTGAAAAACACAATTAAAAATGGTTCAACTAGCCGATCTACATCAGCCTGTTGTGAACTATTCAAAAATGTTTTCAAATGTAGATATTTAGAAGGCAAAGAAGTTTGGAATAAGGGCTATAGGACACTGCGGAAAACAGGGCCCCAAAATGGCCCAAATCTCTTTGCCAAAATAATTACAGATCTACAAGCTCCATAACACAGTGTGTTGTGAGCTTGAAGATCTACTATTTCTTCCTTGAATACTAGGCTGCTGTTACGACATGCCTATAGAATCAGAATGGGGACACTGTAGGGTTGAAGGGGTTAAATGTATTATTGGTACAACAAGGGTTAACATGTTCATATCAACATGTCACCAACTTGGTAAAAGAAACACAACTTCATGTACGTATACTTGGCTTTGACTGGTTTGGGCAAAGGTTGTTGATTTAGGAAGATATAGTCCATCCCGATTGGAGCCACTATGGAGGCGACATGGAACACAAACCCTACAAATGGTCTCCTATAAGTGGGCAAATCTCATCAACGTCCCACGGGTTACTGGTGCTAGATCCTGTGAGAGTTTGATGCTGGGACGACCAGAGGCGTTTCCAGGACGTCGGGCAGGCAAGATGTGTCCTCCCCCTCGA
The DNA here is from genome assembly GCF_964188405.1 of Protomyctophum parallelum. NCBI lineage: Eukaryota > Metazoa > Chordata > Actinopteri > Myctophiformes > Myctophidae > Protomyctophum > Protomyctophum parallelum. The sequence goes on from NC_139697.1 coordinate 98,579,072, forward strand.
ACAATCAGAAGCACTAAATGAGTGACTGTGAATTTTGGCCAGGCAGAAATGGACTTGGACAGGCCTTATTGTAGTTACGCCACTGGGACAGAGAAAGATGGAAAATAAAGTAGATTTTCTCCTGCTTTGTTTCTCTGGGGGGGAAAAAAAGCCATTTTAGTATGAAAGTCTATACTATAGGGAAGATTGTGTGGCTTGTGATGATCGGGTCCAATGTTCAGTCCAGTGACCGTGGAGCTAAAGCATGGTTCAGATGAAGCTGTGTTAACGTTCACTCTCCCATTGGAATGAATAGACTCCAACCTGCTTCCGGTCTCCCAAAAAGGCAAGGCACGGAAAGCAAACCGGAGATGGCAGGTCTTGCTATTTTCGTCTTGAGTATGGCCTAATATCTGGGCCAGAAAGGCTTTTGTCTTCAGGGCTGGCTCTGAGCCACTCTGCTACGTACAGAAACTGTCCTGGCAAAAGTACGTACATATTCATGAATATATTATGGAGTGGAGGGCCCGGGTTCAACTTCGAATTCCACCCTGCCTTGTCTCACATATCACCCCCCCCAACCTGTTTTTCCATCTCTCGTGTCACCATTTCAGACACTTTTTTTTTTAATATATTTTTTATCCCACGATTTTGTAACCCATTTTTCACCCCTGTGTCAATCATCTAATGTGATCCTGGGCTCTACACACCCTCCGCCAACCTGGGTAGAGCAACGGACTTAACTCATGCTTCCTTCATGCTTGAGTGTCCAAGTTGCTCCTTTCCACCTGACAGGGGGGGGAGTTTCCCTGGTTGGACGTAGCGCGTGGAAGGAACACGTTATTCCAACCAGTTCCTTTCCCCTTCATCAGGCGCCCGGCTGGCCAGGGGGAGGCAGTTTAGAGACCAGGATTACTGCATGTTTTTGTGAGGATACCTACACTAGGGGACACGGGGAGAACATGCAAACTCCACACAGAAAGGCCCCGCCTTCGGGTATGGGCACTGATGACGCGGAGGAGGAAACACGGCGCCTCCAGCACCCACAGCGCCCTGAGCGGGAATCGAACCCAGGACCTTCTAGCTGTGAGGCGACAGCACTACCAACTGTGCCACCGTGCCCCACCATTTCAGACACTCTTGTCTCTGAAATAAAGCATACAATACCAACAGTAAATCGAACATACAAAACAATAAAACATCCGCAAAATGGAAATAAGAAAATGGAAATAGGATACGGTTAGGTCCAGATGTGCCTTTCGTCTAAAATCTCTGTGGTATGCGTCAGTGCCTCAGGCCGCAAATAACCACTTGAGCTTGTAGATCTGCTATGTTTGGCCCCACAGAACACCTTCGTACCACAAAGCATAAATCGAGCTTTACGTTGTTGGGGCATTTTAAAAGGATCGTGACATTAAAAAACAACTTTTTGTAATTTGTCTTATTTGCTTTAAGTTTTATGAGCAAAAAATTAAATAAAATTAAACTGAATGTCACGAAACCTTTAAACACTCCCAATAAAATGAAGGAATCACATGAGAGAATTCCTCCTGGACTCCTCAATAAAATGAAGGAATCACATGAGAGAATTCCTCCTGGACTCCTCAATAAAATGAAGGAATCACATGAGAGAATTCCTCCTGGACTCCTCAATAAAATGAAGGAATCACATGAGAGAATTCCTCCTGGACTCCTCAATAAAATGAAGGAATCACATGAGAGAATTCCTCCTGGACTCCTCAATAAAATGAAGGAATCACATGAGAGAATTCCTCCTGGACTCCTCAATAAAATGAAGGAATCACATGAGAGAATTCCTCCTGGACTCCTCGAAGCTCAAGGACAGCGTGACCGTTCCGCTGCCAAAGCTCACGCGTGGCTTGTGGCCGCCCCCGCCTCGCCTGGCCGTGGCCGGCGTGCTCTCGTGGCGGTGGTGGTGGTGGTCGTTGCTGTTGGTCTTCAGGCTGATGGAGGACGAGGGCGTGGAGGCGGCGGACGAGCCTCCGCCCGTGCTGCCCGAGCGCCTCTCTCGTGAGGCGGAGCCGTGCTTCAGCGTGGCCTTGGCGGCCACCTTGGATTTAAAAAGAGAGACACACAGAGAGAGAGAGAGAGAGAGCAGTGGGTGTCAGTGGTCGGGGGGGGGGGGGGAGTACTCAAATGTTTTACTTTAAGTAAAAGTATCAATACTGTAATGTAGACGTATACTCTGTTCCAAGTGGAAGTCTCGTATTCAAAATGTACTCGAGTAAAAGCACAAAAGTATCGGCATCAAAATGTACTTTTAACGTACTAAAAGTTAAAGTATACTCATATTGCAGAATGTGCCATTTCACAAGTTCAAAATGTGTACAAAATATTTTGAAAATAAGTGCGAAACATTGTGAGCTTGTAGATCGGCTATTTTCAAAAGATTCATTCTTTTTTTTTTTATGGCCGAAATGAAGGGGTTAATGTACATGTTTTCTAATCAAAATTTTAATCTCTAAACTAACTAGTTTTCAAAAGATTGTAGTGGATTATTATTCGTCCGTCCGTCCTTCCGTCCATGCTTTCATTCCATTTAATTTCATATTACTTATTTCATTTCAGTTCATGGTATTACATGATTACATTAATTTCACCTTGTACTCTTTTCTTCTTTACATATAGGCATATTTCCAGAGAAAAGGCGCGGAGCAGGAAGATGGATAAAGGTTCACCTTGAAGGCGTATGAAGAGAGAAAAGACGCGGAGCAGGAAGATGGATAAAGGGTTCACCTTGAAGGCATGTGAAGAGAGAGAAGACACGGAGCAGGAAGAAGGATAAAGGGTTCACCTTGAAGGCGTATGAAGAAAGAAAAGACACGGAGCAGGAAGAAGGATAAAGGGTTCACCTTGAAGGCGTATGAAGAAAGAGAAGACGCGGAGCAGGAAGATGGATAAAGGGTTCACCTTGAAGGCGTATGAAGAAAGTAAAGACGCGGAGCAGGAAGATGGATAAAGGGTTCACCTTGAAGGCGTGTGAAGAAAGAAAAGACGCGGAGCAGGAAGATGGATAAAGGGTTCACCTTGAAGGCGTATGAAGAGAGAAAAGACGCAGAGCAGGAAGATGGATAAAGGGTTCACCTTGAAGGCGTGTGGAGAAAGAGAAGACGCGGAGCAGGAAGATGGATAAAGGGTTCACCTTGAAGGCGTATGAAGAAAGAAAAGACACGGAGCAGGAAGATGGATAAAGGGTTCACCTTGAAGGCGTATGAAGAGAGAAAAGACGCAGAGCAGGAAGATGGATAAAGGGTTCACCTTGAAGGCGTATGAAGAGAGAAAAGACGCAGAGCAGGAAGATGGATAAAGGGTTCACCTTGAAGGCGTATGAAGAGAGAAAAGACGCGGAGCAGGAAGAAGGATAAAGGGTTCACCTTGAAGGCGTATGAAGAGAGAAAAGACGCGGAGCAGGAAGATGGATAAAGGGTTCACCTTGAAGGCGTGTTAAGAAAGAGAAGACGCGGAGCAGGAAGATGGATAAAGGGTTCACCTTGAAGGCATATGAAGAAAGAGAAGACGCGGAGCAGGAAGAAGGATAAAGGGTTCACCTTGAAGGCGTTTGAAGAGAGAAAAGACGCGGAGCAGGAAGATGGATAAAGGGTTCACCTTGAAGGCATATGAAGAAAGAGAAGACGCGGAGCAGGAAGATGGATAAAGGGTTCACCTTGAAGGCGTATGAAGAAAGAGAAGACGCGGAGCAGGAAGAAGGATAAAGGGTTCACCTTGAAGGCGTATGAAGAGAGAAAAGACGCGGAGCAGGAAGATGGATAAAGGGTTCACCTTGAAGGCGTATGAAGAAAGAGAAGACGCGGAGCAGGAAGAAGGATAAAGGGTTCACCTTGAAGGCATGTGAAGAAAGAGAAGACGCGGAGCAGGAAGATGGATAAAGGGTTCACCTTGAAGGCGTATGAAGAGAGAGAAGACGCAGAGCAGGAAGAAGGATAAAGGGTTCACCTTGAAGGCGTATGAAGAAAGAAAAGACGCGGAGCAGGAAGATGGATAAAGGGTTCACCTTGAAGGCGTATGAAGAGAGAGAAGACGCAGAGCAGGAAGAAGGATAAAGGGTTCACCTTGAAGGCGTATGAAGAAAGAAAAGACGCGGAGCAGGAAGATGGATAAAGGGTTCACCTTGAAGGCGTATGAAGAAAGAAAAGACGCGGAGCAGGAAGAAGGATAAAGGGTTCACCTTGAAGGCATGTGAAGAAAGAAAAGACACGGAGCAGGAAGAAGGATAAAGGGTTCACCTTGAAGGCGTGTTAAGAAAGAAAAGACGCGGAGCAGGAAGAAGGATAAAGGGTTCACCTTGAAGGCATGTGAAGAAAGAAAAGACACGGAGCAGGAAGAAGGATAAAGGGTTCACCTTGAAGGCGTATGAAGAAAGAAAAGACGCGGAGCAGGAAGATGGATAAAGGGTTCACCTTGAAGGCGTGTGAAGAAAGAAAAGACACGGAGCAGGAAGATGGATAAAGGGTTCACCTTGAAGGCGTTTGAAGAAAGAGAAGACGTGGAGCAGGAAGATGGATAAAGGGTTCACCTTGAAGGCGTTTGAAGAAAGAAAAGACACGGAGCAGGAAGATGGATAAAGGGTTCACCTTGAAGGCGTATGAAGAGAGAGAAGACACGGAGCAGGAAGATGGATAAAGGGTTCACCTTGAAGGCGTATGAAGAAAGAGAAGACGCGGAGCAGGAAGAAGGATAAAGGGTTCACCTTGAAGGCGTGTGAAGAAAGAAAAGACACGGAGCAGGAAGATGGATAAAGGGTTCACCTTGAAGGCGTTTGAAGAAAGAAAAGACGCGGAGCAGGAAGATGGATAAAGGGTTCACCTTGAAGGCATGTGAAGAAAGAGAAGACGCGGAGCAGGAAGATGGATAAAGGGTTCACCTTGAAGGCGTGCGCGGCCGTGCAGCAGCGCACCTCCTCGATGGTGTTCCTGGAGGGCTTGACGAGGATGATGTACACCTTGTTGGAGAAGATGCAGGCCAGCAGGCCGAAGCTGGACGCCAGGATGGCGATGACCTCCACGGCCGACACGAACTTGCCGTACGTGCTGAAGTAGGCGGGCACGAAGGAGACCCAGACGATGAAGAAGATGAGCATGCTGAACGTGATGAACTTGGCCTCGGTGAAGTTCTCGGGCAGCTTGCGCGACTTGAACGCCACCAAGAAGCATATGGCCGCCAGCAGGCAGGTGTAGCCGATGAGGAAGCCCAGCGCCATCATGGAGCCCTCCTTTAGGGATGGGGATTAAACCATAAATTCATTAGGTGATAAATGATAACCTTATTGATCCATTAACCATTTAGTTGATAAGCTGTGTTTTTTAATATTATTATTATTTTGATAAGAGAATCTTAATTTCCCTCAATGTCGAACATAAACATCTACATTTTGCTGATATACAGAAAGAATAGAAAAGGCATATTATATTCCTGGGATACAGGGCCAGGCAATGGCATCTTTGTATGAGGAATAAAATGTCTGTCACATCACATACAAAAGCAGACACGTTTCTTTAACCGGCCCACGTGTGCATTCCTTGGTGATGATGGAACCGCGGAATGTTCGATTAATCGTTAACTGTTACGTTTAATTGAATAATTTCTTAACAATCGATTAACACAATTAGTGCCGGGATTCCTTCAAAATAGAAGCTTGGGGTGCCTGGAAGATATGGCCGCTTTTACTCTGTAAAGCCCCCCCTTCCGTTCCGGTAAGAAACCGGAGACATATTTTTTGCTTGCTTACCTTTTCTCTCGTTTCAATATTATCTCTAGACGATCGCTCGTGTTCATATTTTGAACGAGAGGCAGGTGAGAAGTCAGAAATGAAGAGCTTAGTATGTCCATCTGATCAAAACCACGGAGAGCGCCCTGGATTAGGAGAGACGAGGCATTCTTTCTGCTGCGGTAAACTAGGAACTTCCTAGTAGGAAGTGAACGGTACCGCGGATGAACGAAGAGTGAAGGAAACTCAAAAAAGGAAAAAAATCTGAATATTCTTCTCTCGTTTGATATAATTGAAAATGTCCTATAGCAACCCGTCGGTGCAGTCGTGCACCCTGCACACGTGGTATACGGTCTGAACCAGTTAACGATGAGCAATACTTTTATTCACCTTCAAAGCTAGACCCGGACTCGCTCCTTCTTACATATCTGACCTACTCGTCCCCTACGAGCCAGCCCATGTCCTACGTTCATCCGGCACGTCCCTTCTCTCAAAAGAATCTGTCTGCAAAAAAACTGTAGGCGACCGGGCATTCGCTATCCGTGCACCGACTCTCTGGAATGCCTTGCCCCTAGAGATCAGGCTAGCCGAGTCTGTGCCGCGTTTTAAATCACTCCTTAAGACTCATTTTTACAAAGCTGCATTCAACCCCCTACCCATGTGATTTGTGATTTTTTTATCGATTTCTTCTGTTATTGTTGTGAATTTGTGTATTATTGACAATGTATTTTATTCTATTGTGTGCCTCCTTGCTATGTTTTTATATATGTATCTCTGTTAAAGCACTTTGTGACTCGTTCTTAAAAGGTGCTATACAAATAAAGCTTTATTATTTATTATCCCTACCTTGCAGGTGATGAAGATGATCTCGTCGATGTCGTGGTTGCGGTAGGAGGCGGGCGGCGCGTTGTACAGCCACACCACGCAGATCATCACCTGGACGAAGGTGCAGAGGAACACCAGCAGGAACTGCAGGTTGAGGCCCCACCACTTGCGGTGCAGGCTGGTGGGGATCTTGGCCTCGAACACCAGCAGCACGCGGTTGGTCTTCACCAGGATGCAGGAGATGCACAGCACGAAGCTCACGCCGAAGGCCGGCTGCCGCAGGCGGCACGACCAGTCGCACGGCTCGCCGATGAACACCAGCGAGCTGCGGATGCCGGGAGAGAAGGTAAGGCAAGGTTATTATGGTTATCTAAAACGAAGAAAAAGTACATTTTCGCCTGACGTCGAAATTTAAAAAACATCTTCTAAATCCTGACAGTTTTCTGAAATACTTCATGTTTCTGTATCAGTGGTGCTCAATATTTCATGTCAAGGACCCCAGAAATGATTATGTATTTGGCCACCGACATCTGAAGATATGTTATTCCAGGAACCCCTCAGAAACAAAGATTTGCGTTGAAAACGTTCACTCTGAGAGAATATATTCAAAGATTTGTGCCGCATTTTCACGATTTTTCTAAAATAGCAGACCTACAAGCTCGTAGCGCGGCACTCGGTGACACGGTATGAGCTTGTAGATCTGCTCTTTTTCAATAGCTGAAGTATAATGCTTAAAACACCAAAAGGGTTTCCCGCCCCAAAATGGGTTTAACTGAACTAAATAAAAACTAGAAATCGAAAAGAGAAAAACGATAACTAACTGAAACTGTATTGTGTGTTTACAAAACTAACTAAAACTACCTGAAATGATAGACAAAAATGCCCTTTAGTTTCCGTTTATGTCATTGTATTCATAAGCTTAATCTGCAACTGGATTTTTAAAATAATATCTGTTCTTGAGTTTTTATTACACAATACTTTCTCTGGCCCTATTCAATTCTTACTCATTTGTCAGGTGCAGGATTGAAAAGGACAGAAAAAAAAGAATACCAACACTAAAACTAATAAAGACGATACTAAAACTAAGCGTTAAAGAAAACAAAAATAAAATAGAAACTAGCAAACCCGCTCTAAAAACTATAACTAAAACTAACTGAATTAGAAAAAAACGAACTAAAACTAAACTCATCATCATCTTTATTTATACTCGGAAATACAGTTGAGGGCAAGCCCTCATTTTCAATGTAGCCGAGGTTACAATACACAAAATACAGTCACAAAACAATACATCCAACACAACATTAAAAATGCAGGATGCAGTTCTAAACTAAAATGAAAAAAAACAAAAAACAACTATATTGTGACCTGGAGAAGCAGCACATGAGGGAGAAGAGCAGCAGGTAGGAGAGCTCCCGGTTGGACGCCTTGACGACGGGCGTGTTGCGGAACCGCACGAAGACGCCCAGCACGAAGGCGGTGAGCGCCACGCCCAGCACGGCGAAGAGGGCCAGGGCGATGCCGAACGGCTCGGTCCACGACAGGAACTCGATCTCCTTCAGGAAGCACGACGTGTGGTTCCCCTGAGACCACGAGTTGTTTGGACACTTGGTGCAGACGCTGGCGTCTATAGTGGTGTGTGAAGGAGACAAACACTAGCATTAATGTCGGTGTGCGTAGAGAGCTCTATAAAGTATCTACAATAAGGCGAGGCCATGGCCTAATCCATTTCTGCCTGGCACAAAATCATACCCGTGCGAACCGAGTGGTGCAACTCTCCCCCCCCCTCTCTATCTCTCTCTTTCTCTCTCTCTCTCTCTCTCTCTCTCTCTCTCTCTCATATTAGCAGGCGACAGTGCAGCACTGTCGGCCGCCACTGTACTGGCCTCTACTGGTACATACTGGTGCTCATTAACGTCACATAGGTGAACCAACACGGCCCGTGTGGGTCACGGACATTGCTGTTCCTTGGAGTAGTTGCACCACTCAAAAAGACCTGAGAACTATTAGTGGGCATGCAGCGATTGTTGGCCGTTGCGTGTAGAGCGCGACCCTCAATCACCCATTGGAATGCAAATGAGTGCCTTTCAGCCTTTGTATCCTACTGTCTGGCAGGTATATCTCTTTGAAAACCTTTAGTGCTTCTGATTGTGCATGGGGGGGGGGGGGGACGCTACTGATAACTCCTGGACAAACTAATTATATTTAGTTTTTATTGAGCAAGTGATATGATTGCTCCACCAATGCACACAAGTTAATAAGAATGACATTGACAACGCACTGCTTTGCTAGGTTTTTAGTAAGAATGTTTTTTGGTTAAAATGAAATATTGCTGCTCACCACTGGTAACCACGTTATAAATGCAACAATACACTGGGATATACATGTTATACCTTAATGCGTCTGTTTGAACGAGAATGGCATTTATGGTACCCGTGAAATCATTACCATATCATGGCATCTCATGTAATATTGCTGTAAGATAATGAGTTGACCGTATACGGTATAATAATATATACAATTTATATAGCGCTTTTCTGGGTACCCAAAGTCGCTTTACATGGTATTACAATATACCATTACATGGTATACCATGTAATATTGCTGTAAGATAATGAGTTGACCGTGTACGGTTATACCTTTATGTTCGCTGTATTCTCCATCTGAGCACTCGGTGCATTCAAAACAACACGTGGGCATGCCGTCGATGATGCCTTTCCTGGTGCCAGGCTCGCAGTCCTCACTGCAGTTGGAGAATGGTAGCTGTGATGGTGGTACAACACACAGCATCAGTTAGAGAGAATAGTAGCTGTGATGGTGGTACAACACACAGCATCAGTTAGAGAGAATAGTAGCTGTGATGGTGGTACAATTAACACACAGCATCAGTTAGAGAGAATGGTAGCTGTGATGGTGGTACAATTAACACACAGCATCAGTTAGAGAGAATGGCAGCTGTGATGGTGGTACAACACACAGCATCAGTTAGAGAGAATGGTAGCTGTGATGTGGTACAATTAACACACAGCATCAGTTAGAGAGAATGGCAGCTGTGATGGTGGTACAATTAACACACAGCATCAGTTAGAGAGAATGGTAGCTGTGATGGTGGTACAATTAACACACAGCATCAGTTAGAGAGAATGGTAGCTGTGATGGTGGTACAATTAACACACAGCATCAGTTAGAGAGAATGGCAGCCGTGATGGTGGTACAATTAACACACAGCATCAGTTAGAGAGAATGGCAGCTGTGATGGTGGTACAACACACAGCATCAGTTAGAGAGAATGGTAGCTGTGATGTGGTACAATTAACACACAGCATCAGTTAGAGAGAATGGTAGCTGTGATGTGGTACAATTAACACACAGCATCAGTTAGAGAGAATGGTAGCTGTGATGTGGTACAATTAACACACACCATCAGTTAGAGAGAATGGTAGCTGTGAGGTGGTACAATTAACACACAGCATCAGTTAGAGAGAATGGTAGCTGTGATGGTGGTACAATTAACACACAGCATCAGTTAGAGAGAATGGTAGCTGTGATGGTGGTACAATTAACACACAGCATCAGTTAGAGAGAATGGTAGCTGTGATGGTGGTACAATTAACACACAGCATCAGTTAGAGAGAATGGCAGCCGTGAGGTTATCAACACTGACTCACACATACCTCAGTGCTGTATCCATTATCAACACTGACTCACACATACCTCAGTGCTGTATCCATTATCAACACTGACTCACACATACCTCAGTGCTGTATCCATTATCAACACTGACTCACACATACCTCAGTGCTGTATCCATTATCAACACTGACTCACACATACCTCAGTGCTGTATCCATTATCAACACTGACTCACACATACCTCAGTGCTGTATCCATTCATACCTCAGTGCTGTATCCATTCCACAGGATCTTGTTCTTGTGGATGAAGAGCTTGGCCTCCTTCCTGGCCTGCACGCTGTAGTAGCCCACCTCCTGGAACACCACCGAGGCGTCCTCCGTGGAGCGCTGCCAGTTGATGAGCGTGTAGTTTCCCGTCAGCTCGGCGTTCTCGTGGAAGCGAACCCTCTCTCCCATGCTGTTGGTGTAGTTCAGGTGTCTGAGCTGCTTCAGGACCTGAGCGAGACGGGGGAGAAAAATATGTCTTATTATTATTCTCCTATTAAGGCAGTCCACTTCCACTGTATTTGAAAGAGCGGGATATTCAGTACATAATAATATCTGGGACTTATATGTATAGCGCTTTTCATGACACACAGAGATGTGTGGGGGTCGGGGGGGGGGGGGGGGGGGTGATATTTTAATTAAGTGAAATCACTGAATATACCTTTTTAAATGGATGAATAAATGAATAGGTATCTGGCTGCTGTAAGCCATCTTCTAATCTACAGTGTGCCAATACTAAGAAGAGGCCGCAATGACCCAGTAGTAAACATCTGTTATTTTAGTATACCGAGAGCGAGAGAGAGAGAGAGAGAGAGAGAGAGAGAGACATGGGTGTGCCTGCGTGGAATTATAAATTGGGGGGGGGGGTTTACCTGCCACGCTTCCATCTTCTTGAAATCCGCGCAGGAGTTGTTGGCGAAGAGGCCGCGTCCGGGCGTGCACGTGAGGACGTCCTGGAGCGCCTGGGCGATGGAGTGCACGGCCACATACACGTTGTAGGAGACGCGCAGACTCCCCACGTCCAGGTAGGGCGTCTCCACGCTGGTCACGTCCTCGTCTCCACTGCACAGCGGCCGCGAGCTGTCCGCGCTGCTGCCGTTCTCGCTCTCCTGCAGGTCACAGAATAGTGTCGATTTGTTTTGGGACAGCACTGTTTGAATTAGTTAGTTCTTTTTTAATACAATTTGATTTAGTTTTAGTCGCATTTTATAGTCCTCTGAAATGTTTTAGGGTTTAGTCTAGTCTTAGTCGAGTAAATCGACAGTTGATTTAGTCGACTAAAATGTATTGTGGCGTCGGTGCCTTACTGCCTTGATGGTGTCGTAATGGCTGATTTTAGACTTGGTTGCATGCTGAAAATAGACGATCTTCAAGTTCACAACGCATAGCAGCGCGACGCGTTGTGAGCTTGTAGCACACAACTCAAGCATTACATGACATTAAGTCTTGTGATTCTATACTGGATCTCTTCTCCACTTAATCCCTCCCTATAACATTTTCAATCAATCAATGCTATATACCTTCATCCTCAGGGTGTCCTCCAGATATAGCAGTTGAAGGTCTCCCAGAAGTCCTACCTGCATCCTCAGGCTGTCCTCCAGATATAGCAGTTGAAGGTCTCCTCCCAGAACTCCTACCTGCATCCTCAGGCTGTCCTCCAGATATAGCAGTTGAAGGTCTCCTCCCAGAACTCCTACCTGCATCCTCAGGCTGTCCTCCAGATATAGCAGTTGAAGGTCTCCTCCCAGAACTCCTACCTGCATCCTCAGGCTGTCCTCCAGATATAGCAGTTGAAGGTCTCCTCCCAGAACTCCTACCTGCATCCTCAGGCTGTCCTCCAGATATAGCAGCTGAAGGTCTCCTCCCAGAACTCCTACCTGCATCCTCAGGCTGTCCTCCAGATATAGCAGCTGAAGGTCTCCTCCCAGAACTCCTACCTGCATCCTCAGGCTGTCCTCCAGATATAGCAGCTGAAGGTCTCCTCCCAGAACCTCCTACCTGCATCCTCAGGCTGTCCTCCAGATATAGCAGCTGAAGGTCTCCTCCCAGAACCTCCTACCTGCATCCTCAGGCTGTCCTCCAGATATAGCAGTTGAAGGATCTCCTCCCAGAACCTCCTACCTGCATCCTCAGGCTGTCCTCCAGATATAGCAGTTGAAGGATCTCCTCCCAGAAGTCCTACCTGCATCCTCAGGCTGTCCTCTAGGTAGCAGTTGAAGGTCTCCTCCCAGAACTCCCTGACGAACTCGTTGTGGTGGTTCCTCCGGGGCTGGACCTGCTGCAGGAACTCCTTGAAGCCCGGGATGTGTCCGGCCCTCAGGGCGAAGCCGAGGGTCCCGGCCACCACGTCCAGGTACTCGGGCCGGGCGATGAGCGACGACGTGGACCACGCCTCGCTGGCCAGCCAGATGCGGTCGGTGATGTTCCTCCGTGCCATCTCCTTGATCAGGGGCTCGATGTCGGGGCCGCTTGCGAACGCCACGATCACCTTGGCGGTGTTATAGGGATGTCCATAGTTAATCGTTAGTCGATTGTTAACCCATTTTAGACGATTCTACCAAATGCCTTCTAAATTGTGATAGTTTTCTGAAAAACCTCATGTTTCTATGTCAGTCGTTCTCAAACATTTTCATGTCGAGGACCCCCAAATATATGTAATTGGCCGCGGACCCCCATCAGACAATATGTAGTTTCAGGGACCCCCCCCCCCCCCCCCCCCCCCAGAAGCAAAGGTATGAGTTAAAACGTTCATTGTGAAAGAATATATTCAAAGATTTGCGCCACATTTTCACGATTTTAAACAAAATAGCAGACCTACAAGCTCTTAGCGCGGCACTCGGTGCCGTGCTATGAGCTTGTAGATCTGCTATTTTTCAGCAGCTAAAGCATAGCATAATGCTTAAAACACCAAAAGGGATTCCTGCCCAGAATGGGTAAAAAAAAAAACGCCGCTTATCAACGAACCGGTTAATCGATCGATAAGGTCATTATATCAAAACGCATCAATGAATGAACGGATGGATTCATTCCCAGCCCCCTATCTATCTCATCTCTACCTTGGCGGTGGAGTTCTCAATGCGGTCCACCAGCGCCCCCTATCTTATCTGTACCTTGGCGGTGGAGTTCTCGATGCGGTCCACCAGCGCCTGGATCTGGTGGTCCTCGGAGTACTGCGAGATGAGCTCGTTGAGGTCGATGCAGATGTCGCGCTCCTCCATCTCCTTCTCGAACTTCTCGATGCCCGGGCGGCCGTAGTCGTCGTCGGAGGCCACGGCGATCACCCAGTTCCAGCGGAAGTGCTGGATGACGGTGGCCATGGCCGTGGCCTGGTACTCGTCCGTGGGGATGGTCCGCATGAAGGACTTGTACTGCTTCTTGTTGCTCAGCAGGCGGCTGGACGAGGCGTAGCTGATCTGCAAACGTTTTTTTTTATATATTTTTTTTTTATCCCACGATTTTGTAACCCATTTTTCACCCCTGTGTCAATCATCTAATGTGATCCTGGGCTCTACACACCCTCCGCCAACCTAGTCCCCATATATGGGGGACAAGGGGAGAGCAACGGACTTGAACTCATGCTTCCTTCATGCCTGAGTGTCCAAGTTGCTCCTTTACACCTGACAGGGGGGAGTTTCCCTGGTTGCAGTTTTGCAAACGTTTTTTAGTGGAATCATCAGACCTCGTCAAAGTCAAAGTCGTATACGATTAGTCACCCATGTTGCTGCAGTAAAATTTGTGCTCTCCACATTTGCGATGCGATACAACTTTATTGTCAGCTTGCACTGACATTAGTTTTGCATCCACGGCGTCACCGTTCAAGATACAGACAGGACATAGACACAGTACGTTACACATTACACAAATCACAGGAACAGACAGGAGACAAGAACACATCCTCTGGTTTACTGATTTTGGTTTAAAAGCAAAACAGACTGATGTACAAAAGGGTTCTTTAGTCTGTCTATCTTATATTTTGGGACTCATGAACCGCCTCATGGAGGGCAACGTCATTCATCATTTAAAACATAAGGGGTCAGAAGAGATACTCTTTGCCAGTCTAAGCATGGTCTGGGCCTCTTTAAAGGAATGTAACACGACCTCAACAGGCCTACCAACAAATTTAGTGCAGGTACAATTGTTGACCCATCTCTTGGAGCGGTGAGCCGCAGCGTCCGCCGCGCTCGGGAATCATTAGTTGAAGTGACCCCCCAGTCCATCCCTTTGATGCTGAGTGTCAAGCAGGGGGGCATTGGGTCCCATTTTTACAGTCTTTGGTATGACCCGGCCGGGGATCGAACCCCCGACCTCCCAGTTTCAGGGTGGGACACTCTAACCACAAGGCCACCGTCTGGTCGCACAACCACCCGAGTCATTGATAGAAAATGTGTCATCTTTTGGGTGGACTATACTCCTTTAACCATGCAGGCAAGATTAAGAACAGATTCTTAATTACAACTGTGGCCCGGCAGGCTGAACCTGTCCTGTACACCAGTGGTTCCCAAAGTGGGGTCCGAGGACCCCACTTTGGGATGATGGAGTTCCAGGGGTCCCCCAGCTAAATGATAGTGTCGAACCAAAGGGACCCATTTGTACACTCTCAGAGTTAAATTAACATTGATTTTACAATATAAATTGGGGGTCCCAGAGATACAATTTACAATTTAGGCATTTGGCAGACATTCTTAATCCAGATAGAAATGCCATGGGGGTCCGTAGACTAATTCATGTCAAACTGGTGGTCCTTGGTTGAGAATCACTGCTAGAACCGTAAAAATCTTCTCTTATGGGGGCCCAATCTTTTCAATTTCAACTTACCTGTGGGATGTAAAACAGGCCCATAGCAGGTTGGCTTCTAATCAGACTAATCAGACTCACCTGTGGAATGTAAAACAGACCCATAGCAGGTTGGCTTCTAATCAGACTCACCTGTGGGATGTAAATCAGACCAATCAGACTCACCTGTGGGATGTAAATCAGACCAATCAGACTCACCTGTGGGATGTAAATCAGACTAATCAGACTCACCTGTGGGATGTAAATCAGACTAATCAGACTCACCTGTGGGATGTAAATCAGACTAATCAGACTCACCTGTGGGATGTAAATCAGACCAATCAGACTCACCTGTGGGATGTAAATCAGACTAATCAGACTCACCTGTGGGATGTAAATCAGACTAATCAGACTCACCTGTGGGATGTAAATCAGACTAATCAGACTCACCTGTGGGATGTAAATCAGACCAATCAGACTCACCTGTGGGATGTAGAACAGGCCCAGCAGGTTGGCGACGGCGGTGGAGACGGCCGACCCCGAGGCGCCCACCACGGCGATGGTGGACGGGATGTGGGCGGTGCAGTTGCAGAACTCGTCCAGGTTGAGCGAGTCGATCTTGTTCTGCGCCACGAAGCTCAGCGTGGCCTCCAGGGCCTTGGACACGGTGTTGCACGTGTCGAAGATGCGGTAGCCCAGCGTGACGTTGGGCAGCAGGACGCTGCTGTTGTTGATCTCGTCGATGGCGAAGATCATGGCCTGCAGCCACCGGAAGCCACGGAAGTTGTACCTGTAGGAGAGAGAGAGAGAGAGAGAGACAGAGAGAGAGAGAGAGAGGGGGGACATGAAGTCAGCTGGACCTGTCTGTCACCTGTGTACGGTAGGCTACAGTGTTGTTTTTGGCAGCACATTTTTATTTTAATGTTTAGTCATATAGTCTCTTGAATAGTTTTCATTTTAGTTTCAGTCACATTTTAGACCTGCCTTTTGGCTCGTATAAATCACCCCTCCTCCTCCGACGGTCTTTGCAAATAACGGACACTATAACAGGAATTATAGGTAGTCTCTCGACTCGGACTGACTTACATATTCAGTTCAGTCCACATAAATAAATAATTTTACAGTATGTAGGCTATAGATAGGCTACTTTATCATTCATTCAGCGAAAATGTGTCTCTTCAACAAACGGCAAAGCTTTTTAGTTTAATGTGTGTGCGTGCATGTGTGTGTTGGGTCAGCGACTCAGCGCAGCGGCCAGCAGCTAGTGGATGGGGGGGGGGTGCATAGTATCGGGTTTCAAGCAGTGTTTTCTGTGCCACATGTGGAGGAGGCGGACTTATGTCACTGGAGAAGGAAAAAAACATGTACACGTGATGCGGAAATCCGCTGCGAGGAGACAAAATACCCCACCGAGCCTGCACCTGATGTACACTCGCTCTATCTATGCGGTCTCGGAGAGCCCACTCAGCTCATCCACTCGACTCCACTCGCCTCTTCGTCTTCGATGGAGCACATTAACAATTGGAACGTTAACCATTTCCGGGTCAAGCTGGAATGACCCCGAGTGATCGAGTGGGAGTGAGCGAGTGGCCGAGATTTTGGGTATTGGAATTTGGCTATAGAAAACATGGCTAATACAAAAATCACGGCACTCTTTAAGTGGTTAAATTACACAGCACACTTTCAGAGTTGAATTAGTCTCACGTAGCCAGACAACTATTCCATAATCTCTGATAGAGATGATTTCTATTTATATATTACAATGAATTTGCGCGACTGTAAAGACGAAACGCTTTATATTTTACTCATGATGGAGTGTCCGTTGCTCCAGACTGTATGATGGGAAGCATTTGGAAATTGCGAGTGGAAACAGTCTGGCAATGCGAGACTGGAGTTGAATGAATTAACGCTAACGATACCCCGCACACGTTCACCTTAAAACGTGAACGAAACAACGCTCACTTATTATTACCTCACACACTGGGTGGACTGGGGCCGTGCGGCCAGGTCCTGGTCCTTGGCAGTCACTCCAAAGTGAATGGGGAACAGCCCCCCCAGCAGGATGTCTCCGGTCATCTGGGCCCTCTGCTGGGGCCCGTAGGTGGAGATGACACACGTACAGCCCAGGAGGAGCACATGCTGCAGGGTGAACTTCATCCTCTCTCACAGCGCCCAGGGGCCGCAAGGCTGCTGCCTCCTCTCACACAGCGCCCAGGGGACGCAAGGCTGCTGCCTCCTCTCACAGCGCCCAGGGGCCGGGCGGCTGCTGCTGCCTCCTCTCTCACAGCGCCCAGGGGCCGCAAGGCTGCTGCCTCCTCTCACACAGCGCCCAGGGGCCGCAAGGCTGCTGCCTCCTCTCACACAGCGCCCAGGGGCCGCAAGGCTGCTGCCTCCTCTCACACAGCGCCCAGGGGACGCAAGGCTGCTGCCTCCTCTCACAGCGCCCAGGGGACGCAAGGCTGCTGCCTCCTCTCTCACAGCGCCCAGGGGCCGCAAGGCTGCTGCCTCCTCTCTCACAGCGCCCAGGGGCCGCAAGGCTGCTGCCTCCTCTCTCACAGCGCCCAGGGGCCGCAAGGCTGCTGCTGCCTCCTCTCTCACAGCGCCCAGGGGCCGCAAGGCTGCTGCCTCCTCTCTCACAGCGCCCAGGGGCCGCAAGGCTGCTGCCTCCTCTCTCACAGCGCCCAGGGGCCGCAAGGCTGCTGCCTCCTCTCACACAGCGCCCAGGGGCCGCAAGGCTGCTGCTGCCTCCTCTCTCACAGCGCCCAGGGGCCGCAAGGCTGCTGCTGCCTCCTCTCTCACAGCGCCCAGGGGCCGCAAGGCTGCTGCCTCCTCTCACAGCGCCCAGGGGCCGCAAGGCTGCTGCCTCCTCTCTCACAGCGCCCAGGTGCCGCAAGGCTGCTGCCTCCTCTCACAGCGCCCAGGTGCCGGGCGGCTGCTGCTGCCTCCTCTTCTGCTGCTGCGTGAAGATGTCTGCTGCAGCCTCCTGGGGTCCTCCCTGCGTGGTGAAGATGTCTGCTGCAGCCTCCTGGGGTCCTCCCTGCGTGGTGAAGATGTCTGCTGCAGCCTCCTGGGGTCCTCCCTGCGTGGTGAAGATGTCTGCTGCAGCCTCCTGGGGTCCTCCCTGCGTGGTGAAGATGTCTGCTGCAGCCTCCTGGGGACCTCCCATCAATCTGGTTGAGCCGGTCGCTCGTCGACGTCGTGCGGCTGGTTTAGTTGTGTTCGCTGTGGCGGGAACGACTAGAGGAACAGAAAACACACGCATGCAGTGTTTAATGTTGACTGAAATGAAATGTTTGACTTATAGTCTTTTGAATAACAAACCATTTAGGATTAGTCCTATTGTATAGCCTTCTGAAATTGTTTAGTCTTAGTCGGCTAAATATCAAAATCTTGTAGTCTTTTAGTCTAAGGGCCGATTCATACTCCTATTTTAGAGCCGAATAAAAGTGGGTTCGGCTCTGTAGAGCCTACAATGTGACGTCATTTGAGGTTCGGCGGGGCAGGTACTGTCCTAAAGTCCTTTCACTTGTATACACTGCATGGCAGAATACATACAAACTATAGATTTTAGTGTCTGTCCGTGTCTGTTCTGTACAGAGTTTGGAAGCACTCGTTTTCCGTAAAGCAATGTCCTGCCTCCGCCTGCATTATGTGCAAATTCAAAACGGGTGGTACGCAGGGCAGTTGAGTGATATCTAACGAGCACTTCCAAACTGCAACCGAATCACCCGCAAGGACAGAAAGTAACTCAGTCATAACACGTGGATTTTCATGAAACAAACACTTTTGAGGATAGAAAGAGAATAATTCAAGCTTTCCGTACAGCTGCAGTGTTGGTGCGTTTGACGTTGTGTAATACAATCAGATCGGACTTTTCTGTTTGGATGAATGGGCTGCCAGTGGGAAGAAAGTTGCACCTTGTTAGCACCTTGCCAGTAACTGATATGGTAAGATGGCCGCGGTCTGCATATGGTCGATTAAGCTCAAAGTTGGCACGCGTGCTGCCGACGATGAACCAGGCGGTGTGCCTTATACTGAACAGGCTCAGTAACAGGTGTTACCGATGATACTAATGAAGGCTCTGTTCCATTCTGGTCAAACAGAGGCAGGCTGCTGCTGTTTGTGCATGTTAAGGTTCGCTGGAAGCACTCTGCTACACCAGGGTGGCTCTCAAAGAAAGTATCCTTGGGTGGGTTTCAAATGTGTATCAAATGAGAGTGTACAAATACAGGTCCATTTGGTTCCATTTGTACACTCTCAGAGTTATGAATGCAGTTATAAATATGGTTCCATTTGTACACTCTCAGAGTTATGAATGCAGTTATAAATATGGTTCCATTTGTACACTCTCAGAGTTATGAATGCAGTTATAAATATGGTTCCATTTGTACACTCTCAGAGTTATGAATACAGTTATAAATATGGTTCCATTTGTACACTCTCAGAGTTATGAATACAGTTATAAATATGGTTCCATTTGTACACTCTCAGAGTTATGAATGCAGTTATAAATATGGTTCCATTTGTACACTCTCAGAGTTATGAATGCAGTTATAAATATGGTTCCATTTGTACACTCTCAGAGTTATGAATACAGTTATAAATATGGTTCCATTTGTACACTCTCAGAGTTATGAATACAGTTATAAATATGGTTCCATTTGTACACTCTCAGAGTTATGAATACAGTTATAAATATGGTTCCATTTGTACACTCTCAGAGTTATGAATACAGTTATAAATATGGTTCCATTTGTACACTCTCAGAGTTATGAATGCAGTTATAAATATGGTTCCATTTGTACACTCTCAGAGTTATGAATGCAGTTATAAATATGGTTCCATTTGTACACTCTCAGAGTTATGAATGCAGTTATAAATATGGTTCCATTTGTACACTCTCAGAGTTATGAATGCAGTTATAAATATGGTTCCATTTGTACACTCTCAGAGTTATGAATACAGTTATAAATATGGTTCCATTTGTACACTCTCAGAGTTATGAATACAGTTATAAATATGGTTCCATTTGTACACTCTCAGAGTTATGAATACAGTTATAAATATGGTTCCATTTGTACACTCTCAGAGTTATGAATGCAGTTATAAATATGGTTCCATTTGTACACTCTCAGAGTTATGAATGCAGTTATAAATATGGTTCCATTTGTACACTCTCAGAGTTATGAATGCAGTTATAAATATGGTTCCATTTGTACACTCTCAGAGTTATGAATGCAGTTATAAATATGGTTCCATTTGTACACTCTCAGAGTTATGAATGCAGTTATAAATATGGTTCCATTTGTACACTCTCAGAGTTATGAATGCAGTTATAAATATGGTTCCATTTGTACACTCTCAGAGTTATGAATGCAGTTATAAATATGGTTCCATTTGGTTCCATTTGTACACTCTCATAGTTATGAATGCAGTTATAAATACAGGTCCATTAATTTGGTTCCATTTGTACACTCTCAGAGTTATGAATACAGTTATAAATACAGGTCCATTTGGTTCCATTTGTACACTCTCAGAGTTATGAATACAGTTATAAATACAGGTCCATTTGGTTCCATTTGTACACTCTCAGAGTTATGGGTTCCTTGAAATAAAAAAAAGGTTTTCAGAACCACTACAACACCATTGTTGTTTTTGGCATTTTAGTCTAGCCATAGTGTTTTTATTTTAGTCTAGTCAGTCTTTTTTAATCATTTTAGTCTAGTCAGACTTTTTTAATCATTTTAGTCTAGTCAGTCTTTTTTAATCATTTTAGTCTAGTCATAGTCTTTTTACTTTTGTCTAGTCATAGTCTTTTTTAATCATTTTAGTCTAGTCATAGTCTTTATTTTAGTCTAGTCAGTCTTTTTTAATCATTTTAGTCTAGTCATAGTCTTTTTACTTTTGTCTAGTCATAGTCTTTTTTAATCATTTTAGTCTAGTCATAGTCTTTATTTTAGTCTAGTCAGTCTTTTTGAATCATTTTAGTCTAGTCATAGTCTTTATTTTAGTCTAGTCATAGTCTTTTTTAATCATTTTAGTCTAGTCATAGTCTTTATTTTAGTCTAGTCAGTCTTTTTTAATCATTTTAGTCTAGTCATAGTCTTTATTTTAGTCTAGTCAGTCTTTTAATCATTTTAGTCTAGTCATAGTCTTTATTTTAGTCTAGTCAGTCTTTTTTAATCATTTTAGTCTAGTCATAGTCTTTATTTTAGTCTAGTCAGTCTTTTTTAATCATTGTAGTCTAGTCATAGTCTTTTTTAATAATTTTAGTCTAGTCATAGTCTTTTTTAATAATTTTAGTCTAGTCATAGTCTTTTTACTTTTGTCTAGTCATAGTCTTTTTTAATCATTTTTGTCTAGTCATAGTCTTTATTTTAGTCTAGTCATAGTCTTTATTTTAGTCTAGTCATAGTCTTTTTTAATAATTTTAGTCTAGTCATAGTCTTTGCAATGAAACTTCGTTTAGTTTTGGTCACATGGAATGTTTTAGTGTTAGTCGACTAAATACCATAAGATTTTTGTCTACAGTTGATTTTAATCTACAGTTGATTTTGTCGACTAAAATGTGTGGGGTTTTTTTTTCACAACGCTTGTAGATCTGCTATTTTCAGCATTCAAACCAAGTGTAAAAATGACTTATAGTGGATCTCTTGTCCACTAGTCCCTTCCTAACATTATAGTCTATAGTTTTTGTTTATTGACGGAATTGTCAGTATATTTTGTCATGTAGTTTTAGTCGTCGTAGCTTAGTTTTCGTCAGTGAAAAAAGGTAGTCGACGGTCGGACATTTTTCATCTTAACGGTATTAGTCGACGAAATCAACAATGCAGTTACCTAACTGTAACTGACTAGTCTGCTCCTGAAATAGCTCTCAGGAGAGAGAGAGAGAGAGAGAGAGAGAGAGAGAGAGAGAGAGAGAGAGAGAGAGAGAGACATACACAGAGAGAGAGAGAGAGAGAGAGAGAGAGAGAGAGAGATGAGATGATGCGATGAGATGAGATATACTTTATTGTCCCACAAGGGGAAATTTGTCTTGGGCAAAAGTGCATTAGTACATACATCAGAGCTTTTTTAAAACAGACAGACAATACAAAAAGACATTACACAGTAGCAGCAAAGTACAAGTCCCAAGAGTATCACAAAAGAAGTGCAAGTTGCAATAAGAGAAGGTATATAATATAAAAAAGTGTATTCACAGTTTATAGTATCACAATCACAGTATAGTGCAATAAATAACTGATGAAGGTCAAGAAGTCCCTTCCCCACTAAGAACTATGAACTATGTGGCGGTTGTTTAGTAGAACAATTGAAGTGGGAACAAAAGAAAGTTTGAAGCGGTTGCTCTTGCAACGACACGCTCTGTAGCGTCTACCAGAGGGCAACAGCTCATACTCTGAAGATAATATATGTGAAGGATCAGACAACACTCTATTTGACAGACTGAGCACCGTTTTCTCAAAGATTGTCTGAAGAGATGGAGAATCTTTCCTACCAATTACCTTCATGGTTGTTTTTTCCATTTTAGCTATTCTAGATTTGAGCTGGACAGAGAGTGTCCCAAACCAAGCTGACATGCCATATCTAATAATGCTACCTAGCACTGCATCATAGAAGGTTGACATGACTCCCTTGCTCACACCAAAGAGCCTAAGCCTGCGGAAAAAGTGCAAGCGTTGTGCCAATTTGGCACACAGATAGTCCACATGGACATTCCATTTGAGCTGGTTGTCCATTTGGATCCCCAGGTAGGCCTACTTGTATGATACAACCTGCTCAATTTGCGTGCCCCCCATGACCACTGGACATGGATGTGGACACCTTTTGGATCGAAGATCATCTCTTTGGTTTTTGTGGTGTTTAACATAAGCTTAGTATATATATTATAGAGAGAGAGAGAGAGAGAGAGAGAGACATACACAGAGAGAGAGAGAGAGAGAGAGAGAGATAGAGAGAGAGAGAGAGAGAGAGAGAGCGAGAGAGAGACACAGAGAGAGAGAGAGACAGAGAGAGAGAGGAGAGAGACAGAGAGAGAGAGAGAGAGAGAGAGAGAGACAGAGAGAGGAGAGAGGTGGGGTGTGTGTGTGTGCCAGTGCTGCAGATCTGAGCAAACATGAAACGGGAGTGTCACACTCCAGTGATCTTCCTTCCTGCTTACAGCCTCGCGCCGCGGCCCACGGACTCCCGTTGTCGTGGCGACGGGTGTGATAACGGCGTCGGGTCGGCTAATGGTCGTGGAAAAATGCTGCGGCACATGGCAGCTAGCTAGCGCTGTTCTAATGAAGCACGGCGCAGTGCTTCATTAGAAGCTAGCTCACATGGCAGCTAGCTAGCGCTGTTTGAAGCACGGCGCAGCGCTCACATGGCAGCTATAGCTGCGCTGTGCTAATGAAGTGCGGCGCAGCGCTCACAGGAGCCACGCTTTAACCTGCATGTAGACTTGAGACCGATTCTACAAAATGTCTTCTAAATTCTGACAGTGATTCTCAAACTATTTCCACCTTCTGGACCTCCAGAAATATATGAAATTGTCCGCCGACCCCCATCTGAAAATATGTTGTTCCAGGGACCCCCCCCCAGAAGCAAAGATTTAAAGTTAAAAACGTTCGCTCTGAAATAATATATATTCAAAGATTTGTGCCACATTTTCACGATAAAAAAAAAAATAGCAGATCTACAAGCTCATAGCGTGGCACTCGGTGCCGCACTATGAGCTTGTAGATCTGCTATTTTTATATAGCAGCTAAAGTAGAACAGAATGCTTAAAACACCAAAAGGGGTTCCCGCCCGAAATGAGTTAATGGCGCTTTTTTTAATCAATTACACACCCTATGGAGACTCTTCGTGTCTCCATAGGGAACCCATTGCTGCCGGTCATCAAATGTATTGGCTTGGGAATGCGACAAAACCCCAAGTCTATACAACTTTTCAATTTTAGCTAAATCAAACTTTATACACAGTTTAGGCAATGTTTACAATTCAAACAATTCAGTCAAGTGCAGGATGCAAGGATTGTTGTTGTTGTTGTTTTAAATATTAACTTTGTATCGTTTCCTGCGCGAGTGCTGACATTTTTACCATTGAGCCAATAGAGCCTGCCTACTTGCTCAGGGGATCAATTGAATCCTGACCATCATCAGGTCAGAATTAGTGTCAGATCCTGTGTCTATAGCGGTGAGTCATGACCTTTGACACCATCTAAATGCCTCAATAGAAGAACAGGGAGACAAAATAATACAAGCGACCCAATTGTATGAGTTATATATTGTATTAAACATACTCTACCATACAGATTGGGCAAAATGCAAATGTATTCATTAAAGAAAAGATACAGTGAGGCCTGAAGTATATTCATTATTACAATTGAAGCATACTGCGTATATCGCAACTGTGTGTGTGTGTGTGTGTGTGTGTGTGTGTGTGTGTGTGTGTGTGTGTGTGTGTGTGTGTGTGTGTGTGTGTGTGTGTGTGTGTGTGTGTGGTGCATATTATTACCTATACTTCCAGTGGTGGGGATTCGGGGAAGAAGTACTCAAATGTTTTACTTAATAAGTAAAAGTATCAATACTGCAATTTAGAACTACTCTGTTACAAGTAAAAGTCCGGAATTCAAATTTACTTGAGTAAAAGTATAAAAGTATCAAGGTGTCAATACTTTCCCAACTGCCCAATTCTTCCTTCCACTTTACCAAATGAAGTCAGTAAAAGTCACCCCAAATTTCGATAAATCTCTGTAGCTCGTTACTATTATTTTGTAGCAATAATTAAAAGAATAATTATAATCATAAAAACCAACCATCATCATCTGGTTGGGCGGGAACCGCTTTTGGTGTTTTAAGCATTATGTTATGCTGTAGCTGTTGAAAAGCAGACCTACAAGCTCATGCTATTTTTGAAAAATCGTGACAATGTAGTGCAAATCTTTGAATATATATTCTTTCAGAGCGAACGTTTTAACTCAAAAAGTTAACACGTCTAATAAATAAATCCATCTGAAACTCACCCCCTGGCTCCTTGGAAATGATTCAGATATACATCTGCAGTAAAAGTGGAGTTTGTCTTTGTCTGCATCTCTGCACCTTTTTTATTTCATTTCTCCCCTCAGGGATCTCTTCCAGCCTCTCCACCGACCACAGTGGAGAATGGGTTCCCCACACACACACACACACACACACACACACACACACACACACACACACACACACACACACACACACACACACACACACACACACACACACACACACACACACACACACACACACACACACAATAGGCTGGCTGAACCCACCTCTCCATCCATGTCAATCATTAACACAGAGAGAGAGAGAGAGGTAGAGATAGAGAGAGAGAGAGAGGTGGGGAGAGAGAGAGAGAGAGAGAGAGGTGTGGGGAGAGAGAGGTAGGTAGGGAGTGAGGGGGGGGGGGGGGGGGGTGGTTGTTGGAGCAGGCCATTTCCTGCAGCTCATTTCAACCCCCCTTAACCACATTTACTAATGATGTCACTATTTTTGGGGCAAATCTTTAGAAATAAATGAAATGTTTTAAAACGTCTTCAGAACTTAATTAGCAAAACATCTCATTAATTTAGCACAAACCTTCTTATCTCCATATTCAAACTTTTTGATCTTTTTGCCCGAAACACTCCTAAGGCGTTTTGAGCCGGTAGATCTGCTACTTTTGCACTTTTGAACAGTGACATGTTTTGGACATATGAGGTTTCCACCCGACAGAGACGATATTACTAAGATTATAGAGCGTCGCAGTCCCTCCCCCTTTCAGAACAACGAGTGGCCCAGGAAACGAATCCCAATGCATTTTTCCCCTAGGCTTTTCATAAAGTATTTATTTAAAGACGGTTACGCTGCGGACAAAGCCAACTCGGATCGTGACAAATCATGACGATGAACACAATGTTTTGGGCCGATCAGATAATTTATAAGAAGAAAAACAAAACAAATAGTGTCGTCTCCTTCCTTTATTTTCTTCTTTCTAATGATTTGATCGCCCCCAAAATATTGTGTTCATTGTCATGATTTGTCACGATCCGAGTTGGCTTTGTCCGCGGCGTAACCGTCTTTAAATAAATACTTTAAGAAAAGCCTAGTGGAAAAATGCATTGCGATTCATTTCCTGGGCCACTCGTTGTTCTGAAAGGGGGAGGGACTGCGACGCTCTATAGTGGCTAACAAGAAGCACCGAGTGCCGCGCTACGAGCTTGTAGGTCTGCTGTTTTTGAAAAATCGTGAAAATGTGGTGCAAATCTTTGAATATATATTTTTTAATGTTTTTAACTCAAATCTTTGCTTCTGGGGAAGGTCCCTGGAACTACATATTTTCAGATGGGGGTCGGCGGCCAAATATAGATCATTCTTGGGGTGGAAAAAGGTTGAGAAACACGCCTGACATATAATAGAAACATGGGGTTTTTCAGAAAACTGTCTTGATTTAGAAGGCATTTTGTAGAGTCGAGCTCAGGTCTAAATGGGCTAAAGAAGTCATGGCCCCTAAACCCGCCACCCGAAGCCTCCTCTCTTCCACCACCCACCTTCTCCCCGTCCCCCACACCAACCTCCGCACCATGGGCGACCAACCAGGCCTTCTGCTACACAGCCCCCCACCATGTCTGTGGAACTCCCTCCCCTATTATTGCACCTGAGAGCGCCACAGTCCACTGATGATGCTTTTAAAAATGGACTAAAAAAAAAACATTTTTAGTCCATCTTTTTTTTACCAAAGCATTCCCTTGACTTTTTTCTTTTACTTAGTTTCAACTCGACCCTTTTAGTTCAGCCAAGCTGGGTCCCACCAAAGATTGTGGCGTATGCTGTTTTTCTTTCTTTTTAAAAAAACTTTATATTCTTATTTCTTGCCATGATTTTAACCCTGTAAGCACTCTGAGATACGTGAGAATATAAAGTGCTTTGTATTATAAATAAAATGCATTATTATTATTACATGTAAAACCCCCAAAGCCACATTTTGAGTGAGTAGTGAGTACTTTATTTTGATGCCAATACTTTTGCACTTTCACTCAATTGAAAGTACTACATTGCAGTGTTGATACTTTTACTTATAAGTGAGTACTTCTTCCACATGGTCATTAGCGCGTCAGGTGTAATTAAAGCCCATGATGTCGTCATGTCCTGCACAGAGACGGTGGAGCGCGGTGTTTGTTCCATGCTTTACTTAATGGACATCTCCTCGGCTTGTTGCTAGGCAGAGCTCAGCCCTGAAGACAATGACACAGCACTGGTCCAAAGAGGTCTCGTCCAGTTTGGAGAGGATCCGTTGTAGAATGATGTGTTGTGTGACGCAGGCAGGCAGGCAGGCAGGCAGGCAGGCATGCACGCACGCACATTTGAAAAGCTTAGTTATGTCCGCATAATCAGAAGTACAGGAATACCAAGTTAAGGACAAACACTACAGCCACCAGTGAGTGCAGTCAGACAATAGGAAAACAGTCAGTTACACACACACACACACACACACACACGAACAACACACATACGACACGACACGTCTGTGAATTTAAGGGCTGTGTCCATTTGCGTCCATTACTTTTCAAATGTTCAGACCAGTAGACCAGTAGGCCAGTGACCAGAGAGGCTGAGAACAGCACTGCTCTAGACCTAATTCTGCAAGTAGATTTGTCTGGAAATATTTGTAATGTTTTTAGTCTCCTCTGTTTCAGAAGTGATTATTTATTCATAAAACATAACGTGTGAGTGAGTGATAATATGTCCTTTGGTAGACCGTCCCAGCCAGCCATGACAGTAATATCTGAATCTGTTCATTGAACTAGTATAGTAGACAAGGAGTTTGACTTTGGTGCATTTCTGATTTCTCTTAGACATGATACACCAAAAAGTACATCTGTACGTCTGGTGGAAACCTCATATTTATGTGGTTTTCCAGATATATATTTCCAGACACCATCGAAAACCAATTACACTCTGGCATTGGGTCCTTTAATCCACATCTTTATTACGTCATCATTGAGAGCTAGTTATACCAGTGCCGGGTGGATTAAAGGAACTCTCCTATGTATATGTCATTTGTAAGTTGATTAGCGGTATACTGTGGTTACTTTGCACCGTATGCACCGTCCCAGCATTTTCGATGCGTATGCACCGTCCCAGCAAATGGCGTAATGACTAGTTGTGCCTGATAAAACCAAAGGTTTTCGATGGTGGTGACGTAATGACGATATGTTTTAGTGTCGGGAGGATTAAAGGTAATGCTCCTATGTATACATGTATGTAATCTGGCACCACTGCCATATCAGGCACAAGTAGTCATTACGTAATTTGCTGGGACGGTGCATACGCATCAAAAGTGCTGGGAATGTGCATACGCGTCCTGGGCGAAACTAGTACTTGCGCGCTCTGCTTGCACAAGTAACAAAATATCAGTAAATAAAACAGCAAACACAAAATGAAGGAATACACACACATAAGGTTCCATTTGGTTCCAAACGATAATTTAGCTGGGGACCCCCTGGAACCCCCTCAAGGTCCCCTGGGGGTCCCCGGACCCCACTTTGGGAACCACTTGTGTAGGCTATCTGCTGCTATGAAGTTGATTTAGCTACATGGTCATGTAGGTCATCCCCTGAAAGCCCTTCAGCGCCCTCTGGTGGACAAATCTACAGCATAATAAGATGACATTTTCTGTCTGTCTCAACATGAAATTCAACTGACTAGTAGCCTATATGGATTATGTTAACCCATTGATACCTGGTGCAACCTAAATGTTGTTTTACCTTTGAATCCCGGAGCCACCTCTGTGTCATCTGTGTGTTGCTTTACATGTAGTAACAAAACATCACACCCGTGTGAAGTGCTCAAGTGAGAGGCGCTCTTATCATTGTACATCTTCATGGCTTAACATGACGATTTGCTCAGACACATGAGATAACATGACATAACAGACACATAATAACATGACATAACATGACATAACAGACACATAATAACATGAGATAACATGACATAACAGACACATAATAACATGACATAACATGACATAACAGACACATAATAACATGACATGACATGACATATCAGACACATAATAAGACAACATTTGCTCAGACACATGACGTATATTCTCCATTCATTGTCAATAGGAATGTAATGTTTCTGTAGGACCAAACGATCAATCAATCAATCAACCAATCATTTTATAGCACATTTACACAACCGAAGTTGACCAAAGTGCTTCACAGTAGACAAAGTATAGAAACAATGTATACAAACATGGTATAAGAACATGATAAAATAATTACATTGAGAACTAGAATAACAGAAGAATACATAACCATTGGAATCAAAAAACAAATACCTAACTATCTAGATCAAACAACATTAAAGGCGAGAGAGAAAAGGTGGGTTTTGAGAAGGGACTTAAACAATCTCTATGGATTGGGAAGCTCTAATGTGGGGGGGGGGGGGGGGGAGGTTAAGGATGAAAATAGCCCATTTGCTCAGACACATACCATACCGTATGACGTGAATTCCCCATTCATTGTCAATGGGAATTTAATGTTTGTGTAATACGGAAATCTAGGGGCTAGCACCCCTCAAACAAAACT
This sequence comes from Protomyctophum parallelum, assembly GCF_964188405.1. NCBI lineage: Eukaryota > Metazoa > Chordata > Actinopteri > Myctophiformes > Myctophidae > Protomyctophum > Protomyctophum parallelum. The sequence goes on from NC_139697.1 coordinate 98,608,666, forward strand.
AGGTTCGGTCTTAGAAGGCTGTTTTATTGTTATGGGCAAAATTGGCTTTACTAAATAACACCTATTAACACACCTCTTCACATCGACAACAGAACATTCAACCTGGAAGTGTCCTCTACATGTTTGAAGTGTCCTCTACATGTATGAAGTGTCCTCTACATGTATGAAGTGTCCTCTACATGTTTGAAGTGTCCTCTACATGTATGAGTGTTTGTATGAAGTGTCCTCTACATGTTTGAAGTGTCCTCTACATGTTTGAAGTGTCCTCTACATGTTTGAAGTGTCCTCTACATGTTTGAAGTGTCCTCTACATGTATGAAGTGTCCTCTACATGTATGAAGTGTCCTCTACATGTATGAGTGTTTGTATGAAGTGTCCTCTACATGTATGAGTGTTTGTATGAAGTGTCATCTACATGTATGAAGTGTCCTCTACATGTATGAGTGTTTGTATGAAGTGTCCTCTACATGTATGAAGTGTCCTCTACATGTATGAAGTGTCCTCTACATGTATGAAGTGTCCTCTACATGTATGAAGTGTCCTCTACATGTTTGAAGTGTCCTCTACATGTTTGAAGTGTCCTCTACATGTTTGAAGTGTCCTCTACATGTATGAAGTGTCCTCTACATGTATGAAGTGTCCTCTACATGTTTGAAGTGTCCTCTACATGTTTGAAGTGTCCTCTACATGTTTGAAGTGTCCTCTACATGTATGAAGTGTCCTCTACATGTATGAAGTGTCCTCTACATGTATGAAGTGTCCTCTACATGTTTGAAGTGTCCTCTACATGTTTGAAGTGTCCTCTACATGTTTGAAGTGTCCTCTACATGTATGAAGTGTCCTCTACATGTATGAAGTGTCCTCTACATGTATGAGTGTTTGTATGAAGTGTCCTCTACATGTATGAGTGTTTGTATGAAGTGTCCTCTACATGTTTGAAGTGTCCTCTACATGTTTGAAGTGTCCTCTACATGTATGAAGTGTCCTCTACATGTTTGAAGTGTCCTCTACATGTTTGAAGTGTCCTCTACATGTTTGAAGTGTCCTCTACATGTATGAAGTGTCCTCTACATGTATGAAGTGTCCTCTACATGTATGAAGTGTCCTTTACATGTATGAAGTGTCCTCTACATGTATGAGTGTTTGTATGAAGTGTCCTCTACATGTATGAAGTGTCCTCTACATGTATGAGTGTTTGTATGAAGTGTCCTCTACATGTATGAAGTGTCCTCTACATGTATGAAGTGTCCTCTACATGTATGAAGTGTCCTCTACATGTATGAGTGTTTGTATGAAGTGTCCTCTACATGTATGAGTGTTTGTATGAAGTGTCCTCTACATGTATGAGTGTTTGTATGAAGTGTCCTCTACATGTATGAAGTGTCCTCTACATGTATGAAGTGTCCTCTACATGTATGAGTGTTTGTATGAAGTGTCCTCTACATGTATGAGTGTTTGTATGAAGTGTCCTCTACATGTATGAGTGTTTGTATGAAGTGTCCTCTACATGTATGAGTGTTTGTATGAAGTGTCCTCTACATGTATGAGTGTTTGTATGAAGTGTCCTCTACATGTATGAGTGTTTGTATGAAGTGTCCTCTACATGTATGAGTGTTTGTATGAAGTGTCCTCTACATGTATGAGTGTTTGTATGAAGTGTCCTCTACATGTATGAGTGTTTGTATGAAGTGTCCTCTACATGTATGAGTGTTTGTATGAAGTGTCCTCTACATGTATGAAGTGTCCTCTACATGTATGAAGTGTCCTCTACATGTATGAAGTGTCCTCTACATGTATGAAGTGTCCTCTACATGTATGAGTGTTTGTATGAAGTGTCCTCTACATGTATGAAGTGTCCTCTACATGTATGAGTGTTTGTATGAAGTGTCCTCTACATGTATGAAGTGTCCTCTACATGTATGAAGTGTCCTCTACATGTATGAAGTGTCCTCTACATGTATGAAGTGTCCTCTACATGTATGAAGTGTCCTCTACATGTATGAAGTGTCCTCTACATGTATGAAGTGTCCTCTACATGTATGAGTGTTTGTATGAAGTGTCCTCTACATGTATGAGTGTTTGTATGAAGTGTCCTCTACATGTATGAGTGTTTGTATGAAGTGTCCTCTACATGTATGAGTGTTTGTATGAAGTGTCCTCTACATGTATGAGTGTTTGTATGAAGTGTCCTCTACATGTATGAAGTGTCCTCTACATGTATGAGTGTTTGTATGAAGTGTCCTCTACATGTATGAGTGTTTGTTTGAAGTGTCCTCTACATGTATGAGTGTTTGTTTGAAGTGTCCTCTACATGTATGAGTGTTTGTATGAAGTGTCCTCTACATGTATGAAGTGTCCTCTACATGTATGAGTGTTTGTATGAAGTGTCCTCTACATGTTTGAAGTGTCCTCTACATGTTTGAAGTGTCCTCTACATGTATGAAGTGTCCTCTACATGTATGAGTGTTTGTATGAAGTGTCCTCTACATGTATGAGTGTTTGTATGAAGTGTCCTCTACATGTATGAGTGTTTGTATGAAGTGTCCTCTACATGTATGAAGTGTCCTCTACATGTATGAAGTGTCCTCTACATGTATGAAGTGTCCTCTACATGTATGAAGTGTCCTCTACATGTATGAAGTGTCCTCTACATGTATGAAGTGTCCTCTACATGTATGAAGTGTCCTCTACATGTATGAAGTGTCCTCTACATGTATGAAGTGTCCTCTACATGTATGAAGTGTCCTCTACATGTATGAAGTGTCCTCTACATGTATGAAGTGTCCTCTACATGTATGAAGTGTCCTCTACATGTATGAAGTGTCCTCTACATGTATGAAGTGTCCTCTACATGTATGAAGTGTCCTCTACATGTATGAAGTGTCCTCTACATGTATGAAGTGTCCTCTACATGTATGAAGTGTCCTCTACATGTATGAAGTGTCCTCTACATGTATGAAGTGTCCTCTACATGTATGAAGTGTCCTCTACATGTATGAAGTGTCCTCTACATGTTTGAAGTGTCCTCTACATGTATGAGTGTTTGTATGAAGTGTCCTCTACATGTATGAGTGTTTGTATGAAGTGTCCTCTACATGTATGAGTGTTTGTATGAAGTGTCCTCTACATGTATGAAGTGTCCTCTACATGTATGAAGTGTCCTCTACATGTATGAAGTGTCCTCTACATGTATGAAGTGTCCTCTACATGTATGAAGTGTCCTCTACATGTATGAAGTGTCCTCTACATGTATGAAGTGTCCTCTACATGTTTGAAGTGTCCTCTACATGTATGAAGTGTCCTCTACATGTATGAAGTGTCCTCTACATGTATGAGGGTTTGTATGAAGTGTCCTTTACATGTATGAAGTGTCCTCTACATGTATGAGTGTTTGTATGAAGTGTCCTCTACATGTTTGAAGTGTCCTTTACATGTATGAAGTGTCCTCTACATGTATGAAGTGTCCTCTACATGTATGAGTGTTTGTATGAAGTGTCCTCTACATGTATGAGTGTCCTCTACATGTATGAAGTGTCCTCTACATGTATGAAGTGTCCTCTACATGTATGAGTGTTTGTATGAAGTGTCCTCTACATGTATGAGTGTTTGTATGAAGTGTCCTCTACATGTATGAGTGTTTGTATGAAGTGTCCTCTACATGTATGAAGTGTCCTCTACATGTATGAAGTGTCCTCTACATGTATGAGTGTTTGTATGAAGTGTCCTCTACATGTATGAGTGTTTGTATGAAGTGTCCTCTACATGTATGAGTGTTTGTATGAAGTGTCCTCTACATGTATGAAGTGTCCTCTACATGTATGAAGTGTCCTCTACATGTATGAAGTGTCCTCTACATGTATGAAGTGTCCTCTACATGTATGAAGTGTCCTCTACATGTATGAGTGTTTGTATGAAGTGTCCTCTACATGTATGAGTGTTTGTATGAAGTGTCCTCTACATGTATGAAGTGTCCTCTACATGTATGAAGTGTCCTCTACATGTTTGAAGTGTCCTCTACATGTTTGAAGTGTCCTCTACATGTTTGAAGTGTCCTCTACATGTATGAAGTGTCCTCTACATGTTTGAAGTGTCCTCTACATGTATGAGTGTTTGTATGAAGTGTCCTCTACATGTATGAAGTGTCCTCTACATGTATGAGTGTTTGTTTGAAGTGTCCTCTACATGTATGAAGTGTCCTCTACATGTATGAAGTGTCCTCTACATGTATGAGTGTTTGTATGAAGTGTCCTCTACATGTATGAGTGTTTGTATGAAGTGTCCTCTACATGTATGAAGTGTCCTCTACATGTATGAAGTGTCCTCTACATGTATGAGTGTTTGTATGAAGTGTCCTCTACATGTATGAGTGTTTGTTTGAAGTGTCCTCTACATGTATGAAGTGTCCTCTACATGTATGAAGTGTCCTCTACATGTATGAGTGTTTGTATGAAGTGTCCTCTACATGTATGAGTGTTTGTATGAAGTGTCCTCTACATGTATGAAGTGTCCTCTACATGTATGAAGTGTCCTCTACATGTATGAGTGTTTGTTTGAAGTGTCCTCTACATGTATGAAGTGTCCTCTACATGTATGAGTGTTTGTATGAAGTGTCCTCTACATGTATGAGTGTTTGTATGAAGTGTCCTCTACATGTATGAAGTGTCCTCTACATGTATGAAGTGTCCTCTACATGTATGAAGTGTCCTCTACATGTATGAGTGTTTGTATGAAGTGTCCTCTACATGTATGAGTGTTTGTATGAAGTGTCCTCTACATGTATGAGTGTCCTCTACATGTATGAGTGTTTGTATGAAGTGTCCTCTACATGTATGAAGTGTCCTCTACATGTATGAAGTGTCCTCTACATGTATGAGTGTTTGTATGAAGTGTCCTCTACATGTATGAAGTGTCCTCTACATGTATGAAGTGTCCTCTACATGTATGAAGTGTCCTCTACATGTATGAAGTGTCCTCTACATGTATGAAGTGTCCTCTACATGTATGAGTGTTTGTATGAAGTGTCCTCTACATGTATGAGTGTTTGTATGAAGTGTCCTCTACATGTATGAAGTGTCCTCTACATGTATGAAGTGTCCTCTACATGTATGAGTGTTTGTATGAAGTGTCCTCTACATGTATGAAGTGTCCTCTACATGTATGAGTGTTTGTTTGAAGTGTCCTCTACATGTATGAAGTGTCCTCTACATGTATGAGTGTTTGAAGTGTCCTCTACATGTATGAGTGTTTGTATGAGTGTCCTCTACATGTATGAGTGTTTGTATGAAGTGTCCTCTACATGTATGAGTGTTTGTATGAAGTGTCCTCTACATGTATGAGTGTTTGTATGAAGTGTCCTCTACATGTATGAGTGTTTGTATGAAGTGTCCTCTACATGTATGAGTGTTTGTATGAAGTGTCCTCTACATGTATGAGTGTCCTCTACATGTATGAGTGTTTGTTTGAAGTGTCCTCTACATGTATGAGTGTTTGAAGTGTCCTCTACATGTATGAGTGTTTGTTTGAAGTGTCCTCTACATGTATGAAGTGTCCTCTACATGTATGAGTGTTTGTTTGAAGTGTCCTCTACATGTATGAGTGTTTGTATGAGTGTCCTCTACATGTATGAGTGTTTGTATGAAGTGTCCTCTACATGTATGAGTGTTTGTATGAGTGTCCTCTACATGTATGAGTGTTTGTATGAAGTGTCCTCTACATGTATGAGTGTTTGTATGAAGTGTCCTCTACATGTATGAGTGTTTGTATGAAGTGTCCTCTACATGTATGAGTGTTTGTATGAAGTGTCCTCTACATGTATGAAGTGTCCTCTACATGTATGAAGTGTCCTCTACATGTATGAAGTGTCCTCTACATGTATGAAGTGTCCTCTACATGTATGAAGTGTCCTCTACATGTATGAAGTGTCCTCTACATGTATGAGTGTTTGAAGTGTCCTCTACATGTATGAGTGTTTGTTTGAAGTGTCCTCTACATGTATGAGTGTTTGTATGAGTGTCCTCTACATGTATGAGTGTTTGTATGAAGTGTCCTCTACATGTATGAGTGTTTGTATGAAGTGTCCTCTACATGTATGAAGTGTCCTCTACATGTATGAGTGTTTGTATGAAGTGTCCTCTACATGTATGAGTGTTTGTATGAAGTGTCCTCTACATGTATGAGTGTTTGTATGAAGTGTCCTCTACATGTATGAGTGTTTGTATGAAGTGTCCTCTACATGTATGAGTGTTTGTATGAAGTGTCCTCTACATGTATGAAGTGTCCTCTACATGTATGAAGTGTCCTCTACATGTATGAAGTGTCCTCTACATGTATGAGTGTTTGTATGAAGTGTCCTCTACATGTATGAGTGTTTGTATGAAGTGTCCTCTACATGTATGAGTGTTTGTATGAAGTGTCCTCTACATGTATGAAGTGTCCTCTACATGTATGAAGTGTCCTCTACATGTATGAAGTGTCCTCTACATGTATGAAGTGTCCTCTACATGTATGAAGTGTCCTCTACATGTATGAAGTGTCCTCTACATGTATGAGTGTTTGTATGAAGTGTCCTCTACATGTATGAGTGTTTGTATGAAGTGTCCTCTACATGTATGAGTGTTTGTATGAAGTGTCCTCTACATGTATGAGTGTTTGTATGAAGTGTCCTCTACATGTATGAGTGTCCTCTACATGTATGAGTGTTTGTATGAAGTGTCCTCTACATGTATGAAGTGTCCTCTACATGTATGAAGTGTCCTCTACATGTATGAAGTGTCCTCTACATGTATGAAGTGTCCTCTACATGTATGAAGTGTCCTCTACATGTATGAGTGTTTGTATGAAGTGTCCTCTACATGTATGAGTGTTTGTATGAAGTGTCCTCTACATGTATGAGTGTTTGTATGAAGTGTCCTCTACATGTATGAGTGTTTGTATGAAGTGTCCTCTACATGTATGAGTGTTTGTATGAAGTGTCCTCTACATGTATGAAGTGTCCTCTACATGTATGAAGTGTCCTCTACATGTATGAGTGTTTGTTTGAAGTGTCCTCTACATGTATGAAGTGTCCTCTACATGTATGAGTGTTTGAAGTGTCCTCTACATGTATGAGTGTTTGTTTGAAGTGTCCTCTACATGTATGAGTGTTTGTATGAGTGTCCTCTACATGTATGAGTGTTTGTATGAAGTGTCCTCTACATGTATGAGTGTTTGTATGAAGTGTCCTCTACATGTATGAAGTGTCCTCTACATGTATGAGTGTTTGTATGAAGTGTCCTCTACATGTATGAGTGTTTGTATGAAGTGTCCTCTACATGTATGAGTGTTTGTATGAAGTGTCCTCTACATGTATGAGTGTTTGTATGAAGTGTCCTCTACATGTATGAGTGTTTGTATGAAGTGTCCTCTACATGTATGAAGTGTCCTCTACATGTATGAAGTGTCCTCTACATGTATGAGTGTTTGTATGAAGTGTCCTCTACATGTATGAAGTGTCCTCTACATGTATGAAGTGTCCTCTACATGTATGAGTGTTTGTATGAAGTGTCCTCTACATGTATGAGTGTTTGTATGAAGTGTCCTCTACATGTATGAGTGTTTGTATGAAGTGTCCTCTACATGTATGAAGTGTCCTCTACATGTATGAGTGTTTGTATGAAGTGTCCTCTACATGTATGAAGTGTCCTCTACATGTATGAGTGTTTGTATGAAGTGTCCTCTACATGTATGAGTGTTTGTATGAAGTGTCCTCTACATGTATGAAGTGTCCTCTACATGTATGAAGTGTCCTCTACATGTATGAAGTGTCCTCTACATGTATGAGTGTTTGTATGAAGTGTCCTCTACATGTATGAGTGTTTGTATGAAGTGTCCTCTACATGTATGAAGTGTCCTCTACATGTATGAAGTGTCCTCTACATGTTTGAAGTGTCCTCTACATGTTTGAAGTGTCCTCTACATGTTTGAAGTGTCCTCTACATGTATGAAGTGTCCTCTACATGTTTGAAGTGTCCTCTACATGTATGAGTGTTTGTATGAAGTGTCCTCTACATGTATGAGTGTTTGTTTGAAGTGTCCTCTACATGTATGAAGTGTCCTCTACATGTATGAAGTGTCCTCTACATGTATGAGTGTTTGTATGAAGTGTCCTCTACATGTATGAGTGTTTGTATGAAGTGTCCTCTACATGTATGAAGTGTCCTCTACATGTATGAAGTGTCCTCTACATGTATGAGTGTTTGTATGAAGTGTCCTCTACATGTATGAGTGTTTGTTTGAAGTGTCCTCTACATGTATGAAGTGTCCTCTACATGTATGAAGTGTCCTCTACATGTATGAAGTGTCCTCTACATGTATGAGTGTTTGTTTGAAGTGTCCTCTACATGTATGAGTGTTTGTTTGAAGTGTCCTCTACATGTATGAAGTGTCCTCTACATGTATGAGTGTTTGAAGTGTCCTCTACATGTATGAGTGTTTGTATGAAGTGTCCTCTACATGTATGAGTGTTTGTTTGAAGTGTCCTCTACATGTATGAGTGTTTGTTTGAAGTGTCCTCTACATGTATGAAGTGTCCTCTACATGTATGAGTGTTTGAAGTGTCCTCTACATGTATGAGTGTTTGTATGAAGTGTCCTCTACATGTATGAGTGTTTGTATGAAGTGTCCTCTACATGTATGAGTGTTTGTTTGAAGTGTCCTCTACATGTATGAAGTGTCCTCTACATGTATGAGTGTTTGAAGTGTCCTCTACATGTATGAGTGTTTGTATGAAGTGTCCTCTACATGTATGAGTGTTTGTATGAAGTGTCCTCTACATGTATGAGTGTTTGTTTGAAGTGTCCTCTACATGTATGAAGTGTCCTCTACATGTATGAGTGTTTGAAGTGTCCTCTACATGTATGAGTGTTTGTTTGAAGTGTCCTCTACATGTATGAGTGTTTGTATGAGTGTCCTCTACATGTATGAAGTGTCCTCTACATGTATGAGTGTTTGTATGAAGTGTCCTCTACATGTATGAGTGTTTGTATGAAGTGTCCTCTACATGTATGAGTGTTTGTATGAAGTGTCCTCTACATGTATGAGTGTTTGTATGAAGTGTCCTCTACATGTATGAGTGTTTGTATGAAGTGTCCTCTACATGTATGAGTGTCCTCTACATGTATGAGTGTTTGTTTGAAGTGTCCTCTACATGTATGAGTGTTTGAAGTGTCCTCTACATGTATGAGTGTTTGTATGAAGTGTCCTCTACATGTATGAAGTGTCCTCTACATGTATGAGTGTTTGTATGAAGTGTCCTCTACATGTATGAAGTGTCCTCTACATGTATGAGTGTTTGTTTGAAGTGTCCTCTACATGTATGAAGTGTCCTCTACATGTATGAGTGTTTGTTTGAAGTGTCCTCTACATGTATGAGTGTTTGTATGAAGTGTCCTCTACATGTATGAAGTGTCCTCTACATGTATGAGTGTCCTCTACATGTATGAGTGTTTGTATGAAGTGTCCTCTACATGTATGAGTGTCCTCTACATGTATGAGTGTTTGTATGAAGTGTCCTCTACATGTATGAGTGTTTGTATGAAGTGTCCTCTACATGTATGAAGTGTCCTCTACATGTATGAGTGTTTGTATGAAGTGTCCTCTACATGTATGAGTGTCCTCTACATGTATGAGTGTTTGTATGAAGTGTCCTCTACATGTATGAAGTGTCCTCTACATGTATGAAGTGTCCTCTACATGTATGAGTGTTTGTATGAAGTGTCCTCTACATGTATGAGTGTTTGTATGAAGTGTCCTCTACATGTATGAGTGTTTGTATGAAGTGTCCTCTACATGTATGAAGTGTCCTCTACATGTATGAGTGTTTGTTTGAAGTGTCCTCTACATGTATGAAGTGTCCTCTACATGTATGAAGTGTCCTCTACATGTATGAGTGTTTGAAGTGTCCTCTACATGTATGAGTGTTTGTTTGAAGTGTCCTCTACATGTATGAGTGTTTGTATGAAGTGTCCTCTACATGTATGAGTGTTTGTTTGAAGTGTCCTCTACATGTATGAGTGTTTGTATGAAGTGTCCTCTACATGTATGAAGTGTCCTCTACATGTATGAGTGTTTGTATGAAGTGTCCTCTACATGTATGAGTGTTTGTATGAAGTGTCCTCTACATGTATGAGTGTTTGTATGAAGTGTCCTCTACATGTATGAGTGTTTGTATGAAGTGTCCTCTACATGTATGAGTGTTTGTATGAAGTGTCCTCTACATGTATGAGTGTTTGTATGAAGTGTCCTCTACATGTATGAGTGTTTGTATGAAGTGTCCTCTACATGTATGAGTGTTTGTATGAAGTGTCCTCTACATGTATGAGTGTTTGCCACTCCTGTAAAAAGCCTTGGTTACTTGTCGAGTTTCTCTGAGGACGGTATATCCTTAACACGGTAGCAATCCATACGCATGCTCTTTCTCACAAATACAGACATATTTTAATGATTATAGAATCTAATCAACTTAGCATTGTTGTCTCCACCAGGCCGAAGGCATGGGGGGAGAGAGTAGGTTTTATTGTCTCCACCAGGCCGAAGGCATGGGGGGAGAGAGTATGTTTTTGAAACTGTGCATGCATATTCCCACTAGGCGTTTGGAAGAAATGCCACTTGACAGTTTTCAAATCGGCCTCATGGTGGTGCTACAACAGGCGAAGCATCTCACACACACACACACACACACACACACACACACACACACACACACACACACACACACACACACACACACACACACACACACACACACACACACACACACACACACACACACACACACACACACACACACACTCCTATCCTCCTGGTGGAGACCTATGCCCAGAAGGACACTTTTTCTAGTTTAATATATCCCCTACATCAGCAGCCAGCTAGAATGTAGTGATGATAACCCATCAATTAATTGACAGACTTCCTCCTTCACCTCATCCCAAAAATGTTCAATTTACTCCAGACCTATATGTACAATTCTCTCTTTCACATTTTGGGCACAGAGGTGAGTTTGTGCCAAACTTGCTCCTCATTTTGGCGTGATGTGCATTCTATTCTATGCAGGATTTTAAATTGGGTCTCCCTACCCCCTATTACTTGTAAGAACATAAGGGTATTTTCCATAATTGTCTCCCTTATGCCATCGTCTGTTTTCCCCCAATAGATCTATTTACCAGTGATTTCTAAGAACCTAAGCTAACATATTCTGAGGTCACATTCTTGTCAAGGCTGTTGCATAACCTGCGTTCTCCTCAGACTGAGGTGGTCAGGGTTAGCAGTATTTGTTTAAATCTCCCATCACAGCTCTGCAATTGTTTGTCTTATATACGCCAGTGCCGCTATTACAAAGCCCCCTCAGGTAAATGTTTGGGGCTGTGGGTTGATCATGTTGAGCTTGCCATTTTTAAAGTAGTTCTCAAGTCAAAAAAGTGTGTGCACCCCTGATCTACAGGCTCTCAGATGTGAGAAAACATAGGGGCCAAGACTAGACCCTGAGGGACTCCAGGTAAACTACGTATATAATGTTTTAGTTTTTTAAGTAGGCTACAGTTAATATCAGAGGTTCTATAATGTGTAGAAAGAGTTTAAATTAATTTCTGGAATGACTACAGTGAGATAACCGTCTCTGTCTGTCGGGGTGGAAACTGAAAAGGCTACTTTTCAGGATTCAAATAAAAATATAGCAGATCTACAAGCTCAAAACGTGTAGCTTCACGTCACGTTTGGCGCTTGTAGATCTGCCACTTTTGATGCTTTTGTGTGATATACTCCAGTATAATCAAGTAGGGCGTTAATTTACGAAGAAACCCCCCTCCTCCTCCCACACAAAAAGTTAAAATCTGGAGATGGGAGCTTTCTTCCCCCACAGACAGTCACAGCGGCGATATGTTATTGCTTCAGATGATCACACTACGGTGCTTTATGCTTTAATATGTTATTGCTTCAGATGATCACACTACGGTGCTTTTTTTCCCCTCCAGAATATGGGCACAAGTTATCATTGTTGTGATCCTGTCCTTTTTTCAGAAGTCGCACGTACGTCCGGAATGTAACACGATGTGTAAAAAAACCCACCCGGCGCGTACCTGGAGTCTGGAGGAGGAGGAGACTGAGAGGTGTGTGTGTGTGTGTGTGTGTGTGTGTGTGTGTGTGTGTGTGTGTGTGTGTGTGTGTGTGTGTGTGTGTGTGTGTGTGTGTGTGTGTGTGTGTGTGTGTGTGTGTGTGTGTGTGTGTGTGTGTGTGTGTGTGTGTGTGTGTGTGTGTGTGTGTGTGTGTGTGTGTGGAGGACACTGAGAGGTGTGTGGGAGAGGCTGGGGAGAGACACACTGCAGGGGCCAGCCAACAATTAAGGTAAGCAGCATAATCCATAAATGAGTTAAATGTACTTGTGTATTCGTGTACATATGTTCTTTATACCCGGTTATTGCTAGTGTATTCTTTTGGAGTACTGTTGTATATTATATTCTATAGGCTTCTGGTGGTATTGTTCATGGATTTATTATTTGGTTGTTGACATGTACAATGTAGCGTTTGAAAGTGTAATTATGTATTTCTGTTCCCACTTGAAAAAGAGTCTCAATGTGTTTTTTACTGGTTAAATAAAGGTTAAGAAAATAATAATATCATCGTACATAACATAATAGTACATGCATGTCAATGTTACTTATCTGTATATTAATATTGTGATATGAGGCTATAGATTTTGAGATATCGTAGCGTCGTGATATGGCATATGGTGTTGTCTTTTCCTGGTTATTAATGATGATGATGATTGGTTGAATTGTCATATACCTAATTATTCTTGCTCTAAAAACATTCAAAGTAGAATTAAATGTTTGCATGAGGTCTGTATCCCACATTCTAAAGATGATTTCTAATCAATCAAACAATCAATCAATCAATCAAACAATCAATCAATCGATAACTTTATTTACATAGTCATTTCATACAGCAAGTGCAACCCAATGTGCTTCTGCTTCACAGATTAAAAATATAACTAACATTAAAAACATTTATGAAGAAAAAAGAAACAGAGATTTGTTCTTTAAATATACTTCCAGTTTTAATCTATCAACAGAAAGACTTTGATGCCATAGTAAACAAAATGCACTGTTCAGTTTTCACTTTAAACTACAGTCTTTTCATTTCATATATATTATAGACCTATATGATAAACTTTATTTGCAGACACGATAGGTCCAATATACAAAACACAAAACACAAAAACAAACAATAAAACATAGAGGTAGCCTACATATATCAGGCTGTTTTCACTCCATACTGTCCATATCAATTAAAAAACAATGAAATAAACGTTGCCTCCAGTGTTTCCAAAAGCAAGAGGAGAACCTTTACAGTATATCACTGTGTGATCGCTGTTAAGGCCACGATTACTACATTCTTTGACTCCTTCAATCTACACATGAATCTAAACATGAAATTCATGCATGGGTACATTACCAACATTTCACTTGCACTGGTCCGTCTTGGGAGTTTCAGAAAAATTCTAAAAGCATCATTATATATGCGATCTGAAGTTGTTTTCATTTTTGCACTGCTACAACGGCACCATAAGTGAAATATGAAATGAAAAGACTGTAGCCCTGACGACCTTACAGGCCTATGCAAAGGCCCAACTTATCTAACTTAGATAGCATTTTATGTAGACTTATAGCCTTTTATGTAGAAATAGCACTGTATACATGCATAGTTTCATTATAAAGATATTCCACTGATAAATACTGTTTTTTATGTATGTGATGTATTGCCATGCTTTTTGTTCTTGCTTAATGTAAATGTAAATTTACATTAAGTAAATGCCTAAATTGTAATTGTACTTACTTACTTGTACTTAAATTCTGTTCATATTTAGACTTTCTTTGTGAAGGGCTTCTGACCTCTTTTGAGGTCATGTTCTTCAGGGTTGTTGGACTTCTCCTCAGACACACTAGCTGGTCAGGGGTATTTTGATTTGGTATGATTAGAGTCAACATGCGCCTAGAGATCTACACGTTCACAACTTGTAGTTTGGTCTATAATGGCATGCCATTATTAATTCATTATTCTTATTGAATTATAACATTTTAACAACCAATTCAATCAATTAACCTTCGCACCCCTTTTGGGCGGGAACCCCTTTTGGTGTTAGCATCATGTCATGCTTTAGCTATTGAAAAATAGAAGAGCGGCTGACATAGAAGACATTTTTAGAATCTGATCTCAGGTCAGAATGGAAAACTGTCAGGATGTAGAAGACATTTTCTAGAATCTGATCTCAGGTCAGAATGGAAAACTGTCAGGATGTAGAAGACATTTCTAGAATCTGATCTCAGGTCAGAATGGGTTAACCTTCGCAGCCCTATATTCAGGTGTTGCTTGTTTGTTGTTGTTTGTTCTCAGGATGTCCGCCGGCTCCAAGGTGCTGCTGCTGCTCCGCGGCCTGACGCGCAGGAAGCCTCTGGAGCCTGAGGGGGAGGTGTCCAACTTCAAACGCTGCCTGACCACCCTGGACCTGGTGGCGTTGGGGGTGGGTGGCCGTATACGCTGGGCAGACACATGCATGTGTGGCAGGTTAAGACTCACCCGTGGGTTCAGAGTCCAGACATGCATGGCCGGGGGTTTATGGCTGAACTATAATCATAATAACATGTTACGTTGACTTGCCGGAAGGTGTTTAGAGTTGCCTTTGAGGCGGCAAAGCGTCGTAATTCTATACCTCCTTATTACGGAAATCCGACTGAACATATATAGTCCCATCGTTTGTTCCCAACTCGACACTTAAGACACTATTAAAACACATACATGTGTCTTAACAGGCGTTGCCTGTTAAGACACATGCGTTGTCGGTTAAGACACATGCGTTCTCGGTTAAGACATATGCGTTCTCGGTTAAGACATATGCGTTGTCGGTTAAGACACATGCGTTGTCGGTTAAGACACATGCGTTGTCGGTTAAGACACATGCGTTGTCGGTTAAGACACATGGGTTGTCGGTTAAGACACATGGGTTGTCGGTTAAGACATATGCGTTGTCGGTTAAGACATATGCGTTGTCGGTTAAGACACATGCGTTGTCGGTTAAGACATATGCGTTGTCGGTTAAGACACATGGGTTGCCGGTTAAAGGAGAAATCCATGCTAGACGGCTTTCTTACCTTTCTTTGTACTTGTTACGTCCCCACCAAAGAGGTCCAGGTGTTATTTTGTGCAAAACCTCCTTATTGGCTATTTCCCCTACCATAAACCCTAAATGAATTGCATTGAAGTGAATTGAATGGGAATTGAATGGGGCTATGGGATGTTGTGCTAATTTGCTTATTTCCATTTGTATATATCCTCTCTTCATAATGTAAATAATATCCCAAGCGGCACACTTTACTACTTCTTTCGATGGAAATAAGCGAATTAGCACAACACCCCAATTCAATTCAATGCAATTCATTGAGGGCTTATGGTAGGGGAAATAGTCAATAAGGAGCACAACACCTGGACCTCTTTGGTGGGAACGTAACGACTACAAAGAAAGGTAAGAAAGGTAAGAAAGCCTTCTAGCATGGAATTCTCCTTTAAGACACATGCGTTGCCGGTTAAGACACATGCGTTGCCAGTTAAAACTCACCCATGGCCCCGACATGCAAAAATGTTCGTCCATTGCCTATACCCTTTTTCAGTGACAAAGGCTATATATAATAACCAAGCTACGATGACTAAAATTAGACTAAATATATTGTCAACAATTTTGGCAAAAAAATTCAACTAGACTAAGATGTTAGTGGAGAAGAGATCCTGTCAAGCACACGTGGAAAGGACTCAGGATGCAGACACAAAAGTCACTGAAAGCAGGTTTTATTCCAAAAACGTCAAAACAGGCAAGCTAGGGCGGGCAAAAATCTAAACAGTAGAAAGCAAAGGTCAAAATCAGCAGAAGTACCGGCAAGGGCTTGGCAAAAATCGTGGTCTAGGAGAAGCAAAACAGAAGTCAGTATAAGGCAAAGGCTTGAATATGGCTTGGGTGCTTGGAAGGTCACAAGACAATCTGTGCAAGGATTGCAGAGAGACTGAGACTTAAATACTGTGGGCATGATTGCAGGGGATAGAATGCAGGTGGTTCAGACACACCCACACTCCCACTCAGACTGTGACAGATGCAGTAGAACAAAGTTGCTTGGTTGCCTGCAGAAAATTAAATAGCCATTATACGACGCCATCAAGGCACCGCCAAATACATTTCAAATACACGTAATAGACTATAACACAAAAAAAAGAAAATCAGTTGACTAAAAGGAAACTAAAGAACCAGCGTTCTTCTGTGCGTTAGAATCTGGTCTCGGGTCAGAATGGGCTAAATGAAAATGTCCCCATGGTGGTCCCGCTATAGGTGGGCAGCACGCTGGGGGCCGGGGTGTACGTGCTGTCGGGGGAGGTGGCCCGGCTGGTGTCGGGGCCCAGCATCATCGTGTCCTTCCTGATAGCCGCCGTGGCCTCCGTGTTCGCCGGCCTGTGCTACGCCGAGTTCGGCGCCCGCGTCCCCAAGACGGGCTCGGCCTACCTCTACAGCTACGTGACCGTGGGCGAGATCTGGGCCTTCATCACCGGCTGGAACCTGCTGCTGTCCTACGTCATAGGTTATTATGTTTTACTGTTATTATTACTATATGTCACAGGTATAAGATTCATTTTACTGTACTATATGTCATAGGTAGGATTTTGTTTTTACTGCGGTTAGGTTTAGGAATAGTTTTACTGAGGTTACGTTTAGGAAAAAGGCTTAGGAATA
>NC_139697.1:98627966-98647966 GCF_964188405.1 Protomyctophum parallelum
ATATCAACCATTTCACACACGATCAGAGCCATAGAGGAGGAGCTGAGAGCTGAACACATCTCATTCCTGCAGAACTACAAGACCACGATGGAGAGAGTCCAGCTCACACTGCAGGACCCACAGCCGGTCTCAGGAGCACTGATAGACGTGGCCAAACACCTGGGCAACCTGGCCTTCAGAGTCTGGGACAAGATGAAGGACATTGTCTTCTACACTCCGGTCATTCTGGACCCCAACACTGCCCATCTAGAATACACCCTGTCTGATGATCTGACCAGCGTGAGACGTGGAGAGAAAAGGAAGCTTCCAGACAATCCAGAGAGATTTGACCAGCTCGCCTATGTCCGTGGTTCTGAGGGCTTTAACTCAGGGAGTCACAGCTGGGATGTTGAGGTTGGAGACAATACACACTGGAATGTAGGTGTGTTAGCAGAGTCCTTTCAGAGGAAGGGGAACACACGGGGTCCAATCTGGATAATATACTTACATAAAGGTAAATATGGAGAATCCTCCTCAGGGTTATACACTAATCTCTCAGTGAAGCAGAAGCCTCAGAGGATCAGAGTCCAACTGGACTGGAATGAAGGAAAGCTGTCATTCTGTGATCCTGATACTAACACACACATACACACCTTCACACACAGGTTCACTGACACACTCTTTCCAGTCATTTTCACTGGTCTTTGTGGTACTCTGAAGATCTTACCTAGATCTGTCTAACTCTGGACAATGTATGATGATCACAGCACACACGTGAAATGTTTGGGGATTTTTGCAGTCTTCTTCTGTGTTATATTTGCCTTTTATTTCTGGCCTATTCGCGGCTGCCTATACCACGTTACAATATACAACAATAATCATACTGTGGTGGCTGGTCATGATTGTGTGTTGGCCACACAATGTTTCCCCTGGCATTTAGAGGAAACACTGGTGTATTTGATTTAGTTAAAAAAAAAATATATATATAATATTTTGCATAGAAGTGTTTATTTGTATGTCTTGTTCTGATTAATTGAAAATGGAGGACCCTTATGTAAACACGTCTTAGTTGTTTGTTATCTTAGTAGATTTTGTATTGCCGTGTACTTCCTTGAACTGTACCCATTCTGCTAACTGTACAAAATAAAAATGTCAATCAATATATCAATAAGAACGTTGGCTAAATGCCTACAATTAAATTGTTAAAGAAACTAGTCCCAAGAACATGTTTGGATATTCTCTGACTTTGTTGTCCTGCTGTTTGTGTTCAGGATTGATTCATTAAAGATGGTCTCTCTTACCCAGACTCCTCTCTCTCTCCTCCTGTCATCTGTCTTCATGTAGCCTTCCACGTCTGAAAGATACATACAAAACCACAAAGACAAACCTATCATTTTTTGTTTTTATTTCAAAAAAAAATCTTTACACCAAATAATGAATAAATGAACAAAAATCAAACACATGAATCCAGGAAAACAAAAACAGAAGAAAAAACAATAACAAAAACGCACAGACACAAAGGTAAACAGAAAAACATAACTACATTTTTCAAGTTGAGTGTAAGGCTAGGCAGGAAAAGAGCAGGAGACATGACTCACAATACACATCAGATATATGACCGTATTAGTCACAGGCCTGGCCTGCATCCAGAACCCATCATTTCTTACACACATTTATTTTGTATATTTCTTCATACCTTATTCAATACTGTGGTAGTAATCAAAACTTTAACCTAACTTAACTTAGAGGGAGACTTTGAAACCTAAATCCCGTTTTTCTGATGTTAGAAAAGTATATACTACATGTTAGTGTGGGGAAGAAATACCCTTTTTTATCGATCAGGCTTATCGAGCTGGGTTCTTATCGAGTCAACTATCAACTTATCAAGCTTTTTCTATCATTTCGTGGGAAGACGGGAGACGACAAAGTATGCTTTACTATGGCCTGAAAAAACAGTATGGAAGGCAATTGGCCTTTTTACTTTAAGAAAATAATCTTGAAGAAACTGTTAACTGGTTAATAAGTGTACCGTCAGGTCCGTCACTTTAAAGGTGTCATTTTGTTTAGCTGGAGATATCTGGTTGGCAGCTGGTATCAATACACTTTACCTGGAGATATCTGGTTGGCAGACATGTTTGTGACATCATGGACGATTAGATTTATTTCTTGATCAGGTCTCCACCAGGGCAGGTCAGGTTGTGGCCTACTGGTGGCGCTATAATAGGACAGGTCTCCACCAGGGCAGGTCAGGTTGTGGCCTCCTGGTGGCGCTATAATAAGCCAATGTGAAAAGGGTGTCATTTCTTTACGCCTTGGATGGAAATTGGATGATTTGAGGCATTTTGTTCCAAAAATGTGTTTAGCAAAAATCCACCTTTTGGTGGCGCTATAACAGGCCATTCTAGAAAATTTGGGGCAGAGGTTCATCGTTGGCATCCAGGGAGTGTGTGAGCAAAGTTTGGCATCGACCGGGTTAGCACACACACACACACACACACACACC
Organism: Protomyctophum parallelum; assembly: GCF_964188405.1. Lineage (NCBI taxonomy): Eukaryota > Metazoa > Chordata > Actinopteri > Myctophiformes > Myctophidae > Protomyctophum > Protomyctophum parallelum. The sequence goes on from NC_139697.1 coordinate 98,630,449, forward strand.
CTCACACACGCACACACGCACACACACAGTGCAAAACATACTCTGCCCCCTTGCCTTCGGCCTGGTGGAGACAATGAAATGTTTTCATGGGCGAGTGGTTATAGCCAGGCTAGTTCCTGCCTCAGAAATGGAGCAAGAGTCTTCTATGACACCTCAGACAACTACATCTCCCAGAGTGCACCAGCAAGAGGGCTGCTCGTTTGCCTGAGCTGAAACACCTGAAAAGTCTGGAGTGAGCATTCTCACAAACAAAGTACCAGAGACAAGTCTACTGGGTTCCTATCCTAGTCCAAGGAGGTTTGTGATTGTTTTATTTATGTTTGCAATACTGCTAATATTTGCAATACTGCCTAATGTGTTAAAAGCTAATGTGTTTTGTACTAGTTTGGATTGGAAAGGAATTCACATGGCAGAATTGCTTAATTTGTGTTTGACAGTCTAAAACTATACTTTACAAAAGATACAATAGAAAGTTAAAATGATTTACACTTAAGAATTTAAGACTTCTAGATGTGGACAATTATTGATTTACTAGGTTAAAGGTTTCTACATGCTTGAACATCAGCTATTTTTCTCTCTTCATTCCAAAATTGTTACTTAATTTGAAATATTGAAGGTGTTTACCTGTTTAAATTGTAATTTAGGTATTTGTTTAAAAATAAGTTGTTTAGCCTACATTTATTGTTTAAAAACAAGAATGGTTTAACTAATTGGAACATTTGTTTAAAATATTTTATTTGTTGATTGGACATGTTGTTCATCTTTGTCTGTCTTGTTTTCGAAGGTTGTCAACCTGACACAACTGATTGGCAGAGTTCCGGTGTTGACTGTTGACTTTTAAAATGGCTTCCAACTCAAAGTCGTCTCTCTCTCTGAAGAGAACTATTCCTGTCCTGTGTGCTTTGACATCTTTAAAGATCCTGTTCTCCTGTCCTGTAGCCACAGCTTCTGTAAAGCCTGTCTGCAGGACTGGTGGCGAGAGAAGACAATAAAGGAGTGTCCAGTTTGTAAGGAAATATCTTTGACGGATCCTCCACCTCGTAACCTGGCTCTGAAGAACCTGTGTGAGGCCTTCACACAGGAGAGACATCAGAGAACGTCAGCAGGCTCTGAGGATCTCTACAGTCTGCATGCTGAGAAACTTAAACTGTTCTGTCTGGAATGTCAACAGCCAGTGTGTCTTGTGTGTCGAGATTCTAAAAAACACACCGGCCACAGAATCAGGCCCGTCGATGAAGCTGCTCTGGATCACAAGGAGGAGGTCCAGAAATCACTGAAGCCTTTACAGGAAAAACTGGAGGTCTTTAATAAAGTTAAAACAAACTACGATCAAACAGCAGAACACATTACGTTCCAGACTCGGCACACAGAGACGCAGATGAAGGAACAGTTTAAGAAGCTTCATCAGTTTCTACATGATGAAGAGGAGGCCAGGATCACCGAACTGAGGGAGGAAGAGCAGCAGAAGAGTCAGATGATGAAGGAGAAGATGGAGGGTCTGAACAGAGACATATCAACCATTTCACACACGATCAGAGCCATCGAGGAGGAGCTGAGAGCTGAACACATCTCATTCCTGCAGAACTACAAGACCACGATGGAGAGAGTCCAGCTCACACTGCAGGACCCACAGCCGGTCTCAGGAGCACTGATAGACGTGGCCAAACACCTGGGCAACCTGGCCTTCAGAGTCTGGGACAAGATGAAGGACATTGTCTCCTACACTCCTGTCATTCTGGACCCCAACACTGCCCATCCAGTATACAACCTGTCTGATGATCTGATCAGCGTGAGACGTGGGAAGAAAAGGAAGCTTCCAGACAATCCAGAGAGATTTGACGAGGTCAGCTTTGTCCTTGGTTCTGAGGGCTTTAACTCAGGGAGTCACAGCTGGGATGTTGAGGTTGGAGACAATACACACTGGGATGTAGGTGTGTTAGCAGAGTCCTTTCAGAGGAAGGGAATCACACGGGGTCAACGGTGGATAATATACTTACATGCAGGTAAATGCAGAGCATACTCCTCAGAGTCAGACACTGTTCTCTCATTGAAGCAGAAGCCTCAGAGGATCAGAGTCCAACTGGACTGGAATGAAGGAAAGCTGTCATTCTGTGATCCTGATACTAACACACACATACACACCTTCACACACAGGTTCACTGACACACTCTTTCCAGTCATTTTCACTGTTCCTGGTGGTCCTCTAAAGATCTTACCTAGATCAGTCTTGCCCCCCTAGTTGCGAAAAATAAGACTTCTGGGAACTCCGATTAAGATCAGTCTAACTCTGGACATTAGATGATGACGATGAAGACTGTAGTGGCTGGTCATTATTGTGTGGTGGCCTGCCACACATTCTATTTGTAGTAAATATTGAAAATGGAAACAAGTCTTTTTCTGGTTTTATACTCTCAGATGTTGTATTGACCTGTACTTGGTTGCCTAAAATGATATTGTTAAGGAAATTAATCCCAAGAACATGTTTGTACAAGGATATTCTAGACAGTTTTACTTTGTTTTCCTGGTGTTTGTGTTCAGGATTGTTTAATTAAAGATGGACTCTCTTCTTACCCAGACTCCTCTCTCTCCTCAGTCTGTCATCTGCAGTGGTGGAAAAAGTACTACATTTTTTGACTTGAGTAAAAACAATACTGCAATGTAGAACTACTCTTTTTTTTTTTTTTTTTTTATATATTTTTTGCGGCTTACGCCTTTTATTGATTTTTTAAGGGACAGATAGTAGGCTGACAGGAAACGGGAGAGAGATGGGGGGATGACATGCGGTAAAGGCCGTGTCGGGTTCGGGAGTCGAACCCGCGGCACACCGCGACTGGATCACCAGTCCGGTGCCCAGACCGTTACGCTACGGCCTGGGCCATGTAGAACTACTCTGTTAAAAATAAAAAGTCTGGAATTCAAAATTGACATGGGTAAAAGTATTGGCATCAAAATGTACCAAAAGTAAAAAGTACTTACACTATGCAGAATTTCCCATTTGAGGCATTCAAATGTAAAAACCTATTTTGAAAACAGCAGATCTACAAGCTCACAATGCGTTGCAATTGTGAATTTCAAATAAACGAATTGGCTGAAGTATTTAACGTATGTTTTCCAATAACAAAGTATCTTGTATACTGTAACTAAAGTATATTTATTAGTCTAGTTTTTATTTGTTGACGAAATTGTCAATACATTTAGTCTCAGTTTTAGTCATCATAGCTTAGTTTTCATTTAGTTTTCGTCAGTAAAAAATGGCAGTCGACGAACAATTTTCGTCTTAGTTTCAGTCGACGGAATCAACACTGCTGGTGTGATGTGTGTATACTATCGGCAGATAATCAACACTGCTGGTGTGATGTGTGTATACTATCGGCAGATACTCAACACTGCTGGTGTGATGTGTGTGTATACTATCGGTAGATACTCAAAACCCAAATGGTGGGAATCGGACCGGGAGCAAAATAAGGTGTTGGTGACGTCCTGTCCCGTGCTAACGGTTTGTCCTGTGCTTCCTCTCCCACTAGGCATCCTTGCTTTCGGCGTGAAAGAGTCTGCCATTGTGAACAAGGTGTTCACGGTCATAAACATCGTGGTGTTGGTGTTCGTCATCATCTCCGGCTTCATAAAGGGAGACATTGACAACTGGTGCATCAGTGTGGACGCCGTCCTCAACACATCGATATACGAGTATGAACCCTTCCTGTTACTGTTACGGACACACTTCCACTTCCATTCACACAGCGTAACATGTTTATAAAACCCACACGCAGTGTAAACCCCAGTGTTAGTTCAACTCTGAGAGTGTAAGGATTTATCCTAAGGGTAGATCTTTATTTTGTTTTTGTCACATTCTCTTTTTTTCTCTTTTTTTTTTATCCCACAATTTTTGTAACCCATTTCTTTTAGTTTTCACCCAGTGTGAAATATTGTAATCCTGGGCACTATACACTCCTTCTGCCAACCTGGGGAGAGCAACGGACTGACCTCATGCTTCCTTCAATGCATGAGGAGTCCAAGCCGCTTCTTTTCACCCCACAGGGGGGGAGTTTCCCCGGTATAGGACATGGCACGTGGAAGGAACACGTTATTCCAACCAGTTCCTTTGGAGCCAGTATAGAGACCAGGATTGAGGACTCTGCAAGTCTCCTACTCCTATTAAATGTTTGGCTCAGACAGTAAAACATCTCCATGAATGTATTCAAGGCTTCATGGGGTTTAAATGCTCATTAATCGATAGAAAATAAGTCATGTTAACACCGTGCCGTGCACGAGTAACACTCATGGCCGGATTCTATTCCAGAAACCAGAGCTATCTGAACCAGACCACCATGTAACACTCATGGCGGTTCTATTCCAGAAACCAGAGCTATCTGAACCAGACCACCATGTAACACTCATGGCCTGTTCTATTCCAGAAACCAGAGCTATCTGAACCAGACCACCATGTAACACTCATGGCGGTTCTATTCTAGAAACCAGAGCTATCTGAACCAGACCACCATGTAACACTCATGGCCGGTTCTATTCCAGAAACCAGAGCTATCTGAACCAGACCACCATGTAACACTCATGGCCTGTTCTATTCCAGAAACCAGAGCTATCTGAACCAGACCACCATGTAACACTCATGGCGGTTCTATTCCAGAAACCAGAGCTATCTGAACCAGACCACCATGTAACACTCATGACGGTTCTATTCCAGAAACCAGAGCTATCTGAACCAGACCACCATGTAACACTCATGGCGGTTCTATTCCAGAAACCAGAGCTATCTGAACCAGACCACCGGTGACGTGGGCGCGGGCGGCTTCTTTCCTTTTGGGGTGGAAGGAACGTTGGCGGGGGCAGCGACGTGCTTCTACGCTTTCGTTGGTTTCGACTGCATCGCCACGACAGGTATAAATGGAACCATTGTTCCTGGAAGCTTTGTGTTTGTTGTTGTATTGTTTATTTCTGTTTTTTGTGCAGTCTGTGTTTTTATTTCTTTACTGCACAGCTGCCCCCCTTTGCCAACTTGTAGACTTATGTACTGTTCTTTATGAACTTTTAATCTTTTAAACCAATGACCTCTTCCTACAGGAAAAGATTCCATATAAGCCTTCTCATGGCTTCTTCCCTTCCTTGCATTGTATTTTTGTTCTTTGATATGTTATTGTCTATTTTTTGTACTACATGCTAAACCTAAAACCTAAAGCTTTGCCCTTGAACACAGACAGCACACATTATGTGTGGATTATTTTATGATTAATTTATACAAACAACATATCACACACTCACACTCACATGAGCAGCTAATATTATGGTCCTACCGTCCAGTGCAACTAGCAGTAGTGTGGAGTTTTGGTATAGACGCCCCAAATGATGGGTACAAATGTATTTATTGTTTTCTTATTTAAACACAGGACAGAATACTTTTAAATACCCCCCCCCCCCCAAAAAAAAAAGAAAAACCAGGATCATCAGATACACTATGATTATACTAGGAGGAAGATTTTTTTATTTTATTTTTTCTTCAAAGAAATGTACAGAAAGTGTTAAAATGTTGTGTTAAAAACATTTTTGATACATTTTGTACTTTTACTCAAGTAAATTTAGAATTCCAGACTTTTACTTAAATTAAAAGTATATCAACACGGCAACTATAGAAATACTCTGTTTAAGTTAAACATGTGAGTGTTTTTAGATAGATAGATAGATCTTTATTTGTCATTGCAACGTGTACAACGAAATTAAAAGTGCCAACCAATCAGTACATCATATCACAAAACAACATACTGTACAAGCTAAAAGAAAAACACACATGACTTCTTGTTATTGCACAACCCCAGCAGCACGAATGCACAAACATGACATTTCAGCTGTTATCGCACAACAAACCCTTATTGTACTTAGGATAGCAGAGAAAACTAAAATGTGTCGCAGCAACAGATCATTTCTTAGCAGCATTGAGTGCAACTACCGCTGTGGGATAGAAGCTGTTACTGAATCTGTTGGTCTTGGACTTGATCACTCTGTACCGTCTGCCTGATGGCAACAGTTCAAACAGTGAGTGAGCGGGGTGGGAAGTGTCTTTCATAATGTTCATAATGTTGTTTTGTGATGCCGATGGACGTAAAACGTGTGTTTATATAATAAATAACGCCCTCCAGGAGAGGAAGTCCAGAACCCCCAGAAGTCCATCCCCGTGGGCATCGTGGCGTCGCTGCTCATCTGCTTCCTGGCGTACTTCGGCGTGTCGGCCGCCCTCACCCTGATGATGCCCTACTACCTGCTGAGCGCCAACAGCCCGCTGCCCGTGGCCTTCTCCTACATCGGCTGGGGGCCCGCCAAGTACGCCGTGGCCGTGGGATCGCTCTGCGCCCTGTCTACCAGGTATGGGATGTTATGTTGTTGTGGCCGTGGGCTCGCTCTGTGCCCTGTCTACCAGGTATGGGATGTTATGTTGTTGTGGCCGTGGGATCGCTCTGTGCCCTGTCTACCAGGTATGGGATGTTATGTTGTTGTGGCCGTGGGCTCTCTCTGTGCCCTGTCTACAATTTACAATTTAGGCATTTAGCAGACGCTCTTAATCCAGAGCGACTTACATTAAGCAAGAACAAAAAAGCATGGGAATACATCACATAAAAACATTTATCAAGAAACATGCGTAAGCTAAGAAAGTAACAGTGGCATATCTATATAATGAAGCTATACATATAAACTATACATCTATACTACTATGCTATACATATGTGCTATGACTACATACAATGCAATTATAGTGCTGTCTACATAATATGCTATAAGTCTGTATCAAATGCTATCTAAGTCTACAGAAATGCTATCTAAGGGGGTGGGGTAAGTGCTATGGGCCATGGTCTAGGTATGGGATGTTATGTTGTTGTGGCCGTGGGATCGCTCTGTGCCCTGTCTACCAGGTATGGGATGTTATGTTGTTGTGGCCGTGGGATCGCTCTGTGCCCTGTCTACCAGGTATGGGATGTTATGTTGTTGTGGCCGTGGGATCGCTCTGTGCCCTGTCTACCAGGTATGGGATGTTATGTTGTTGTGGCCGTGGGGTCAATCCTTAGAGTATATATATGAATAGAGACGGCACCCGGAGGAAACCATGAGGCGAAATTGAATTTGTCATTGCAGCTGGAGCCAGCGCTGGTCCATTGACTATCATTGCGCACGTTCATGTGTTTGGGGCCATGACACGTGAACGAATGTTTCATACGTGAACGACGCGCACAAACGGCACAATGATAGTCAACGGCAGCGTGTTCATGTGTTTGGGGCCAATCCTTCCCAGAATGCACTCTGTTCCTACCCGGAAGGAGGAGTGAAATCGCCTCATGCGCTTTTTTGAGCAACTTAATGCAAGTGGATGGGAGGAGAACTACAACTTAATGCAAGTGGATGGGAGGAGAACTACAACTTAATGCAAGTGGATGGGAGGAGAACTACAACTTAATGCAAGTGGATGGGAGGAGAACTCTGATGTCATCTCTATTCATATATACTCTAAGGGTCAATCTTTGCACTGTCTATACAAGGTATGGGATGTTATGTTGTTGTGCCTTGGGGTCAATCTTTGCACTGTCTTACCAGGTATGGGATGTTGTTATGTAACGTGTGTGTATGTTAAAGACGTTATTATAGTGACACTTCACTATCATTTATACTCAAAATAGTCTCTATTATCTAGAATGACGGCTCACACAACTTACTGTAGTACATCAGACAGAATGAGGCTCACACAACTTACTGTAGTACATCAGACAGAATGAGGCTCACACAACTTACTGTAGTACATCAGACAGAATGACGGCTCACACAACTTACTGTAGTACATCAGACAGAATGACGGCTCACACAACTTACTGTAGTACATCAGACAGAATGACGGCTCACACAACTTACTGTAGTACATCAGACAGAATGACGGCTCACACAACTTACTGTAGTACATCAGACAGAATGGCGGCTCACACAACTTACTGTAGTACATCAGACAGAATGACGGCTCACACAACTTACTGTAGTACATCAGACAGAATGACAGCTCACACAACTTACTGTAGTACATCAGACAGAATGACGGCTCACACAACTTACTGTAGTACATCAGACAGAATGACGGCTCACACAACTTACTGTAGTACATCAGACAGAATGACGGCTCACACAACTTACTGTAGTACATCAGACAGAATGACGGCTCACACAACTTACTGTAGTACATCAGACAGAATGACGGCTCACACAACTTACTGTAGTACATCAGACAGAATGACGACTCACACAACTTACTGTAGTACATCAGACAGAATGACGGCTCACACAACTTACTGTAGTACATCAGACAGAATGACGGCTCACACAACTTACTGTAGTACATCAGACAGAATGACGGCTCACACAACTTACTGTAGTACATCAGAATGACGGCTCACACAACTTACTGTAGTACATCAGAATGACGGCTCACACAACTTACTGTAGTACATCAGACAGAATGACGGCTCACACAACTTACTGTAGTACATCAGACAGAATGACGACTCACACAACTTACTGTAGTACATCAGACAGAATGACGACTCACACAACTTACTGTAGTACATCAGACAGAATGACGGCTCACACAACTTACTGTAGTACATCAGAATGACGGCTCACACAACTTACTGTAGTACATCAGAAGTGCTGAAAAAGAGAAAATAGAGGGTATGCACCTGACATCATCATCATCATCATCATCATCATCATCATCATCATCTTCGTAGCCGGAGGCAAAGACTAAAATAGGGTCCATTTTGCATCCCAAAACGCTGTTTATATTTAAGGGACGCAATAAAACAACGACCTCTGCATCCACGGGATGCACTACTGTAGGCTACTACTGTACTGTTTTTTATTCTACTTTATTTTGCTAGCTTTAGTCATAATAATCATTTCTTCTTCTGTTTTCTACATGAATATAACCATATAAAATTAAATGGGAGTTAAATGCTGCAATTTGTAAAAATGGCAAAATATGACTCCTATAACGTACGTTGTTGAAGTGGGACTGAAAATGTCCCTGGGACTCATTTCTAAAAGACCATCCCTGCATCCCGGGACTCATTACATTGAAAACCTTTTTACATCATTGAGGAGGTTTTGCAGGAACGCCTAAAAAACTACTTTCTGGCCTTGACAGCCCATACATCCATACATTAAAGTCCTATATCTGATAGCATTAAACAATGTTAAACATCATTAAACTTCACCACTTGATTTGCCATAGGGCCTACCTTAATCTTCCGCCTCTTGTAAAGTCAAGTCAAATTTTATTCTATCCCAATATGATGTCACACAAATGGGCCAAAGGGCTGTACACAAAAACAAGCAGTATTAAAAAGAACATTAACAAAAACAAGTACTGCTATTTAGCAATGAGCTGGTCAGAGTAGTGCTTAGTTCAGACTATAGGTGATGCAAATTAATGTATATTGTAGTCAGCTGCAATAGCAGAAATGGAAATTCTGAAATATAATTGAAATTTTGAAATATATAATAATATATATATTTTCATGAACGGAAATGAAAAACGTCATCTTCTTGATACAACTAACAACTTGTGTGAGGCACAGACAGACTCTCTGTAACATTGAAGAGTTTGTCTGTCTTGACTTATTATTAATTGCCTTCACAATATATCTCATAACGGTGTATTTTGTATGCTTTCCCGTCCACAGCCTCTTGGGGGCGATGTTTCCCATGCCTCGCGTGCTCTTCGCCATGGCGAGGGACGGCCTGCTCTTCAAGCCTCTCAGTCAGATGAGTGACAGACAGAGTCCTGTCATCGCCACTCTGGTGTCTGGGGTCGTAGCAGGTAAAACCGTCCGTCACTTCATGTTGTTCTTTTCATATCAAGGACCCCCAAATTGATATGTATTTTACAGTCAGACCCCCATTAAAAAAAAAGTTGTGTCATATGGACCGCCAAAAGAGAATATTTGTCAACACATTTGTCAACATTTGTACCCTAGACCTGTACCCTCACAAAAAAACAGCAGTAATCCTTATACTGCCTCCCCCTGGCCAGCCGGCTGGTTGTGGTTGGGATAACCACTGTTTGGAATTACAATGTGTTCCTTGACTTCCACGTGCTACGTCCAACCCATAGACTGTAGTCCAACCCTTATAGGCCTGACTCACACCTTTACAACAGACTGATGTATGCTTGTTGTATGAGATGTATAGCTGATGTAAGCTCGCAATGCATTTCCAATGGGAGTCACATGGTTTGACACAACATTGTATGAGGGGGAGAGGGGCAGTCGAAACACAGCCGAAAGCCATACAACAGCTTGTAGTCCAAAATGTTGTATCAAACCTTGTGTGTGTGTGTGTGTGTGTGTGTGTGTGTGTGTGTGTGTGTGTGTGTGTGTGTGTGTGTGTGTGTGTGTGTGTGTCCAGCTATCATGGCTCTACTGTTTGACCTGAAGGCCCTGGTTGACATGATGTCCATTGGAACTCTCTTTGCCTATACTCTGGTTGCCATATGTATCCTGATACTCAGGTACTCATATGTATCCTGATACTCAGGTACTCATATGTATCCTGATACTCAGGTACTCTATACTCTCGTTGCCATATGTATCCTGATACTCAGGTACACTTCTTTGAATCAATTTTTTAATGATTGTGATATTTTATTAACGTGTGATTCTCGTATATAGTATTCCATTGGCTAAAATGTGTCAACATGATTAAGTATAAGCATACTGTAAGTGTTTTGCTATAATGGCAGTCACACCTGATCAAATATGGATTCATCATAAATCATAAATATGTCACAGATTTATTTGATTGATTGAATACTTTATTATCAGTTTGCACAAATAAAATAAGAAAGCACAGAAGAGTACAGTTTAATACAAATACAATGCTAAAAGGATTGAACTCAACAAAGCACTATAGCTTGTTTCCATTGGCATTTAATTGGGTCCTGACTCCTGTCTGAGTAGTATTCAAGGGAAACTTTGACAGAAAAAGACTCGCTCACCGTATAGAAAATATAAGTAAAACTTCTTAGACTGAGACTTAAGAAAATATTATTTATTTTATTTTATCATGCTCATAAAGTGCTCTGAGCTCAAAGTGCAATTAAAAAGCAAACGTTTCGGTCCCAAGACCTTCGTCAGTGCTATATAACTATTTTATATACGGTGAGCGAGTCTTTTCCTGTCAAAGTTTACTGTATGTTTTTGAGACTACCGTAGTCAAGTTTGGAAAAAAAGGACCAAGAAAGGCACAACAGGCTTTGTATCTTTGAATCTGCCAGTGTGAACCCCACTATATTCATTTGAAAACTTTAGTTACTAATTACTTTGAAGATTTTGAGTATAATTACAAATAAACATACATTAACCACTTCAGCCCTGTGTACATTGACATTTTTTAAATTGCCGATCTACAAGCTCACAATGTGTATCGGCTATTTTCAAAAGATGTTTAATACATTTGAAGAATGAAATAGAACATGATTCTGCATAATGAGTATACTGTTCATACTATTTTGAAGCCAGTACTTCATTTACTCGAGTAAATGTTGAATGTCTGGGACTTTTACTTGTATTTGTACTTGTATTTCTTCGTTGCAGTATTGATATACTTGTACTTAAAGTAAAAAGAAAAGTAAGTACTTTGTCCACCACTGACCAATGCCATCCGATGGTTGAATCATATCTGCTGTCTTACTGACAGGTACGAGGCTGATCTAAGTGAAGAACCAGTCCAGTCCAGTCCAGAAGAGTCCTTCACGGTGGCCGGGCTTTTGTTTCCTCCGTCACAACCCACCGCTCGAACCTCATCCAACGTGACAGTGCTGGCAGTTACAATGAGTATGACATCATCTTACTATGGAACCTCATCCAACGTGACAGTTATAATGAGTATGACATCATCTTACTATCGAACCTCATCCAACATGACAGTTATAATGAGTATGACATCATCTTACTATGGAACCTCATCCAACGTGACAGTTATGAGTATGACATCATCTTACTATGGAACCTCATCCAACGTGACAGTTATAATGAGTATGACATCATCTTACTATGGAACCTCATCCAACGTGACAGTTATAATGAGTATGACATCATCTTACTATGGAACCTCATCCAACGTGACAGTTATAATGAGTATGACATCATCTTACTATGGAACCTCATCCAACGTGACAGTTATAATGAGTATGACATCATCTTACTATGGAACCTCATCCAACGTGACAGTTATAATGAGTATGACATCATCTTACTATGGAACCTCATCCAACGTGACAGTTATAATGAGTATGACATCATCTTACTATGGAACCTCATCCAACGTGACAGTTATAATGAGTATGACATCATCTGACTATGGAACCTCATCCAACGTGACAGTTATGAGTATGACATCATCTTACTATGGAACCTCATCCAACGTGGCAGTTATAATGAGTATGACATCATCTTACTATGGAACCTCATCCAACGTGACAGTTATAATGAGTATGACATCATCTTAGGTAGCACTTTCTAGACTTGGATAGCATTTGAAACAGACTTATAGCATGTCATGATGTAGACAGCACAATAATTGCATAGTATGTAGTCATAGCACTATATTATTAATTTACCCAGGGAAGTAGCTGAGCACAGGTGCTCATTTTCAGCAACGCCCTGCATATAGAAACACACACACACACACACACACACACACACACACACACACACACACACACACACACACACACACACACACACACACACACACACACACACACACCAGTACAACCACAGTCTTATACTACTCCAGGGGGAGCAGTTGGGGGTTCAGTGCCTTGCTCAAGAGCACTTCAGCGGTGTTGGGTGAATGATGACAATCACTTCCCCACCCAGAGTTTTCCTGCCCGTCCGGGGAATCGAACCGGCAACCTTTCGGCAACAAGGGCGCTCCTCTAACCCTTAAGCTACCGCTGACCCACGTCATAGTACATTATGTATAGCATAGTATTATGTATAGTTTATATGTATAGTGTCATTATATAGATATGTTCTGACCCACGTCATAGTACATAATGTATAGCATAGTATTATGTATAGTTTATACTGTATGTATAGTGTCATTATGTTCTAGTTACGTTCTTAGCTTACGCATGTTTCATGATAATTGCATTCTATATATGTGATGTATTCCCATGCTTTTTTGGTTCTTGCCTACTGTAAATCGCTCTGGATTAAGTGCGTCTGCTAAATGCCTAAATTGTTAAATGTATTCTTACTATAGTGTCATAAATGTTTGAATGTGTTGTGTATTATGTGTAGTATCTTCATATAATGGAGGCAGCACTAACCAATAGAGCTGTCACGATGACATTTAAGTAGACCACTAATTGTCATGCAAATAATTGTGATTGATGATTTAATTGTGGGGTTTTTTTGGCATTGGACATACGAATACATATACTTTTGGGCTTCGTTATCAAAACTTGCAGAGGGCAGATATGACAAATAACTTTACATTTATTGGCGGTGGATCAGGGGTAGAGTGGCCGGATGGCAACCGCAAGGTTCCTAGTTCGAACCCGGGCTCCCCCAGAGTTACTGTCGAAGTATCCTTGAGGAAGACACTGAACCCATAATTGCTCCTGATGTGCTGGTTGGTGCCTTGCATGGTTTCCGCCGCCATGTGTGTGTGTGAATGTGTGAATGTAATGCACAATCTATGTAAATGAATGTATGAATAAAGGCGCTACATAAATGCACCATTTATTTGTTTATATACAGTCCTGTTAGCTGTTCTGCTGAGCCTCCTCATCAGCCAGGCTGCAGCCTCCCTGCAGAGCCAGGAGTGGTGGAGCGTCCTGGGGGTCACCGTGCTCACAGCGCTGCTGGTGCTCACCGCCCTGGGCTTATGGAGACAACCTCAGAGCACCTCCAAGGCTGCTTTCATGGTAGGTTGTTAATATGCAGACAACCTCAGAGCACCTCCAAGGCTGCTTTCATGGTAGGTTGTTGTTAATATGGAGACAACCTCAGAGCACCTCCAAGGCTGCTTTCATGGTAGGTTGTTTAATATGGAGACAACCTCAGAGCACCTCCAAGGCTGCTTTCATGGTAGGTTGTTGATATGGAGACAACCTCAGAGCACCTCCAAGGCTGCTTTCATGGTAGGTTGTTGTTAATATGGAGACTACCTCAGAGCACCTCCAAGGCTGCTTTCATGGTAGGTTGTTTAATATGGAGACAACCTCAGAGCACCTCCAAGGCTGCTTTCATGGTAGGTTGTTGATATGGAGACAACCTCAGAGCACCTCCAAGGCTGCTTTCATGGTAGGTTGTTGATATGGAGACAACCTCAGAGCACCTCCAAGGCTGCTTTCATGGTAGGTTTTGGTCCTTGAATCCCCACACGGATTAGAAAGTAGTAACCTAGAGCCGTAAATTCCTGCCTCTTTGTTGAATTTAGTTCACTTTTTAACACAATTTTGTTAGCCTGGTTTCCAGTCTGATTTTCTGCGTTCCGTGATTTGATTTGTCAAGAGTACAGTGAAGTGACAAAACAAATCAGGGAACTCGAGCGAGTCCAGGCTAACATTTTGTGGCACAAAATGATGTCTAAAAGAGTAAATCCATAAATGTCATATTCTGCATGCTCCGTTGGATGCGCTCTCGTCTACACTCATTGAAAATGACACAGAATTCCAGATCTCAGACGGCACGTGGATTGAATACAAATAATGTTGAGCATGAATAGATAATATTTGGGTCAATTCATTCCCGACAGGTTAGAATGAAAATCCGTATCATCAATATAGGGCTTAGGTGGTTATCTGAGTCTTAACAGTTTGACCTGTATTTCTCCAGGTTCCCTTGGTGCCCTTGCTTCCCATATTCAGCACGTTTGTAAACATCTACCTGATGGTCCAGCTGGGATCTGACACCTGGATCCGCTATGCCATTTGGATGACCGTAGGTATGGAGACTGAGACTATTATTATTATTATTATCATGAACGTGCATCAATTAAAGATCGTTTCAATTAAAGTCGGGTGGAAACCTCATATCACATTATGTCCAAACCCATGTTCAGCATTCTAATTCACAAAGTATAGCAAGTAGCAGATCTACAAGCTCAAAACGTGTCGCTTTGAACCGCATTCTTTTTTTTATTTTTGTACGGGTAGCCAACAGTTTTCACTCGCTTTGTCTCCCTAATTTAATCGTTATGCCATTTAATTCCTCCCTACACACATGTCTGTGTTGTCACTGCTGTTGTATCCTACTGAGGAGCCCCCACCGGGAGGAGGTACTGTTGTATCCTACTGACTCAACCTGCCAGTGAGGAGCCCCCACCGGGAGGACATACTGTTGTATCCTACTGACTCAACCTGCCAGTGAGGAGCCCCCACCGGGAGGAGGTACTGTTGTATCCTACTGACTAAACCTCCCAGTGAGGAGCCCCCACCGGGAGGAGGTACTGTTGTATCCTACTGACTCAACCTGCCAGTGAGGAGCCCCCTCTGGGAGGAGGTACTGTTGTATCCTACTGACTCAACCTGTCAGTGAGGAGCCCCCACCGGGAGGAGGTACTGTTGTATCCTACTGACTCAACCTGCCAGTGAGGAGCCCCCACCGGGAGGAGGTACTGTTGTATCCTACTGACTCAACCTGCCAGTGAGGAGCCCCCACCGGGAGGAGGTACTGTTGTATCCTACTGACTCAACCTGCCAGTGAGGAGCCCCCACCGGGAGGACATACTGTTGTATCCTACTGACTCAACCTGCCAGTGAGGAGCCCCCACCGGGAGGAGGTACTGTTGTATCCTACTGACTCAACCTGCCAGTGAGGAGCCCCCACCGGGAGGACGTACTGTTGTATCCTGAGTGAGGAACCCTCTCCTGGAGGACTACTCCTCAATCCAACACTCCCTGCTGACATGCGCTGCCCCAGCCCGTATAAGAGTATGTTCAATGACCAATATCAATATCGGCTTCCATCCCCTGAGCCAATTGTGTTTCGGATAGACGCCCGACAAAGCCGATCGATGCACCACAGGTGGATCTGCGCTGTAGTACGGTCAAGTAGGGCATTCATAATCTATACGAAAAAATACAACAAAAATAAAATGGAGATGAGAGAATGGCTCTGGAGAGAGGGAAGTCTGGAGCGCTCTGCTGGGGCTGTTGCCCCCGCGACCCGACTACGGATAAGCGGTTAAAGATGGATGGATGGATGGAGGTTTTTGCCCAATACATCAATTAAAGATGGATGGATGGATGGATGTTTTTGCCCAATACATCAAATAATAACACATGTTGTAACTTTTCTTACTTGTTTTACAGGTTTGCTCATCTACTTTTGTTACGGCATGCAGCACAGTGTGCAAAAGCAGAGGAATCAGAACGCGCACAGTCAACACGTCAACGTTCAAAGCATCAACGCAAACATGGAGCCAAAGTTTGACAACTTCTCTATGCCTGACCTGTGATGTGATACATTTCACTGTTGGCAACCCATTAAGACCTGGAACGTACCTGTGTCGGCTTAGCTTTTAACCACTCTAGCCATTATGTTAAAGGTATATTCAGTGATTTCACTTAATTCAAATATCACTTCTTTTTTTGTTTTGTTGTGATAATCCTCCCTACTATAGAGCGTCACAGTCCCGCCCCCTACCAGGGCCCAGGAAATTATTCTCCGTTCATTTTCATCATAGACATTTCAAAAAGTATTTATTTAAAGACGTTTACGCCGCGGACAAAGCCAACTCGAGTCGTGACAACTCATGACACAAACACAATATTTTGGACCAAAAAAGAATTACAAAGAAGAAAAAAACAGGGCGGACCAGGGTTTTTTTCCAAATCACCCAAATCACTGAATGCTCCTTGTAGATGTTTAAAAGAAATTGTGAAAATGTGGTACAAATCTTTGAATATATACTGTATTCTTTCACAGCTAACGTTTTTTTAACTCAAATATTTGCTTCTGGGGGGTGCCTGGCTGGCAACATTTTCGGATGGGGTCAGCTGCCGAATAGGGATAATTCTGGGGGTCCTTGACATGAAATAGTTTGAGCACTGCTGATCCTAGAAACATAGGTTATTCCGAAAACTTATAGAAGACATTTGTAGAATCTGGTCTCAGGTCTTAATGGGTTATTTCAGAAGTGGGTTGTATATCCAGTTCTGGCTGGTGCTGGTCACACACATTTCACTGCCCCTGACAAATTATGACAGTACTGTCCTTAAGTACAAATCTGAGGTACTTTTACTTCACTTGACTATTTACTCCACTATATCTCAGAGTCGAATATGGTACTTTTACTCCACTACAATTATTTGAAAACTTTAGTTACAATTAATTTACTTTAATGATTTTGATTAATATTACAAAACACATATTAACCACTTCAGCTCTATACATTTTGGCCATTTGAAAATAGCAGATCTACAAGCTCACAATGTGAGCATGTAGATCTGCTATTTTCA
>NC_139697.1:98652966-98677966 GCF_964188405.1 Protomyctophum parallelum
GGTGTGTTTGCAGAGTCCTTTCAGAGGAAGGGAACCACATGGGGTCCATTCTGGATAATATGGTTACATGAAGGTAAATACAGAGCATCCTCCTCAGGGTCATACACTGTTCTCTCATTGAAGCAGAAGCCTCAGAGGATCAGAGTCCAACTGGACTGGAATGAAGGAAAGCTGTCATTCTGTGATCCTGATACTAACACACACATACACACCTTCACACACAGGTTCACTGACACACTCTTTCCATGCATTCTCACTGGTCCTGATGGTCCTCTGAAGATCTTACCTAGATCTGTCTAACTCTTGACAATGTAACTCTGGACATGATTATGATGATGATGAAGACAAAGACGATAATTATATGATGATGATAAATTATAGATTGATAGAGCATCTTGATCAATCAATAATGGTAATGTTAACATAAACCCATTTTGGGCGGGAACCCCTTTTGGTGTTAGCATTATGTTATGCTTTAGCTATTGAAAAATAGCAGATCTACAAGCTCATAGCGCGCCACCGAGTGGCACGCTACGAGCTTGTAGATCTGCTAATTTTTTGATGACATTTATTAAATCTGATCTCAGGTCAAAATGGGTTAATAACCTGATGATATTACTGACCATGTTAATGCCAATTGATGTTGTTATAATATTGGCGTTTAGGTGTATAAATTAACCTGTTAAAGGGGAATACCACTCATTTTCAACATTTTACTATGTCATTAATATACCTTAGAGTTGTTGTGTGGAAATAAGTCTCCCCCCCCCCCTCCCCCCCTCCTAGAACTGGATGTCTGATAAAAATCATTAACATTATGAAGTACATCTTTGTGATGTCACTGAGATGTACTTCATAATGTTAAGGTTTTTTTTCCAGACCTCCAGTTCTAGGCAACACAGAATGGGGGGACTTTTTATTATTTCTTAACAACTTAACAACTCTAAGGTATTATTAATGACATTGCAAAATGTTTAAAATTAGTGGAATTTCCCTTTAAAACCTGAAGCAGATACCAGTGTTTTCGTCGACTAAAACTAAGACGAAAAATGTCTGTCGAATATCTTTTTCACTGACGAAAACTAAATGGAAACTAAATGAAAACTAAGCTACATGTATGATGATTTAGAGCCGAAACTGAATTGCCAAAGAACCAGGGTTACCTTCCGTAAAAAAAAAAAATTGTGGTGATGCATGACATGATCAAACTGTAATCATGTCTTTTACCATTCATGTAGCTCTACAACAAAGTTACGGCCATGACAGCAATGGTACAAAAACTGGTAAAAAAAACAAAAACATGAACGATACATAATATTAATCATATTTGGGTATTCGGTTTTCGGCAAAGAATGTCCCATTCGGTGCATGCCTAATCAGAGTCACGCTGAACTGGAACAGAGGAAAGCTGTCACTCTGTGATCCTGATACTAACACACACACACACACACACACACACACACACACACACACACACACACACACACACACACACATAGTTAGACATGATGATGATGATGATGAAACTATCAACAGTATAAAATGTAATATTAATCAATTGATGGCTATTATTAGGCCTACTATAAATTTAAACTAGAAATAATGTTGCGGGGTACTTATGTACGATATATGATACTTTTACTGTTCACTGTACTTGTTCGTTATTGTTTTATTTAGTGTGTAGAGAGGCATATGTACCTTCTCTGTTGAAATTACAGATCTGAATGAAAGACATAATGTATAAGAATGATTTGTAAAATCAAATAAACATGATCTACCACACAACGTCGTTCAGTTGCATCAACATTGACTCCCACGTTTAAAACATTAAAAGTTATGACATTTTATATGACGCTGATCACAGGTCAGTATGTTAAATATTACACCCGTTTTATAGAGTCTATTTCTGCCTGAGGTTTATTCCAGTTAAAGCTGCACTAACTGTCCTTTTCTACCACAGATTTATTATACTATACAGTATGTAACTGTCCTTTTCTACCACATATTTATTATACTATACAGTATGTAACTGTCCTTTTCTACCACATATTTATTATACTATACAGTATGTAACTGTCCTTTTCTACCACAGATTTATTATACTATACACTACAGTATGTAACTGTCCTTTATACCACAGATTTATTATACTATACAGTATGTAACTGTCCTTTATACCACAGATTTATTATACTATACAGTATGTAACTGTCCTTTATACCACAGATTTATTATACTATACAGTATGTAACTGTCCTTTTCTACCACATATTTATTATACTATACAGTATGTAACTGTCCTTTTCTACCACAGATTTATTATACTATACAGTATGTAACTGTCCTTTATACCACAGATTTATTATACTATACAGTATGTAACTGTCCTTTTCTACCACAGATTTATTATACTATACAGTATGTAACTGTCCTTTTATACCACAGATTTATTATACTATACAGTATGTAACTGTCCTTTTATACCACAGATTTATTATACTATACAGTATGTAACTGTCCTTTATACCACAGATTTATTATACTATACAGTATGTAACTGTCCTTTTATACCACAGATTTATTATACTATACAGTATGTAACTGTCCTTTATACCACAGATTTATTATACTATACAGTATGTAACTGTCCTGTTATACCACAGATGTATTATACTATACAGTATGTAACTGTCCTTTTATACCACAGATTTATTATACTATACAGTATGTAACTGTCCTTTATACCACAGATTTATTATACTATACAGTATGTAACTGTCCTTTATACCACAGATTTATTATACTATACAGTATGTAACTGTCCTTTATACCACAGATGTATTATACTATACAGTGTGTAACTGTCCTTTATACCACAGATTTATTATACTATACAGTATGTAACTGTCCTTTATACCACAGATTTATTATACTATACAGTATGTAACTGTCCTTTATACCACAGATTTATTATACTATACAGTATGTAACTGTCCTTTTCTACCACAGATTTATTATACTATACAGTATGTAACTGTCCTTTATACCACAGATTTTAACCTGGTTTCCTGCACAAGTGCTGACATTCTTTTTTATACCATTGAGCTAATAGAGCCGGCCTGCTTGCTCAGGGGATACGTTTAATTTAATCATGACTGGTCAGAATTAATGCCAGATCATGACCTTTGACACAACTTTAAATGTCTCAATAGAAGAACAGGGAGACAAAATACAAGCTATATAAGTTATATTGTATTTACACACTCTACCATACATAATTGTATACAGTACATTATTTTTGCATTAACCCATTTAGGCCTGACCTCAAAATTTAAAAAAATAAATCTTCTAAATCCTCCAATTTTCTGAAATAAATATTTTCACTATTTTTCAAAAAATAGCAGACCTACAAGCTCATAGTGCGCCACTCGGTGGCGCGATATGAGCTTGTAGATCTGCTATTTTTCAATATCCAGGCCTCTACCATACAGATTGTATAAGTTATATTGTATTAACACACTCTACCTTACAGATTGGACAAAATTACAGTTTATTCAGTAAAAATAAGTTACATAGTGCCTCTTTAAGACTGCATGATATATTAACACATTCTCTGAGGTAGCAACCTATATTCTCCATACGACACATGCTTAGTATTAGAGGTGATATTCCTCGCTAACCTTAGGATGCTGTTATCATACGTGGATGTATAAAGTTTCTGAAGTTGTTGTTGTCCAACAATCTTTGAACAAAATGTTCAGTTGTTGCAGCAGTTGTGACTTTAGGGCTGCAGACAAACATCCATACCAGGTGGTACTACAGTACTGAAGAACACTCATATACTACTGTAGTATACTGTAGCTGTCCCAGCAATGGGTATTTTGGGATATTCTATTTTATTGCTCACCTTTCTGAAAATGTATATGTGAACATTATATGTGTGTTTATTTGGGTACATATGGTAAATGCATGGTGATATAGCGCCATCTACTGTGCTCTGTATTTGTGGGCTGTCTGGTTCATGGGCAGGTTGAATTAGGCTCACCTGCTCTAATCACCTCATTTCAATCACCTGTTGGGTCTTGGGCATGTTAAGAGCAGAACAAACAGAGCAGAGGTAAAGAGAGGAGCTCTCTCATGTCAGAGAGTCTCCACAAAAGATAAGAAGAAAGAAAATAATATAAAAAAGAACAAGAACTTAACTGAACTCCTAAAAGTCTGTGCAGAAGGCGCATACGGTATGTTCCCAGTTGTTTTGTTTGTCTCTGTAAAAGTTATATTGCCATTGTATCGTGTATTTTATTTGTGTTTATTGTTTGTGTACATTTCATTGTGTTTATATAATACGGACATCAGGATTGACTGACAAGGACATTCATATTTCATGTTTCATTGTATTTAAAAGAATATTGTTATGTTTTTGTTGCAGTTTTTCACGGTTGTCTCTTGGGATAAATAAAAAGCCCTCAGTGATATCAGTTGGGACGTTGTCTTATTTCTGCCACGGATGAAGATGGTTTAGGAGCAGTTACATATACTACTATTCATGGTATTAAATATGTTGATCTATTGAACCGAAGGTGAATTGATTGTGAGTCACCTCACCTCTCCCCTCTGCACTCTGCAGGGGCAGTCCTGTTGATTGGGAAGGTTCCATTAAGTTCTGCAGAGAGGGAGGAGGAGGAGGAGGAGGAGGAGGAGGGGTGTTTGATTCCAGAGCAATCTTTTTTTTTTTTTTAAGATATTTTTTTGCGGCTTACGCCTTTATTGATTTTTTAAGGGATAGAAAGTAGGCTGACAGGAAACGGGAGAGAGATGGGGGGATGACATGCGGTAAAGGCCGTGTCGGGTCCGGGAGTCGAACCCGCGGCACACCGCGACTGGATCACCAGTCCGGTGCCCAGACCGTTACGCTACGGCCTGGGCCAATTCCAGAGCAATCTTATTTAAAAAGAGACTATAGTTTGTGTATGAATGGATGTCCGGAAATTCATGTTTAAATTGGTTTGTAAAAACCTTCAGTAATGGCGTGTTAACTCATCGGCCTTGTGTTTGCTTATTGTGAGTTAACTGCTGTGATGTGATTTGGTACGTCTCTCACTCCCTATAAAAGGGACCCTGCAGGCTGCAGGTTATCAGAGTCACTTAGACCGTGGTTGACACTAACAGGTAACAGCCTGCCTGAGAGCTGCCATAGGGCCCTTTGGGAAGTAATGCTGCGTTCACATGGGATCAGGAAAACCAGAAGTCATTTTAGTGGGCGGGAGCAGGACGGTAAACGGTCCAGCTGATTCCATGTGAACGCAGCATAAGGGTATGGTCTGTTACAGCTTCTCGTCTGTGTAGCTGTTGTTCCATATAGTGTTGCTGTTATTGCTGTTATTTTGGGACCCAATAACCGGGTGGCTGATGTTCAGTGACTGTTTCTGGTCCTTGAATTGAAGGCTGAAGTGAATGTACTGTGTGTATGACTGTATGTTGAGTTGTATCTGTTGAAGGCAGTGAGTTGTGTAACAAGGAAGGAACATGCATGTTCACTTGGAATTGAAGATGATGAAGTGGATCTACAGTGTGTCTGTTGTGGCTGCTGTTGTTGAAGCTTAGGAGTGATTGGTTCATGACTGGCATGGTGGTGAAACCTATCACACACATTATATCACATATAAAGTCCTGGACTTTGATGTGTCTCATTATCTAGATATGGCTCTGTGTTATTACTTATTAAACGTATCTAAACCAAAAAAGTGTTCACAAATATGACTGGTGGAATTAAACAAGTTATTATTATTATTTTACTTCATGGAAATACTTTGTTTTATTTGTTACAAATAGTTACAATCATTAAAAAAATGTATTTGGAAATGCAGGACGAGAAAATAAAAATAAAATCATAAAAATTGGTGCCAAAAATAACCCACGGCTTGGTAAACTTTACAGGACTAAGGTCTGACTAACAGAGCTGATGAGTTTATCATTCATGTCCTGATGGAGACTCTGAGTCTAAGGAGTCGAAACATGTTGGCTTTTTAAACTTTAGTACCCTGATTTTACATCTGTCCTCTCTACTTTTTGAGCGGTGCCAAACCGCCCCAATGAGTGACCGAGTGTGTATGACTGTATGTATGTATCTATGTCTGTCTGTAAGAGGCCTCAACAGCTGTGTATTTCTGACTGTATGTATGTAAGTATGTCTGTCTGAGTACGAGGCCTCAACAGCTGCAAACTCCGCTGGGTGACAATAAATGCACCACGTCTCTGTATGTGTGTATGTACGTACGTCTGTAATCCACCTAACTCCAGAACCATTCGCCCCACTGACACTGACATTTTGACACACACGTTCCACACAGAGTGCAGTGTTCCACACCTCCACACAGAGTGCAGTGTTCCACACCTCCACACAGAGTGCAGTGTTCCACACCTCCACACAGAGTGCAGTGTTCCACACCTCCACACAGAGTGCAGTGTTCCACACCACCACACAGAGTGCAGTGTTCCACACCTCCACACAGAGTGCAGTGTTCCACACCTCCACACAGAGTGCAGTGTTCCACACCACCACACAGAGTGCAGTGTTCCACACCACCACACAGAGTGCAGTGTTCCACACCTCCACACAGAGTGCAGTGTTCCACACCACCACACAGAGTGCAGTGTTCCACACCACCACACAGAGTGCAGTGTTCCACACCTCCACACAGAGTGCAGTGTTCCACACCTCCACACAGAGTGCAGTGTTCCACACCTCCACACAGAGTGCAGTGTTCCACACCTCCACACAGAGTGCAGTGTTCCTCACCTCCACACAGAGTGCAGTGTTCCACACCTCCACACAGAGTGCAGTGTTCCACACCTCCACACAGAGTGCAGTGTTCCACACCTCCACACAGAGTGCAGTGTTCCACACCTCCACACAGAGTGCAGTGTTCCACACCTCCACACAGAGTGCAGTGTTCCACACCACCACACAGAGTGCAGTGTTCCACACCACCACACAGAGTGCAGTGTTCCTCACCTCCACACAGAGTGCAGTGTTCCACACCTCCACACAGAGTGCAGTGTTCCACACCTCCACACAGAGTGCAGTGTTCCACACCTCCACAGTGTTCCACACCTCCACACAGAGTGCAGTGTTCCACACCTCCACACAGAGTGCAGTGTTCCACACCTCCACACAGAGTGCAGTGTTCCACACCACCACACAGAGTGCAGTGTTCCACACCTCCACACAGAGTGCAGTGTTCCACATCACCACACAGAGTGCAGTGTTCCACACCTCCACACAGAGTGCAGTGTTCCACACCACCACACAGAGTGCAGTGTTCCACACCTCCACACAGAGTGCAGTGTTCCACACCACCACACAGAGTGCAGTGTTCCACACAGAGTGCAGTGTTCCACACCACCACACAGAGTGCAGTGTTCCACACCTCCACACAGAGTGCAGTGTTCCACACCACCACACAGAGTGCAGTGTTCCACACCTCCACACAGAGTTCAGTGTTCCACACCTCCACACAGAGTGCAGTGTTCCACACCTCCACACAGAGTGCAGTGTTCCACACCTCCACACAGAGTGCAGTGTTCCACACCTCTACACAGAGTGCAGTGTTCCACACCTCCACACAGAGTGCAGTGTTCCACACCTCCACACAGAGTGCAGTGTTCCACACCTCCACACAGAGTGCAGTGTTCCACATCACCACACAGAGTGCAGTGTTCCACACCTCCACACAGAGTGCAGTGTTCCACACCACCACACAGAGTGCAGTGTTCCACACCTCCACACAGAGTGCAGTGTTCCACACCACCACACAGAGTGCAGTGTTCCACACAGAGTGCAGTGTTCCACACCACCACACAGAGTGCAGTGTTCCACACCTCCACACAGAGTGCAGTGTTCCACACCACCACACAGAGTGCAGTGTTCCACACCTCCACACAGAGTTCAGTGTTCCACACCTCTACACAGAGTGCAGTGTTCCACACAGAGTGCAGTGTTCCACACCTCCACACAGAGTGCAGTGTTCCACACCACCACACAGAGTGCAGTGTTCCACACCACCACACAGAGTGCAGTGTTCCACACCTCCACACAGAGTGCAGTGTTCCTCACTACCACACAGAGTGCAGTGTTCCACACCTCCACACAGAGTGCAGTGTTCCACACCTCCACACAGAGTGCAGTGTTCCACACCACCACACAGAGTGCAGTGTTCCACACCTCCACACAGAGTGCAGTGTTCCACACCTCCACACAGAGTGCAGTGTTCCACACCTCCACACAGAGTGCAGTGCCATCCTTGAGTCTGTCGGACACATGGTTGTCCAGAACCGCCACGCAGGGCTGGACTGGGACAAATATTCGGCCCGGGCATTTTAGGGTTTATTTGTCCCTCACTCATACAGGTACAGTGACATTATCATGATGGCAGAATGACAGCACGCCCGGACCTTTCCTGGTGGCCTGCCGCCTATTGGCCTGCCTGCCTGCCTGCTTCTTTTTCTTTTTTAATCATGGCGGCCCCCTACGGTCGCGGCCCACCGGGAAAATGCCCGGTATGCCCGGTGGCCAGTCCAGCCCTGCCGCCACGAAAGGCTCTGGTCAGGCTCTGTCAGTGTCTCCTCATCTGTAGAGTTCCCAGCCTCTGCTGCAGCAGTGGCTAATGACACACCTGTCATTTGATTACTTAACCAGTCCACTTTTCACAGTCAGTTTGCTTCAGACACAGATGGATAAAACGGAATAAAACTACTTTCCCAACTTGCATCGTTCCCAAGTAGGCTAACTATACCTGCAGCATTCCAGCAGTGTTGTTAAGCAGCCAAGTACATTTAAGATTATTGCAAATAATTGCCATGTAAATACTACTGTTACAAACTGTAAATACTGTATGATGAAATGTGTACAGGTGCTTCCTTCTCCCATGAGAAGGAAGGGGAAGTCTGCATTTGATTTCATCAACTAAAACCATGATAAAAATAAACATTGACTACCATTTTTATCACTGACAAAACTAAATAAAAGCTACATAAAAACTAAGTTATGATGACTAAAACTAAGACTAAATAAATGTACAATTTCGTCAATTGATAGAAACTAGTCTTCCATCACAAATCATACAGGCAGAAATTAAAGAAATATTTCCCTGTGCCTTTTTCATATGGGCACACAACACCACACCATCTCATGCATCACACACACAACGACAGAGAGGGGTAGGAGCTTCATCCAAAATGTGAAATAAATTATACACATTTTGTAATTTGTATACGACACGGAACCCTTAACTGCTCATGAAGAGCAGGCAGGTGACTGGAGTATACTGTCTCTGTTTATGGTGTGTACTGTACAAGGGTTAATGAGATACGGCGTACTGTACATTGTAAAACACTAACTTCCCCCATTCTGTTCACTCTCTCGTTCCCTATACGTATACATCTATTTGTCTTGTCTAAACTTTATAATAGATAAAAGACTGTCCTGACTTTAATACATACATTCAACAAATTCAGTATGTGTGGTGCACACTGAATTAGGCACACTCTGTATGTGTGTGTGTGTGTGTGTGTGTGTGTGTGTGTGTGTGTGTGTGTGTGTGTGTGTGTGTGTGTGTGTGCGCAAACTTTGCAACAGGTCTGTCAAAGCTCCACCCCTCACCTGACTCATCTGAGACGGTATGATTGCACTTTGGATCAAACGCACAACTTCCAGCGAGGAGGACAGACTGTGTTTCCATCCACAGCTACAGGAGGGAATAGTGACCCAG
Organism: Protomyctophum parallelum; assembly: GCF_964188405.1. Taxonomy (NCBI): domain Eukaryota; kingdom Metazoa; phylum Chordata; class Actinopteri; order Myctophiformes; family Myctophidae; genus Protomyctophum; species Protomyctophum parallelum. The sequence goes on from NC_139697.1 coordinate 98,662,737, forward strand.
ACCACTGGAACAACCTGCTGCTGACTCTGTCAACTGAATGGACTTTAACAAGAGCCTGCACGATTCACTGCGAAAGTAAACTTCAGGGAACATTCTAGAAGACAAAGTGTTACCACAACTGACTGGCTGGATTTCCTGTCTTGAGCAGAGTGTTTGTAGCTTTACTGAAAAGGCAAAATGGCTGCCAAGGTGTGTCTTTCGGAAGAGGACTTTTCCTGCACTGTGTGTCACAACATCTTTAAAGATCCTGTTGTCCTGTCATGTAGCCACAGCTTCTGTAAAGCCTGTCTGCAGGACTGGTGGAAAGGGAAGGAAATAAAGGAGTGTCCAGTTTGTAAGAGGAGAAATTCAATGGGGTTTCCACCCTGCAACCTGGCTCTGAAGAACCTGTGTGAGGCCTTCATACAGGAGAGACAGAGAACGTCAGCAGGCTCTGAGGATCTCTGCAGTCTGCATGCTGAGAAACTCAAACTGTTCTGTCTGGAATGCCAACAGCCAGTGTGTCTTGTGTGTCGAGATTCTAAAAAACACACCGGCCACAGAATCAGGCCCGTCGATGAAGCTGCTCTGGATCACAAGGAGCAGGTCCAGAAATCACTGAAGCCTTTACAGGACAAACTGGAGGTCTTTAATAAAACTAAAACAAACTACGATCAAACAGCAGAACACATTACGTTCCAGACCCGACACACAGAGACGCAGATGAAGGAACAGTTTAAGAAGCTTCATCAGTTTCTACATGATGAAGAGGAGGCCTAACTCTGGACATGATGATGATGATGATGATGATGATAAATGATAGATAGCGTGTTGATAAAAAAAGCTTTTTATTTTCTACAAATTAAACATCAGTAGTGGTAATAATGTTAACATTTATAACCTGATATTGATGATGACAGTGGCAATAGTTATAATATTGGTGGTTAGAGGTATACTTTAACCCATTACGACGTGAGCCTTCTAAATCAGTACTTCTCACACTTTCAAAATATTTTTGTGTAATAATTGACATTGAAGGGAAAACGTATACGTCATAATTACGTAAACGAGCAAATCAGCCAACCAATCACAGCACCAACAGGCATTCTGATTGGCCAGTATGAGATGATGATGTGCGATGATAAGAGCGCCCCTCACTTCACACGTGTGTGATTTTTGAATAGCCAACGCTAAAATCTGAAGTGACACAGATGCTTTCCAGGTTTTAACCCATTTTGGACGGGAACCCCTTTTGGTGTTAGTAATATGTTATGCTTTAGCTATTGAAAAATTGCAGATCTACAAGCTCATAGCGCGCCACTCGGTGGCGCGCTATGAGCTTGTAGATCTGCTCTTTTTGAAAAATCGAAGAACGACTGACATGGAAACATAGCTTTTTCAGAAAACTGTCAGGATGTAGAAGACATTTATAGAATCTGATCTCAGGTCAGAATGGGTTGCACAGCACACACACTGTTATAGAAAACACTGTACATGGCTAGAGAAAACACTGGTTGTATGTTTGGGGATTTTTGCAGTCTTCTTCTGTGTTATATTTGCCTTTTTATTTCTGACCTATTCGCGGCTGCCTATACTACGTTACAATATACAACAATAATCATACTGTGGTGGCTGGTCATGATTGTGTGTTGGCCACACAATGTTTGAATTCCCCTGGCATATAGAGGAAACACTGGTGTATTTGATGGTTTATTTCTTTATTTTAATTTTATATAATATTCTGCATAGAAGTGTTTATTTGTATGTCTTGTTCCGATGAATTGAAAATGGAGGACCCTTATGTAAACACGTCTTAGTTGTTTGTTATACTTATACTTAGATTTTGTATTGCCGTGTAAAAATTTCAATCAATATCAATAAGAACGTTGGCTAAATGCCTAATATTAAGTTGTTAAAGAAACTAGTCCCAAGAACATGTTTGTAAAGGATAATCTCTGACTTTGTTTTCCTGCTGTTTGTGTTCAGGATTGATTCATTAAAGATGGTCTCTCTTACCCAGACTCCTCTCTCTCTCCTCCTGTCATCTGTCTTCATGTAGCCTTCCACATCTGAAAGATACATACAAAACCACAAAGACAGACCTATCATTTTTTTTTTTTTTTTCAAAAAAATTCTTTACACCAAATAATGAATAAATGAACAAAAATCAAACACATGAATCCAGGAAAACAAAAACAGAAGAAAAAACAATAACAAAAACGCACAGACACAAAGGTAAACAGAAAAACATAACTACATTTTTCAAGTTGAGTGTAAGGCTAGGCAGGAAAAGAGCAGGAGACATGACTCACAATACACATCAGATATATGACCGTATTAGTCACAGGCCCGGCCTGCATCCAGAACCCATCATTTCTTACACATTTATTTTGTATATTTCTTCATACCTTATTCAATACTGTGGTAGTAATCAAAACTTTAACCTAACTTAACTTAGAGGGAGACTTTGAAACCTAAATCCCGTTTTTCTGATGTTAGTGTGGGGAAGAAATACCCTTTTTTATCGATCAGGCTTATCGAGCCGGGTTCTTATCGAGCCAACTATCAACTTATCAAGCTTTTTCTATCATTTCGTGGGAAGACGGGAGACGACAAAGTATGCTTTACTATGGCCTGAAAAAACAGTATGGAAGGCAATTGGCCTTTTTACTTTGGGAAAATAATCTTGAAGAAACTGTTAACTGGTTAATAAGTGTACCGTCAGGTCCGTCACTTTAAAGGTGTCATTTTGTTTAGCTGGAGATATCTGGTTGGCAGCTGGTATCAATACACTTTACCTGGAGATATCTGGTTGGCAGCTGGTATCAATACACTTTACCTGGAGATATCTGGTTGGAAGACATGTTTGTGACATCATGGACGATTAGATTTATTTCTTGATCAGGTCTCCACCAGGGCAGGTCAGGTTGTGGCCTCCTGGTGGCGCTATAATAGGACAGGTCTCCACCAGGGCAGGTCAGGTTGTGGCCTCCTGGTGGCGCTATAATAAGCCAATGTGAAAAGGGTGTCATTTCTTTACGCCTTGGATGGAAATTGGATGATTTGAGGCATTTTGTTCCAAAAATGTGTTTAGCAAAAATCCACCTTTTGGTGGCGCTATAACAGGCCATTCTAGAGAATTTGGGGCAGAGGTTCATCGTTGGCATCCAGGGAGTGTGTGCAAAGTTTGGCATCGACCGGGTTAGCGGTGCCGGAGATTAGCTGTACACAGACGGACACACACACACACACACGCGCACACACGCACACACACACAGTGCAAAACATACTCTGCCCCCTTGCCTTCGGCCTGGTTGAGACAATGAAATGTTTTCATGGGCGAGTGGTTATAACCAGGCTAGTTCCTGCCTCAGAAATGGAGCAAGAGTCTTCTATGACACCTCAGACAACTACATCTCCCAGAGTGCACCAGCAAGAGGGCTGCTCGTTTGCCTGAGCTGAAACACCTGAAAAGGCTGGAGTGAGCATTCTCACAAAGTACCAGAGACAAGTCTACTGTGTTCCTATCCTAGTCCAAGGAGGTTTGTGATTGTTTTATTTATGTTTGCAATACTGCTAATATTTGCAATACTGCCTAATGTGTTAAAAGCTAATGTGTTTTGTACTAGTTTGGATTGGAAAGGAATTTACATGGCAGAATTGCTTCATTTGTGTTTGACAGTCTAAAAGTATACTTTACAAAAGATACAATAGAAAGTTAAAATTATTTACACTTAAGAATTTAAGACTTCTAAATGTGGACAATTATTGATTTACTAGGTTAAATGTTTAAAACACTAGTTGAAAAAGAGCTTATCTACATGCTTGAACATCAGCTATTTTTCTCTCTTCATTCCAAAATTGTTACTTAATTTGAAATATTGAAGGTGTTTACCTTTTTAATTTAGTGTTTAAATTTAAATTTAGGTTGTTTAAAAACAAGAATGGTTTAACTATTTGGAACATTTGTTTAAAATATTTTATTTGTTGATTGGACATGTTGTTAATCTTTGTCTGTCTTGTTTTCGAAGGTTGTCAACCTGACACAACTGATTGGCAGAGTTCCGATGTTGACTGTTGACTTTTAAAATGGCTTCCATCTCAAAGTCATCTCTCTCTGAAGAGAACTATTCCTGTCCTGTGTGCTGTGACATCTTCAAAGATCCCGTTCTCCTGTTGTGTAGCCACAGCTTCTGTAAAGCCTGTCTGCAGGACTGGTGGCGAGAGAAGACCATAAAGGAGTGTCCAGTTTGTAAGGAAATATCTTTGACGGATCGTCCACCTCGTAACCTGGCTCTGAAGAACCTGTGTGAGGACTTCATACAGGAGAGACAGAGAACGTCAGCAGGCTCTGAGGATCTCTGCAGTGTGCATGCTGAGAAACTCAGACTGTTCTGTCTGGAATGTCAACAGCCAGTGTGTCTTGTGTGTCGAGATTCTAAAAAACACACCGGCCACAGAATCAGGCCCGTCGATGAAGCTGCTCTGGATCACAAGGAGGAGGTCCAGAAATCACTGAAGCCTTTACAGGACAAACTGAAGGTCTTTAATAAAACTAAAACAAACTACGATCAAACAGCAGAACACATTACGTTCCAGACTTGGCACACAGAGACACAGATGAAGGAACAGTTTAAGAAGCTTCATCAGTTTCTACATGATGAAGAGGAGGCCAGGATCACCGAACTGAGGGAGGAAGAGCAGCAGAAGAGTCAGATGATGAAGGAGAAGATGGAGGGTCTGAACAGAGACATATCAACCATTTCACACACGATCAGAGCCATAGAGGAGGAGCTGAGAGCTGAACACATCTCATTCCTGCAGAACTACAAGACCACGATGGAGAGAGTCCAGCTCACACTGCAGGACCCACAGCCGGTCTCAGGAGCACTGATAGACGTGGCCAAACACCTGGGGAACCTGGCCTTCAGAGTCTGGGACAAGATGAAGGACATTGTCTCCTACACTCCAGTCATTCTGGACCCCAACACTGCCCATCCAGGATACACCCTGTCTGATGATCTGAACAGCGTGACATGGGGAGAGATACAGAAGCTCCCTGACAATCCAGAGAGATTTGACGAGCTTCCCTTTGTCCTTGGTTCTGAGGGCTTTAACTCAGGGAGTCACAGCTGGGATGTTGAGGTTGGAGACAATACACACTGGAATGTAGGTGTGTTAGCAGAGTCCTACCAGAGGAAGGGAACCATATGGGGTCAATCCTGGAGAATATACTTACATGCAGTTAACTACGGAGCACTCTCCTCTGAGTCATCCACTGTTCTCTCATTGAAGCAGAAGCCTCAGAGGATCAGAGTCCAACTGGACTGGAATGAAGGAAAGCTTTCATTCTGTGATCCTGATACTTACACACACATACACACCTTCACACACAGGTTCACTGACACACTCTTTCCAGTCATTTTCACTGGTCCTGGTGGTCCTCTAAAGATCTTACCTAGATCAGTCTCGCCCCCCTAGTGGCGAAAGATAAGACTTCTGGGAACTCAGATTAAGATTAGTCTAACTCTGGACAATAGATGATGAAGACTGTAGTGGCTGGTCATTATTGTGTGGTGGCCTGCCACACATTCTATTTGTATGTCTTGTTCTGATTAATTGAAAATGGAGGCCCCCTATGGAAACAAGTCTTTTTCTGGTTTTATACTCTTAGATGTTGTATTGACCTGTACTTAGTTGCCTAAAATGATATCGTTAAGGAAATTAATCCCAAGAACATGTTTGTACAAGGATATTCTATACTGTTTTACTTTGTTTTCCTGCTGTTTGTGTTCAGGATTGATTAATTAAAGATGGACTCTCTTCTTACCCAGACTCCTCTCTCTCCTCAGTCTGTCATCTGCAGTGGTGGAAAAAGTACTACATTTTTGACTTGAGTAAAAACAATACTGCAATGTAGAACTACTCTGTTAAAAATAAAAAGTCTGGAATTCAAAATTGACATGGGTAAAAGTATTGGCATCAAAATGTACCAAAAGTAAAAAGTACTTACTCTATGCAGAATTTCCCATTTGAGGCATTCAAATGTAAAAACCTATTTTGAAAACAGCAGATCTACAAGCTCACAATGTGAATTTCAAATAAACTAATTGGCTGAAGTATTTAACGTATGTTTTCCAATAACAAAGTATCTTGTATACTGTAACTAAAGTATATTTATTAGTCTAGTTTTTATTTGTTGACGAAATTGTCAATACATTTAGTCATTTTAGTCATCATAGCTTAGTTTCCATTTAGTTTTCGTCAGTGAAAAATGGCAGTCGATGAACAATTGTCGTCTTAGTTTCAGTCGGTGGAATCAACACTGCTGGTGTGATGTGTGTATACTATCGGCAGATACTCAAAACCCAAATGGTGGGAATCGGACCGGGAGCAAAATAAGGTGTTGGTGACGTCCTGTCCCGTGCTAACGGTTTGTCCTGTGCTTCCTCTCCCGCTAGGCATCCTTGCTTTCGGCGTGAAAGAGTCTGCCATCGTGAACAAGGTGTTCACGGTCATAAACATCGTGGTGTTGGTGTTCGTCATCATCTCCGGCTTCATAAAGGGAGACATTGACAACTGGTGCATCAGTGTGGACGCCGTCCTCAACGCATCGATATACGAGTATGAACCCTTCCTGTTACTGTTACGGACACACTTCCACTCCATTCACACAGCGTAGCATGTTTATAAAACCCACACACAGTGTAAACCCCAGTGTTAGTTCAACTCTGAGAGTGTAAGGATTTATCCTAAGGGTAGATCTTTATTTTGTTTTTGTCTCAATCTCTTTTTTTCTCTTTTTTTTTGTCCCACAATTTTTGTAACCCATTTCTTTTAGTTTTCACCCAGTGTGAAATATTGTAATCCTGGGCACTATACACTCCTTCTGCCAACCTGGGGAGAGCAACGGACTGACCTCATGCTTCCTTCAATGCATGAGGAGTCCAAGCCGCTTCTTTTCACCCCACAGGGGGGGGAGTTTCCCCGGTATAGGACATGTGGAAGGAACACGTTATTCCAACCAGTTCCTTTCCAGCCAGTATAGAGACCAGGATTGAGGACTCTGCAAGTCTCCTACTCCTACAATTTTTTTATTTTTTTATCCCACGATTTTGTAACCCATTTTTGTCTCCACCAGGCCGAAGGCCTAGGGGGAGAGTATGTTTTGCACTCCGTCCGTCCGTCCGTCCGTGTGTCCGTGTGTCCGTGTGTGTGTGTGTGTGTGTCCGTCCGTCCGTGTGTCCGTGAGCAGCTAATCTCGGCCACCGTTAACCCGGTCGATGCCAAATTTTGCACACACACTCCCTGGATGCCAACGGTGAACCTCTGCCCCAAACTTTCCAGAACGGCCTGTTATAGCGCCACCAAGAGGCCGCTTTGTGCAAAACAAGTTTTTGCACAGTACACCTACAGATTTTGTCCAAACATCACGCAAATTCGTACACAGTCTCTCTAGAGCCATTCAACGAAACCGGTCTTTCAGATTTCCAGAACGGCCTGTTATAGCGCCACCAGGAGGCCGCTCCAGGAGGCCGCTTTGTGCAAAACAAGTTTTTGCACAGTACACCTACAGATTTTGTCCAAACATCACGCACATTGGTACACAGTCTCTCTAGAGCCATTCAACGAAACCAGTCTTTCAGATTTCCAGAACGGCCTGTTATAGCGCCACCAGGAGGCCGCTTTGTGCAAAACAAGTTTTTGCACAGTACACCTACAGATTTTGTCCAAACATCACGCAAATTCGTACACAGTCTCTCTAGAGCCATTCAACGAAACCGGTCTTTCAGATTTCTCAGACTCCATCCTGATTGGTTAAGATTGGCTTCCAAAGTTCACAGGAGTGCTCAGTTTCAAACAAAATGCTGCAAATCATGAACACATCGCGTGATTTCCGTGAAATTGTGCACCCACATTCCCACTAGGCAGAGGACGAAATGCCACATGAACAATTTCAACTCAGCCTCAAGGTGGCGCTATAACTGGCCGAAAAGTGTTTTTACCTCTAACTGCACGGATCTGTGGATAACTTTGTATGCCAACTCCCTAGAGGCCAAGGAAAAACCTTTGCCTGGAATTCTTCACATCTGCTCATCCTGGTGGAGACCTGTGCCCAGTAGGGCACTTTTTCTAGTTCACCCCTGTATCTAATCTGATGCTGGGCTCTACACACCCTCCACCAACCTAGTCCCCATTATATGGGGGACAAGGGGAGAGCAACGGACTTGAACTCATGCTTCCTTCATGCCTGAGTGTCCAAGTTGCTCCTTTACACCTGAAAGGGGGGAGTTTCCCTGGTTGGACGTAGCACGTGGAAGGAACACGTTATTCCAACCAGTTCCTTTCCCCTCCATCAGGCGCCCCGGCTGGCCAGGGGGACGAAGTTTAGAGACCAGGATTACTGCATGTTTTTTGTGAGGGTACCTACCCTAGGGGACACGGGGAGAACATGTGAGGGTACCTACCCTAGGGGACACGGGGAGAACATGCAAACTCCACACAGAAAGGCCCTACTCCTACTATTACATGTTTGGCTCAGACAGTAAAACATCTCCATGAATGTATTCAAGGCTTCATGGGGTTTAAATGCTCATTAATCGATAGAAAATAAGTCATGTTAACACCGTGCCGTGCACGAGTAATTAACACTCATGGCAGTTCTATTCCAGAAACACTCATGGCCGGTTCTATTCCAGAAACCAGAGCTATCTGAACCAGACCACCATGTAACACTCATGGCGGTTCTATTCCAGAAACCAGAGCTATCTGAACCAGACCACCATGTAACACTCATGGCGGTTCTATTCCAGAAACCAGAGCTATCTGAACCAGACCACCATGTAACACTCATGGCGGTTCTATTCCAGAAACCAGAGCTATCTGAACCAGACCACCATGTAACACTCATGGCGGTTCTATTCCAGAAACCAGAGCTATCTGAACCAGACCACCATGTAACACTCATGGCGGTTCTATTCCAGAAACCAGAGCTATCTGAACCAGACCACCATGTAACACTCATGGCGGTTCTATTCCAGAAACCAGAGCTATCTGGATTATTTTATGATTAATTCATACAACATATCACCCACTCACACTCACATGAGCAGCTAATATTATGGTCCTACCGTCCAGTGCAACTAGCAGTAGTGTGGAGTTTTGGTATAGACGCCCCAAATGATGGGTACAAATGTATTTATTGTTTTCTTATTTAAACACAGGACAGAATACTTTTAAATACCCCCCCCCCCAAAAAAAAAAAAAAACAGGATCATCAGATACACTATGATTATACTGCTTATACTAGGAGGAAAATTTCTTATTTATTTTTTTCTTCAAAGAAATGTACAGAAAGTGTTACAATGTTGTGTTAATTTTTCTTTTGATACATGTTGTACTTTTACTCAAGTAAATTTAGAATTCCAGACTTTTACTTATAAGTAAAAGTATATCAACACGGCAACTATAGAAATACTCTGTTTAACCCATTTTGGTGTTAGCATTATGTCATGCTTTAGCTATTGAAAAATAGCAGATCTACAAACTCATAGCGCGCCACCGAGTGGCGCTCTACAAGCTTGTAGGTCTGCTATTTTTGAAGAATCGTGAAAAGTGACATGAATGTGTTTGAGAACGACTGACATAGAAAAAACATGGCTTTTTCAAGAAAACAGTCAGGATTTAGAAGACATTTGCAGAATCAGGTCAAAATGGGTTAAGTTAAACATGTGAGTGTTTTTAGATAGATAGATAGATCTTTATTTGTCATTCGTGTACAACGAAATTAAAAGTACCAACCAATCAGTGCATCATATCACAAAACAACATACTGTACAAGCTAAAAGAAAAACACACATGACTTCTTGTTATTGCACAACCCCAGCAGCACTAATGCACAAACATGTCATTTCAGCTGTTATCGCACAACAAACCCTTATTGTACTTAGGATAGCAGAGAAAACTAAAATGTGTCGCAGCAACAGATCATTTCTTAGCAGCATTGAGTGCAACTACCGCTGTGGGATAGAAGCTGTTACTGAATCTGTTGGTCTTGGACTTGATCACTCTGTACCGTCTGCCTGATGGCAACAGTTCAAACAGTGAGTGAGCGGGGTGGAAAGTGTCTTTCATAATGTTCATAATGTTGTTTTGTGATGCCGATGGACGTAAAACGTGTGTTTATATAATAAATAACGCCCTCCAGGAGAGGAAGTCCAGAACCCCCAGAAGTCCATCCCCGTGGGCATCGTGGCGTCGCTGCTCATCTGCTTCCTGGCGTACTTCGGCGTGTCGGCCGCCCTCACCCTGATGATGCCCTACTACCTGCTGAGCGCCAACAGCCCGCTGCCCGTGGCCTTCTCCTACATCGGCTGGGGCCCCGCCAAGTACGCCGTGGCCGTGGGATCGCTCTGCGCCCTGTCTACCAGGTATGGGATGTTATGTTGTTGTGCCCGTGGGATCGCTCTGCGCCCTGTCTACCAGGTATGGGATGTTATGTTGTTGTGCCTGTGGGGTCAATCTGTGCACTGTCTATACAAGGTATGGGATGTTATGTTGTTGTGCCCGTGGGCTCGCTCTGCGCCCTGTCTACCAGGTATGGGATGTTATGTTGTTGTACCCATGGGCTCGCTCTGCGCCCTGTCTACCAGGTATGGGATGTTATGTTGTTGTGCCCGTGGGCTCGCTCTGCGCCCTGTCTACCAGGTATGGGATGTTGTTATGTAACGTGTGTGTATGTTGAAGACGTTATTATAGTGACACTTCACTATCATTTATACTCAAAATAGTCTCTCCAGACAGAATGACGGATCACACAACTTACTGTAGTACATCAGACAGAATGACGGCAACACAACTTACTGTAGTACATCAGACAGAATGACGGCTCACACAACTTACTGTAGTACATCAGACAGAATGACGGCAACACAACTTACTGTAGTACATCAGACAGAATGACGGCTCACACAACTTACTGTAGTACATCAGACAGAATGACGGCTCACACAACTTACTGTAGTACATCAGACAGAATGACGGCTCACACAACTTACTGTAGTACATCAGACAGAATGACGGCTCACACAACTTACTGTAGTACATCAGACAGAATGACGGCTCACACAACTTACTGTAGTACATCAGACAGAATGACGGCTCACACAACTTACTGTAGTACATCAGACAGAATGACGGCTCACACAACTTACTGTAGTACATCAGACAGAATGACGGCTCACACAACTTACTGTAGTACATCAGACAGAATGAGGCTCACACAACTTACTGTAGTACATCAGACAGAATGACGGCTCACACAACTTACTGTAGTACATCAGACAGAATGACGGCTCACACAACTTACTGTAGTACATCAGACAGAATGACGGCTCACACAACTTACTGTAGTACATCAGACAGAATGACGGCTCACACAACTTACTGTAGTACATCAGACAGAATGACGGCTCACACAACTTACTGTAGTACATCAGACAGAATGAGGCTCACACAACTTACTGTAGTACATCAGACAGAATGACGGCTCACACAACTTACTGTAGTACATCAGACAGAATGACGGATCACACAACTTACTGTAGTACATCAGACAGAATGACGGATCACACAACTTACTGTAGTACATCAGACAGAATGACGGCTCACACAACTTACTGTAGTACATCAGACAGAATGACGGCTCACACAACTTACTGTAGTACATCAGACAGAATGACGGCTCACACAACTTACTGTAGTACATCAGAATGACGGCTCACACAACTTACTGTAGTACATCAGACAGAATGACGGCTCACACAACTTACTGTAGTACATCAGACAGAATGACGGCTCACACAACTTACTGTAGTACATCAGACAGAATGACGGCTCACACAACTTACTGTAGTACATCAGACAGAATGAGGCTCACACAACTTACTGTAGTACATCAGACAGAATGACGGCTCACACAACTTACTGTAGTACATCAGAAGTGCTGAAAAAGAGAACATAGAGGGTATGCGCCTGACATCATCATCATCATCATCATCATCATCATAATACCCGGAGGCAAAGACTAAAGTAGGGTCCATTTTGCATCCCAAAACGCCGTTTATAGTTAAGGGACGCAATAAAACAACGACCTCTGCATCCACGGGATGCACTACTGTAGGCTACTACTGTACTGTTTTTTATTCTAGTTCATTTTGCTAGCTATAGTCATAATAATAATTTCTTCTTCTGTTTTCTACATGAATATAACCATATAAAAGTTAAATGCTGCAATTTGTAAAAATGGCAAAATATGACTCCTAACGTACGTTGTTGAAGTGGGACTCATAAAATGTCCCTGGGACTCATTTCTAAACGACCATCCCTGCATCCTGGGACTCATTACATTGAAAACCTTTTTACATCATTGAGGAGGTTTTGCAGGAACGCCTAATGAGTGGCAAAAAACTACTTTCTGGCCTTGACAAGCCCATACATCCACACAGTAAAGTCAAAGCATTAAACAATGTTAAACATCGTTAAACTCACTTCACCACTTGATTTGCCATACCCTATAGTCTTCCACCTCTTGTAAAGTCAAGTCAAATTTTATTCTATCCCAATGTGATGTCACAAAAATGGGCCAAAGGGCTGTACACAAAAACAAGCGGTATTAAAAAATACATTAACAAAAACAACTACTGCTATTTAGCATTAATGAGCTGGTCAGAGTAGTGCTTAGTTCAGACTATAGGTGATGCAAATTAATGTATATTGTAGTCAGCTGCAATAGCAGAAATGGAAATTCTGAAATATAATTGAAATTTTCAAAGTATATATTTTCATGAACGGAAATGAAAAACGGGATGACATCTTCCTGATACAACTAAGAACTTGTGTGAGGCACAGACAGACTCTCTGTAACATTGAAGAGTTTGTCTGTCTTGACTTATTATTAATTCCCCTCAAAGGCCCTTAAAACAAGGCTCCAGACCTCCCAAAACAAACTGGTCAGGCTCCTACTTGGCCTCACCCCCGAACCCACCTCACCCCTGCCCACTTTGACAGGCTGGGATGGCTTAGGGTCGACGACAGAGTTCAGCATCTTGCAATGGGTCTGGTCCACAAGATTCGATACACCACCAAGATACCCATGTACCTGTCTAAATACTTCCTTAATGTAAACGAAGTCCACACCCACAACACCAGAGGGAGTACAACAAACCATGTACAACCCAGATTCGGCACAAACAAGGGACTAAATTATTTTCGCTCCTATGCCACCAAAATGTGGAACGCCCTACCAACAGTCATTAAGACATGTGAATCCCTTGACTCCTTCAAAACCGCTCTCAAAGGGCACCTACGGATGGCTGCAATTCTAAACTGGCCTCTGTAGAATCTGAATCCCCCCCACCGCCCCCCCCCCTTTTCCCCTCACTGTACTATGTATATGTATCCTTTCCCTTTTTGCTTCCTATATGATGAATTCCTGTTCTGTTCTTTAACTACATAGAAGTGTCTATTTGTATGTCTCTAAATGTTTTGATGAATTGAACAATGTGGACCCTGTTGTAAACAAGTGTAATGCTTAATTGGGTCGTCCACTCACAGTTAACAGTCTTTGTATTGAGTTTGTGCTTAAAATGTACTGTAAATTCTACAAACTGTTAATAAATATTTCAATCAATCAATCAAAAGCCTTCACAATATATCTCATAACGGTGTATTTTGTATGCTTTCCCGTCCATAGCCTCTTGGGGGCGATGTTTCCCATGCCTCGCGTGCTCTTCGCCATGGCGAGGGACGGCCTGCTCTTCAAGCCTCTCAGTCAGATGAGTGACAGACAGAGTCCTGTCATCGCCACTCTGGTGTCTGGGGTCGTAGCAGGTAAAACCGTCTGTCACTTCATGTTGTTCTTTTCATATCAAGGACATGTACTGTATCATGTATTTTACAGTCAGACCCCCATTTAAAAAAAAGTTGTGTCATATGGACCGCCAAAAGAGAATTTTTGTCAACACATTTGTCAACATTTGTACCCTAGACCTGTACCATAAACCCTAAAAAAACAGCAGTAATTCTTATATACTGCCTCCCCCTGGCCAGCCGGCTGGTTGGGGTTGGGATAACCACTGTTTGGAATTACGATGTGTTACTTGACTTCCACGTGGTACGTCCAACCCTTAGGCCTCACTCACACCTTTACAACAGACTGATGTATGCTTGTTGTATGAGATGTATAGCTGATGCAAGCTCGCAATGCATTTCCAATGGGAGTCACATGGTTTGACACAACATTTGTGTTGTATTAGAGGGAGAGGGGCAGTGAGTCGAAACACAGCCGAAAGCCATACAACAGCTTGTAGTCCAAAATGTTGTATCAAACCTTGTGACTTCCATTGGAAATGCCATGCCACTTACATCTTGCTTACATCTAGCATGCATCAATGTTGTATGCTAGGTCGAAAGGTGTGAGTGAGGCCTTATAGGTATAAACCTGGGAAACTGCCCCCTGTCAGGTGAAAAGAAGCGGCTTGGACTCCTCAAGCATTGAAGGAAACATGAGGTCAATCCGTTGCTCTCCCGAGGTTGGCAGAGGGAGTGTAGGGAGCGCCCAGGATTAGACAATTGACACTGCATGTGTTACAAAAATCGTGGGATTAAAAAAAAGCTGTCAGCATGTGTACTTTACTGTGTACTTTACTGTGTACTACTCTGATGCTGGCATTCAAAGCAACCAAAGGTATGGCTCCCCCATATCTTACAAGTATGATTGAACCCTACAAACCCTCCCGCGCACTCAGATCAGCCAACGCAGGGAAACTGGAAGTACCCTCACTAAAAACGCCGGGACAACGCTCCACACGTCCCAAACTCTTCTCCCTTCTGGCTCCAAAACTGTGGAATGCACTTCCCATTGCAGTCAGAACTGCAGCATCACTCCCAATCTTCCGCCGTAGCCTGAAAACCCACCTTTTCAGACTCCATCATGGCCCATAGCACTTACCCTAACCCCTTAGATAGAATTTCTGTTGGCTTAGATAGCATTTGACTTAGACTTATAGCATGTTATGTAGACAGCACTATAATTGTATTGTATATAGTCATAGCACGCCATAGTACATATGTATAGCATAGTAGTGAATATGTATAGTTTATTATGTATAGTGTATGTATAGTTTCATCATATAGATATTCCACTGTTACCTTCTTAGCTTACGCATGTTTCATGATAAATGCTTTTATGT
>NC_139697.1:98682966-98690466 GCF_964188405.1 Protomyctophum parallelum
TAAGTAGACCACTAATTGTCATGCAAATAATTGTGATTGATGATTTAATTGTGTTTTTTTTGGCATTGGACATACGAATGCATATACTTTTGGGCTTCGTTATCAAAACTTGCAGAGGGCAGATATGACAAATAGCTTACATTTATTGGCGGTGGCTCAGGGGTAGAGTGGCCGGATGGCAACCGCAAGGTTCCCAGTTCGAACCCGGGCTCCCCCAGAGTTACTGTCGAAGTGTCCTTGAGCAAGACACTGAACCCATAATTGCTCCTGATGTGCTGGTTGGTGCCTTGCATGGTTTCCGCCATGTGTGTGAATGTGTGTGAATGTAATGCACAATCTATGTAAATGAATGTATGAATAAAGGTGCTACATAAATGCACCATTTATTTGTTTATATACAGTCCTGTTAGCTGTTCTGCTGAGCCTCCTCATCAGCCAGGCTGCAGCCTCCCTGCAGAGCCAGGAGTGGTGGAGCGTCCTGGGGGTCACCGTGCTCACAGCGCTGCTGGTGCTCACCGCCCTGGGCTTATGGAGACAACCTCAGAGCACCTCCAAGGCTGCTTTCATGGTAGGTTGTTGATATGGAGACAACCTCAGAGCACCTCCAAGGCTGCTTTCATGGTAGGTTGTTGATATGGAGACAACCTCAGAGCACCTCCAAGGCTGCTTTCATGGTAGGTTGTTGATATGGAGACAACCTCAGAGCACCTCCAAGGCTGCTTTCATGGTAGGTTGTTGTTGATATGGAGACAACCTCAGAGCACCTCCAAGGCTGCTTTCATGGTAGGTTGTTGATATGGAGACAACCTCAGAGCACCTCCAAGGCTGCTTTCATGGTAGGTTGTTGATATGGAGACAACCTCAGAGCACCTCCAAGGCTGCTTTCATGGTAGGTTGTTGATATGGAGACAACCTCAGAGCACCTCCAAGGCTGCTTTCATGGTAGGTTGTTGATATGGAGACAACCTCAGAGCACCTCCAAGGCTGCTTTCATGGTAGGTTGTTAAAGGACCACTTCACCACATTTCAACCTATCTTCATATAATAGGTCCTCACAAATAATCATGGAAAATATGGCGCAATTTCTTTCTACTCAGTCTGTGTCTCATAGGAAGGCTGTGGCCAGTTCAGAACCGTCTTCCAGTGACATCATCGATGGGGAATACAAGCTAATAGAAACTGCAGGCTTTCTAGTCCTGAAAAGTTGCAATGCGAAAATGGAAGCCATTGTTCTTACGATAATAAAAATCTAAACATTTTTGTAAAGAAATCTTGTAAAAAAAGAAATCTGCCTGATGATGTCACTGGAAGACAGTTTCTAAACTGCCCACAGCCCTCCTATGAGACACAGACTGAGTAGAAAAGAATCGTGCCATTTTTTCATGATTATTAGTGAGGACCTATTATATGAAGATGGGTTGAAAAGTGGTGAAGTGGTCCTTTAATATGCAGACAACCTCAGAGCACCTCCAAGGCTGCTTTCATGGTAGGTTTTGGTCATTGAATCCCCACACAGATAGAAAGTAGTAACCTAGAGCTGTAAATTCCTGCCTCTTTGTTGAATTTAGTTAACTTCATGAAATGTACACAATTGTGTTAGCCTGGTTTCCAGTCTGATTTTCTGCGTTCCGTGATTTGATTTGTCAAGAGTACAGTGAAGTGACAAAACAAATCAGGGAACTCGAGCGAGTCCAGGCTAACATTTTGTGGCACAAAATGATGTCTAAAAGAGTAAATCCATGAATGTCATATTCTGCATGCTCCGTTGGATGCGCTATCGTCTACACTCATTGAAAATGACACAGAATTCCAGATCTCAGACGGCACGTGGATTGAATACAAATAATGTTGAGCATGAATAGATAATATTTGGGTCAATTCATTCACGACAGGTTAGAATGAAAATCCGTATCCTCAATATAGGGCTTATGGTGGTTATCTGAGTCTTAACAGTTTGACCTGTATTTCTCCAGGTTCCCTTGGTGCCCTTGCTTCCCATATTCAGCACGTTTGTAAACATCTACCTGATGGTCCAGCTGGGATCTGACACCTGGATCCGCTATGCCATTTGGATGACCGTAGGTATGGAGACTGAGACTATTATTATTATTATTATTATCATGAACGCGCATCAATTAAAGATCGTTTCTGTCGGGTGGAAACCTCATATCACATGTCCAAAACCATGTTCAGCATTCTAATTCACAAAGTATAGCAAAAGTAGCAGATCTACAAGCTCAAAACGTGTCGCTTTGAACCGCATTCTTGTGGATTTTCTTTTTGTACGGGTAGCCAACAGTTTTCACTCGCTTTGTCTCCCTAATTTAATCGTTATGCCATTTAATTCCTCCCTACACACATGTTGTGGATGAGTTCCAATTGTAGACGAAATGGACAGACCAGAGTCGACGGTGTAATCAAAGAAATGTTTATTAATCCATAGAAGTAGCTTGTCAGACGAGAGATGTCATCTCACAAAGGTCAAAGGTCCCATGCACAGATAGCAAGATCGGCGCGCCGTGAGTTCTGCAGCCAGCCGGCAGACTCACTAACAATGGTAAACCCGACCGTATTTATGCACAAATCAAGACCCTCCTCTCTCTCAGTTTGATTCCTTATTAGGCCTGTATCGGGCCAAAACTCCTCCCGTCGCCCGCCGTGCGGTCATCGAGAAGGGTCGCCAGCACACGCTGTGTTTTGACCACGGTTACGCTCTGTTCAATAACAGTCGTCATAACAGTCGTCAACCCTTCAATAACATCCATAAATCAACGCTCTCCGACTCTTCGTGCGAAGAGAGGGATACGAGGTTTCCCTCGGACCGGGTAACCTGCGATTGTTCTTTGCCAATTTCCCCGGGTGATGGATCGACGTTCGCTACCTCACCTCTCCGCTCCCGCAATAACAGCATTCCTTATCTTTGCTATCATAACATCTGGATAGCAGAGGTTTCTCTGCCACACGGCACCAGAAGCTCTCTCCTCAGATGAGGGCTAGAGAGAGGTCAAACAAGGCCTCTCACCCAACCTGACCTGTGCACTTCTAAGCAAGGCCTCGCAAGGCCTCAAAAGTACACCGGTGGTAGGATACAGAGTGAACAGAGCATATTTATACAGTCCATTGAACATTACTAGGGGTACATGTGGAATTGTGGAATTACAGTATATAGTGCCCATCATGGTACAGGCTGGATACTTAATGGTTTACATCCGGGGGTCTCCTATACCTCAATTATTCCCCAACAATGTCTGTGTTGTCACTGCTGTTGTATCCTACTGAGGAACCCCCTCTGGGAGGATATACTGTTGTATCCTACTGACTCAACCTGCCAGTGAGGAGCCCCCACCGGGAGGAGGTACTGTTGTATCCTACTGACTCAACCTGCCAGTGAGGAGCCCCCACCGGGAGGACGTACTGTTGTATCCTACTGACTCAACCTGCCAGTGAGGAGCCCCCACCGGGAGGACGTACTGTTGTATCCTACTGACTCAACCTGCCAGTGAGGAGCCCCCACCGGGAGGACGTACTGTTGTATCCTACTGACTCAACCTGCCAGTGAGGAGCCCCCACCGGGAGGAGGTACTGTTGTATCCTATACTGACTCAACCTGCCAGTGAGGAGCCCCCACCGGGAGGACGTACTGTTGTATCCTGAGTGAGGAACCCTCTCCGGGAGGACTACTCCTCAATCCAACACTCCCTGCTGACATGCGCTGCCCCAGCCCGTATAAGAGTATGTGCAATGACCAATATCAATATCGGCTTCCATCCCCTGAGCCACTTGTGTTTCGGATAGACGCCCGACAAAGCCGATCGATGCACCACAGGTGGATCTGCGCTGTAGTACGGTCAAGTAGGGCATTCATAATCTACGAAAAAACACAACAGATTAAAATGGAGATGAGAGAATGGCTCTGGAGAGAGGGAAGTCTGGAGCGCTCTGCTGGGGCTGTTGCCCCCGCGACCCGACTACGGATAAGCGGTTAAAGATGGATGGATGGATGGAGGTTTTTGCCCAATACATCAATTAAAGATGGATGGATGGATGGATGTTTTTGCCCAATACATCAAATAATAACACATGTTGTAACTTTTCTTAATTGTTTTACAGGTTTGCTCATCTACTTTTGTTACGGCATGCAGCACAGTGTGCAAAAGCAGAGGAATCAGAACGCGCACAGTCAACACGTCAACGTTCAAAGCATCAACGCAAACATGGAGCCAAAGTTTGACAACTTCTCTATGCCTGACCTGTGATGTGATACATTTCACTGTTGGCAACCCATTAAGACCTGGAACGTACCTGTGTCAGCTTAGCTTTTAACCACTCTAGCCATTATGTTAAAGGTATATTCAGTGATTTCACTTAATTCAAATATCACTTATTTTTTTGTTTTGTTGTGATAATCCTCCCTACTATAGAGCGTCGCAGTCCCGCCCCCTACCAGGGCCCAGGAAATGATTATCCGTTCATTTTCCTCATAGACATTTCAAAAAGTATTTATTTAAAGACGTTTACGCCGCGGACAAAGCCAACTCGAGTCGTGACAACTCATGACACATACACAATATTTTGGACCAAAAAATAATTACAAAGAAGAAAAAAAATGCACTTTTTTGTTGTTTTTCTTCTTTAATAATTATTTGTTTGGTCCAAAATATTGTGTTTGTGTCATGAGTTGTCATGACTCGAGTTGGCTTTGTCCGCGGCCTAACTGTCTTTAAATAAATACTTTTTGAAATGTCTATGGGAAAAATACATTGGGAATCATTTCCTGGGCCTGGCGTCGTCAAGAAAGGGGGCGGGACTGCGAGAAGAAGAAGAAGAAGAAATGCGTTCTGGTAAATCAAGTTTACCAAGGGTAACTGGACTAAGCATCAGATACTTGTTTACAGCCAGGCCCACATGGAGCATTTCATGGTAGTGGTTCAATGCCTTGTCCAAGGGCACTTCAACGGTGGTAATTTTAACGTGTCGGACCGCTGATTCGAACTGGCGACCTTCCGATATCTAGCCCGCTCCGCAATCCACTCGGCCACCGCTGCCGCAACGCTCTATAGAGTGTGCTGACCATTATAAGGAGTTTCTCCCTGTCCCCTGACGGTCAAAAAACCGTAGGTTTCGTTCTTGGTATAGGTGGCAAAGCCTTCATCCAATCAGGATGGAGAGAGGCCTTCCGCCAATCATGATCGAGTGGGGACGGGCCTGTGTGCTGTTGGCCTGTCGCGTGCCACCCCCCCCCCCCCACCTGTAGTGCGTGCATGTGTACATCTTGTTACCAGGGCGGACCGGGGTTTTCTCCAAATCACCCAAATCACTGAATGCTCCTTGTAGAATGTAGATGTTTTAAAAAATTGTGAAAATGTGGCACAAATCTTTGAATATATACTGTATTCTAAACGTTTTTAACTCAAATTTTTGCTTCTGGGGGGTGCCTGGCTGGCAACATTTTCGGATGGGATCAGCTGCCGAATAGGGATAATTCTGGGGGTCCTTGACATGAAATAGTTTGAGCACTGCTGATCCTTGAAACATAGGTTATTCCGAAAACTTATAGAAGACATTTGTAGAATCTGGTCTCAGGTCTTAATGGGTTATTATTTCAGAAGTGGGTTGTATATCCAGTTCGTGGCTGGTGCTGGTCACACACATTTCACTGCCCCTGACAAATTATGACAGTACTGTCCTTAAGTACAAATCTGAGGTACTTTTACTTCACTTGAATATTTACTCCACTATATCTCAGAGTCGAATATGGTACTTTTTTTTTTTTCTTTTTAAAGATATTTTTTTGCGGCTTACGCCTTTATTGATTTTTTAAGGGATAGAAAGTAGGCTGACAGGAAACGGTAGAGAGATGGGGGGATAACATGCGGTAAAGGCCGTGTCGGGTCCGTGAGTCGAACCCGCGGCACACCGCGACTGGATCACCAGTCCGGTGCCCAGACCGTTACGCTACGGCCTGGGCCGAATATGGTACTTTTACTTGTACTTTTACACTACAATTATTTGAAAACTTTAGTTACAATTAATTTACTTTAATGATTTTGATTAATATTACAAAACACATATTAACCACTTCAGCTCTATACATTTTGGCCATTTGAAAATAGCAGATCTACAAGCTCACAATGTGAGCATGTAGATCTGCTATTTTCAAAAGATTGTTATACTTTTTATACATTTGAAAACTTGTGAAATGGGGGCATTCTGCATAATTAGCACTTTCTACTTTTGGTACTTTAAGTACATTTAGATACCAATACGTTTGTACTTTTTGACCACTTGTAACACAGTGTTTCTACATTGCAGTATTGATACTTTTACTTAAGAACAAAATGTACTTTTTCCACCACTGTATATATCTGTTATTATTATTATTATTATATCTGCTGCTATTTTAACTTCCTCGCTCCATTGTAATTTCGTCTAACTGTGTACCATTTGTAGGTATACTACAGTATATATTATTTTACTCATATATTATTTTACTCATATCTGGAATAACTGACCTGTTTTTCTTGTTCTTTCTTTCACTCTTTGCTTCTTCCCTTTACTGAAAAATGCAAAGAGAGCTTTTACCAAAGAATTATTCAATTTCACCCACATTTTTACACCTGTAAAGCTGTCATGTGACAATAAAATTGAAGATGAGCAAGTCGTAAGATTTCAGACTCTTGACACATTTCACTACGGTATGATCATGTTGGGATTGTACTTTGTAAATTAATTTCAGTTCATCATGAACTCTCTCCCTGCAGTATAAAGATCCAACCGGTTTCACATGAAACTTCAAGTAGGCTATAGTGTCCAGTTTGGACAATGAGAAACAGTGGTGTGCATTGGGATGCGGATGTGGACAGTGTAAGCTGTGAGCTCTACCACTGGTTGGTGCCTGTTGGATGACGGTAAGTAAAGCGATGGTCCGGAATGTTTGCCCTCTTCAGTCTTCACACACAGGCAGATGCCATGGCAACCCCACACCTGCAAATTGATTACTTTACCACTCCACTTTTCACAGTCAGTTTGCACTCTTCACACACAGGCAGACTGCTCCATGTGGGACACAGACAGACAGACAGTTAAAACGGGTGCTATGACAAGTTGACAACGGGTATTATTAGATTCCCAAGTTGCAACACGGCCTGTTTATGCTCCTACCCTCTGGGAAAAGGTACAGGAGTATTTGGGCAAGGACAACCAGGATGAAAAACAGTTTTTTCCCAAGTGCAGTGAGGCTCATAAACGAACTGCGCCCCCTCCCCCCCCTCCCCCGGCAAAACTGAATGAAGCGTTGGACTGAACTGGACAGAAAATGCACTTTTGGATGCACAACAGCACTTTAAAAAAAAACAGTGCTGGTAACGTTTTGTTTTTAAGGATTGCACCATGCCACTTTATTTATTTATAGTTGTGCGTGGTGTTGGTAACTTTTAACTTGTCCATATGAATTGCACGTCATCATACATACTGGGGCTCTTTTTAAATGTTTGTCCATGT